>NC_060121.1:402383385-402695885 GCF_021461395.2 Schistocerca americana
GCCATCTGCGGGTCAACCATAGCGCCATCTGGTTTTCCCCTTCAAGCTAGACGAGTTTCGTTCTTTGTAGTTTTTTCGTGTGATCCTTATTTCGTGTGATATTTGGCCAGGTCACTATCAAGGGACCACCCTGTATGTTATGCAGTCGTATAAACCAATTTGCTATGAAACGACTTTACAATGCTATACACAAAGTATTTCAAGATTTATTTGACAAGAGTTGAAAGAGGAAAAATATACAACGATTCACAGAGGGCATTCATTCTTCTCTACATCAAGAAGCACTTTGTGCTGAATTTGGAGGTACGGACAACGTGAAGAAATCGTTGGTGCAAACCGTAAAATCGCACACGTTATTCCACTGTCATTTGCAACAGTTTTCGATGGAAATTAAAGAAGAGTATGAAAACTTTTGAATTACTGGAAAGTACATTGCCTAAATCAAGGGGCATGCCCGGAACGATTTTTGATTTAAAACTGTTCTTCAGTTATGAAGAACACCGGAATGGATTGCAGACCTCACATTTTAAGTGGACTTGACTGCACACTGCCCACAGCAAGACACTGCAAGCAGAAAAACATCTTATTCCTTACTCGATGAGGATGCATTTAACAAGAAAATCGCTTTGTAGAAAGGGTACATTCTGACAAACACAGTGCAGATCCCTAAGCTCATTGACGTTAAAGAAAACATGAGGTCTGAAGAGTTCATTGTGGCCTTAAAAGAATTACTAGTATAGTTCTCAAAACGTTTTGGGGATACTGCCACTCTTACATCTGTTTTTGAGTTGTTTTAAACACCGTTTGCCCTTTCGGTTGAAAGCGCCCCTCTGCATGTGCAGATGTATCTGACTGATCTACAAGATAATTACCTTTTTAAGGACGTCTACAGCGCTTTCCTCAGGCAGAGTTTCCACCTATCCATTATGAGGTGGCAAAATTGCTACAATATTTCGACAAACACATGTGTGTGAAAGACTTTTTATTCAACCGCGAAACTAAGTAGGTCAAGATTAAGTGGCAACAATAGTGCAAAAATCTGTGAAATATTCTGTGTCAAGCCATATGTCAACAGTCTGTACCAGAAAAAAATTAAGTTGTATCTTCAGGGCGCCAAAAATAATTATATACTACTGAAGACTTATTTTGTTTTTGATCTGTTCTGTTGATAAATGTGAAATATAAAGTGAAGTCGTATGCAGTGCGACTGCAGTGCCGTTTAAATGTATCGCATTCACCAGTTCCCCCTCTTCCCCCTCCTCGGTTTACACACAGTGGGCGGAATGTGCCAGCCAGGCTGAGTGCATGGGACTCGTGCCAGAGAAGGGCTCGCATGCTGAATTCTTCACCACTCCTGTTACAGACAATTAGACAGTTACGGGATGGCACAGAGATAGTGCATTTAATGGAACATGTGAGCTATTCTCTACTTGATTCGATGATGTGTGCTGTCTTTACGTTTTAACACTCATTTGCAATGAGTGTAACTCGTACTCGATGCATTCTTAATTACTGCACAGATTTCCTGAAATTCTACTTATGGCCAGGATTGTTAAGTTACTGTAAAGATTTCCTGTAAAGATTTTTTGCTTGCCAAGTTACTAAATATTGTAAATTAATTCAGAAAACGTTTTTGGAAAGTCTCTTTGGGAAATGTAGTGATAAGGAAGACTGTATATTTGCATATTCATGCGTGTACTCTTAGTATTGCTTTTGTTGTGTACCACTTTGTACAGAGTGGTAAGTAGAGATGTGCTACAAATTTGTGCTGCAGCTATCGTCATAGGGAAGCTGGGCAGGAGCATAAATGATTATCGAACATGTAAATACAGTATACAGAAGTTTTACTGAATTTGTAGCTTTCTCAAGCACTGCAGAGGAACTTAACAAAAGAGCCGCGTGGGGTAGCCGCGTGGTCTGAGGCACCATGGTTCGCGCGGCTTCCCTCGGCGGAGGTTCGAGTCCTCCCTCAGGCATGGATGTGTGTGTTGTCCTTAGCGTAAATTAGTTTAAATTAGATTAATTAGTGTGTAATCCTAGGGTCCGATGACCTCATCAGTTTGGTACCACAGGAACATACCAGACTTTACAAAAAGACAAACAGCAATAAAGTCAAACTATTACATGAAGCAAGTGGGACTGGCAATGTGAGACTCCCGCTACTAATACACGAGCAAACTGTTGAAGACCTAGGACTGTCTAAAACGGCGACTGACAAGGAACCCCTTGAGTGCAAGATCGCAAGTTCAGTCTTTAGTGAGGCTCATTTGAAACGGTTTCTTTAACAATTATGACAGCAAGAATGTTATTTGCTAATGACTCACCACGCGTGTCAGTATGGGAGCAGAAAACGAGTGTCCGCAAGGTGCAGGAATCAAACTTCTATGGGATGTATGTACTACACTTCAAAAAAATGGATGTCGCCGACATTTATGAAATGTTCAAAACAAACCGTTAACTTGTACCAAGAACGCCGAATGAAAAATGGCGCGCCACAGTGACCACAGAGGTTCGGACCATCAAGATCGAAGGCTAACTCTTTGGACTTACAAAACGTGCAGAACTTTCAGCTACGTATTCACTCTTAAAGAATAGAATCATATTAGTGTAACGGGGTGAGGAGAACTGATGAAATGTGATGGCATGCAACCGAATGCTGAATAGTCTGTCAGCAGCTGGCTACCCTTAAAGGTACAGCTGCAGATAGTGCCACCGGGAAAACAAACCTCCAAAGGCTGAATTTGTCGAATGGTTCCAGGTGGTATGAACTGCAATGTCTCACACTTTTCAGAAGGGATAGTTTGCTCTAAGGGAGTATTACTTTTATACGCAGACCAGGGGCAATCAAAAGCAAGCTGTTTTGACCAGCTATTGGTCAAAAGCAGTGTTCATACTATAATTGTAGCTCTCTGCTGCCCATTTTCCCACTCTTTCTTGCTGTGACGCTAATATTCTCTATTGCACTTGTAAGATCACACACACGAAAAACAACTGTAGGGAGCCGAGCACCTCTACCTTCTCTCAGTATAATAAATAACATCCCAGCCAATTTATCGCCCGGATTAACAGGTGGTATAATTGTATACGAATGCGTTAAGGTACCAGTTTTCCAGTGTACTAGTTTCTTTGGCTCTTCAGTGTATATCCGTCGGAGTTTGATGTGAACGTAGTAGGCCTCTATCATTAACCTTGATACAACTGTCTTGGCACCTCTAAAACGCAGGGTTACCTCCACATGCGTTTCCTGTACGAAACCAGATTGGTAGGAGTTAAAGAAAAATTCCTTACTGAACGATGGGATAAGTTTGTTTACCTCGTCGACAAATTTTCGGGCCGATTCTGCACTTTATTGTGCATCGTCAAGTTGACACATTGTTTGAAATTTCTTTATCTTACGTCTACCAACTCCACAACACTGTTTGAAGGTAAGCAACCATTCACTGTTTCACTTCAAATCACTGTAATCTACACTGAAGCGCCAAAGAAACTGGTGTAGCCATGCGTATTCAAATACAGAGATATGCAAGCCGGCAGAATTCGACACTGCAGTCGGAATCCCCTGTATAAGAGAAAAAGTGTTGTTACATCGGTTACTGCTGCTACAATTCTAGGTTATCAAGATTTAAGTGAGTTTGAACGTGGTGCACAGCATCTCTGAGGTAGTCATGAAGAGGGAATTTTCCGTACGATCATTTCGCTAGTGTACCGTGAATATCTCACAATTCCAGTAAAACGTCAAATCTCCGACATCGCTGCTTCCGGACAAAGATCCTGCAAAAATGTGAACAACGACGACTGAAGAGAATCGTCAAACGCGACAGAAGTGCAACCCTTCTGCAAATTGCTGCAGATTCCAGTGCTGGGCCATCAACAAATGCCAGCATACGAATCATTCAACGAAACATAATCTATATGGGCTTTCGGAGCCGAAGGTCCAATGGCGTACGTTTGATGACTGTAGGATTCAAAGCTTCACGCCTCGCCTGGGCCCGCTAACCCCCACATTGGGCTTTTGATGACTGGAAACATGTTGCCTGCTCGGACGAGTATCGTTTCAAATTTTATTGAGCGGATGGACGTGTACGGGTATGGAGACAACCTCATGAATCCATGGAACCTGCATGTCAGCAGGAGACTGTTCAAGTTGGTGGAGGCTCTGTGGTGCGTGTGCAGTTGGAGTGATGTGGGATCCTTGATGCGTGTATCAATTCGTGTCCATTGTGGGTTCCGACGGACTTAGGCAATTCCAGCAGGACAATTCGACACCCCACACGTCCAGAATTGCAATAGAGTGGCTCCAGGAACACACGTCTGAGTTTAAACACTTCCGTTGGCCACCAAACTCCCCATACATGAACATTGTTGAACATATCTGGCCTACCTTGCAACGTGCTCTTCAGAAGATATCTCCACTCCCTCGTACTCTTTAAGGACAGTCCTTCAGGATTCATGGTGATAGTTCCCTCCAGCACTACTTCAGATATTCGTGGAGTCCATGCCACGTTGTTTTGCGGCAGTTCTGCGTGCTCGCGGGGGCCCTACACGATACTGGGCAGGTGTACCGGTTTCTTTCGCTCTACAGTGTATATCGCGCGCAGTTTGATATGAACGTAGTAGGTCATTATCAAGCACATCCTCTAAATTGTATCAGGCATCCTTGAAATGTGCAAACGCCAATTTTTGTATCAAGTGCGCCTTCCCTTGCTAGAAAATCTGTGGTTTTTTAATGTCTTACATGGGCATATTGATGAGGACTTTCTTGACTTCTGTTCATAATTGTTCTTTTACTGAACTTCCATGTACGTAATTATGTTTAGTACCAGCTCCGTGGACAGCGATTGTCCTCGCGGGATTTGTGGCTCTCTGTCCGATGAGGGTGGCGAACTATATGGCACGACAGGTGTTTCAATACAACTTTCAGTTGTTAAGCACATATCGTCATCATTGTACTCGTCATGTACATCGTCCACACAGTCGAGCTTATACAACACCACTAACTCACCCTGCATAAAAACTAATATTTCATCTGGCCCTTTTTCCTCACTCTGCGAAATTCCTTGAGTTCCCTTCTAACGAAATGTCAACTTTGGCAACTATTGTTCTGGAATTAATGCAATGATCGCTTCGTTTACCGTTCCCATTGCTCTGCTTTGTATCAACGCCACTAGCACAGTAGCACTATTGGGTGTTACTGGTCGACTAAACAGTTCAACTACCTCTGTAGCCTCATGCCGAGCTCATCATTGGATACCTCCAGTCCTGCCCCCAGTTGCCATTAGCAGCCAATATTGTGGTTGCAAGGTACACAATACGTGCGACGTCAAATGCCATAAACGTCATTGGCCTTTTTCGACCTCGGCTCAACGGGTGGATCCCGTATGAGACTCAGCTTTATAGCTGCCGCCGGCCATCCTATATCGTGACGGCAGAGGGCATTTGTAGTCTGGGCCGCTGAAGGCGTAGCTCAGTTGGCTTTGTTGGATCCGCTCGGTCCCCGTGCTACCGTATCGGCGTCTGTCGGATACGTGCATTTCCGTTGGCAACTGTGACACACCAATGAGGGTGGCATCGATCTATGAGACCACATTTTTAACGTGTTAAGTATGACGGGGCAAAGCTGGAACACATGAGGAAGCAGATGGGGCGAACGAGAATGCCTTTCTCGCTGCCTACGCAGATGATGAGCATCCTTCAGGGTGGCTTTGTAAGGTGACCACTCACTAAACGTGAGCGTGATGGACAATTCAAGTGAATTTGCAGCTGGGACCGTGGCTGTAGTCTTCCAGCTAAGACCAGCAGGCCTTCAAGAATCGCTACACTAATGACGAGACTGCAACGACTTACAGCTGTAACAGAGCCTTGCCTACTCAGATGTTCTTCTGAGAGCTACTGCTTATATGGGTTGCTGTAGAGACGTGTCAAAGCACTCACTGAGATGTGTAACGACCTGTTGGACAGTGAAGTCCATCATTAAGAGAGAGAGTTGTGTATGCACGACTCATAAGGACGCTAATCATTACATCTTGGCATCTTTATCAAAGACCTGGGTCGTGTGGACTCCACAGGGCTGCAATGGTACATTAAAAGTCATTAGATGACTTTCGTCACCTATAAAAATAGGCCACATATTGCCCTACATGTTCTTATATTCAGTTTGGAAAAGTTAATTTCATACACAATTTCAATGAAATTTACAGTACAACAATTTAAATTATATTTTAATTAAGTATAAACATATCATTTTGAATAAAATATTGTTAGGACTATTTTGATTTGCTCTAAAGTAGAACCATCAATTTGAATAATCATTACGAATAAATAGAAGAGAAGTAAATTTCATGAATATGTGGTGCAACATGGTTGCATAGTTCATATCACTAAATTTCAAAGTTCGATTATTAACAAATGACTTACTCCTCGTAGCCGCTAATATAAATTGGAAAGCATATTAATGCGAAATTTAATCTGTTATAGTAAACTCATATGTATTAATGTTAAGGGGCACTTTGCTACTGGAACGGGTATAGATGTAACAGTATAAAGTCCGAAAAGTTAAAAATTCGGGCTAAAATAAATTCTTCACAGAGCGATGACGTGAGGAAGTAATTTCAGATAGGGATGGGAAGGTGTCCCATTTCAGTACCTCCCAAAGAGGTTTAACTAATCAAAGGTTAATGAAATGCTCTTCTCCAATCCTGAAGGTGGAATATAGACAATTTGGAAAAGTGTTACAATACAGAACTCAGAGCTATGCTATCAAATACAGGTGTAAATACCAAAAATAGTGAGATACTGGTGGTGTGAAGCACCAAAACCATTAAATCATTAAATTATGTAAGAGAAATCATGGGTAATATGTGTAACACCCAAAACATGTAAAATTATAAAGGTATATCATTAATAGTTTAGAGCCGGCCGGGGTGGCCGAGCGGTTCTAGGCGCTACAGTCTGGAACCGCGCGACCGCTACGGTCGCAGGTTCGAATCCTGCCTCAGGCATGGGTGTGTGTGTTGTCCATAGGTTAGTTAGGTTTAAGTAGTTCTAAGTTCTAGGGGACTGATGACCTTAGAAGGTAAGTCCCATAGTGCTCAGAGCCATTTGAACTATTTGAATAGTTTAGAGACAAACAACCTCAATCAAACTTTTACTGTGGTATGAGCTACCCACGAGCCATGGGCCTTGCCATTAGTGGGGAGGCTTGCGTGCCTCAGCGATACGGATGGCCATACCGTAGGTGCAACCACAATGGAGGGGTATCCGTTGAGAGGCCAGACAAACGTGTGGTTCCTGAAGAGGGGCAGCAGCCTTTTCAGTAGTTGCAGGGGCAACAGTCTGGATGATTGACTGATCTGGCCTTGTAACACTAACCAAAACGGCCTTGCTGTGCTGGTAATGCGAATGGCTGAAAGCAAGGGAAAACTACAGCCGTAATTTTTCCCGAGGCCATTCTGCTTTACTGAATGGTTAAATGATGATGGCGTCCTCTTTGGTAGAATATTCCGGAGGTAAAATAGTACCCCATTCGGATCTCCGGGTGGGGACTACACAGGAGGATGTCGATATCAGGAGAAAGAAAACTGGCGTTCTACGGATCGGAGTGAGGAATGTCGGATCCCTTAATCGGGCAGGCAGGATAGAAAATTTAAAAATGGAAATGGATAGGTTAAAGTTAGATATAGTGGGAATTAGTGAAGTTCGGTGGCACGAGGAACAAAACTTTTGGTCAGCTGAATACAGGGTTATAAATACAAAATCAAATAGGGGTAATGCAGGAGTAGGTCTAATAATTAATAAAAAAATAGGAGTGCGGGTAAACTACTACAAACAGCATAGTGAACCCATTATTTTGGCCAAGATAGACACAAAGCCCACGCCTACTACAGTACTACAAGTTTATATGCCAACTAGCTCTGCAGATGATGAAGAAATTGATGAAATGTATGATGAGATAAAGAAATTATTCAGGTAGTGAACGGAGACGAAAATTTAATAGTCATGGGTGACTGGAATTCGAGAGTAGGAAAAGGGAGAGAAGGAAACATAGTAGGTGAATATGGATTGAGGGTAAGAAATGAAAGGGGAAGCCGTCGGGTAGAATTTTGCACAGAGCATAAATTAGTCATAGCTAACACTTGGTTCAAGAATCATGAAAGAAGGTTGTATACATGGAAGAACCCTGGAGATAATAAAAGGTATCAGATAGATTATATAATGGTAAGACAGAGATTTAGGAACCAGGTTTTAAATTGTAAGACATTTCCAGGGGCAGATGTGGACTCTGACCACAATCTATTGGTTATGAACTGTAGATTAAAACTGAAGAAACTGCAAAAAGGTGACAATTTAAGGAGATGGGACCTTGATAAACTAACTAAACCAGAGGTTGTAGTGGGTTTCAGGAATGAAGTAGTGAAGGCAGAAGAGGATCAAGTAGGTAAATAGACGAGGGCTGGTAGAAATCCATGGGTAACAGAAGAAATATTGAATTTAATTGATGAAAGGAGAAAATATAAACATGCAGTAAATGAAGCAGGCAAAAAGGAATACAAACGTCTCAGAAATGAGATCGGCAGGAAGTGCAAAATGGCTAAGCAGGGATGACTAGAGGACAAATGTAAGGTTGTAGAGGCTTATCTCACAAGGGGTAAGATAGATACTGCCTACAGGAAAATTAAAGAGACCTTTGGAGAAAAGAGAGCTACTTGTATGAATATCAAGAGCGTTGATGGAAGCCCAGTTCTAAGCAAAGAAGGGAAAGCAGAAAGGTGGAAGGAGTATATAGAGGGTCTATACAAGGGCGATGTACTTGAGGACAATATTATGGAAATGGAAGAGGATGTAGATGAAGATGAAATGGGAGATACGATACTGCGTGAAGAGCTTGACAGACCACTGAAAGACCTGAGTCGAAACAAGGCCCCGGGAGTAGACAACATTCCGTTGGAACTACTGACGGCCTTGGGAGAGCCAGTCCTGACAAAACTCTACCATCTGGTGAGCAAGATGTATGAGACAGGCGAAATACCATTAGACTTCAAGAAGAATCTAATAATTCCAATCCCAAAGAAAGCAGGTGTTGACAGATGTGAGAATTACCGAACTATCAGTTTAATAAGTCACAGCTGAAAAATTCTAACGCGAATTCCGTACAGATGAATGGAAACACTGGTAGACGCCTACCTCAGGGAAGATCAGTTTGGAATGGACAGTGTCTTGAAAGGAGGATATAAGAGGAACATCAACAAAAGCAAAACGAGGATCATGGAATGTAATCTAATTAATTCAGGTGATGCCAAGGGAATTAGATTAGGAAATGAGATACTTAAAGTAGTAAAGGAGTTTTACTATTTGGGGAGCAAAATAACTGATGTTGGTCGAAGTAGAGAGAATATAGAAAGTAGACCGGCAATGGCAAGGAAAGCGTTTCTGAAGAAGAGAAATTTGTTAATATCGAGTACTGATTTAAGTGTCAGGAAGTCGTTTCTGAAAGTATTTGTATGGATTGTAGCCATGTATGGAAGTGAAACATGGACGATAAATAGTTTGAACAAGAAGAGAATAGAAGCTTTTGAAATGTGGTGCTACAGAAGAATGCTGAAGATTAGATGGGTAGATTGCGTAACTAATGAGGAGGTATTGAATAGAATAGGGGAGAAGAGGAGTTTGTGGCACAACTTGACAAGAAGAAGGGACCAGTTGGTAGGGCATGTTCTGAGGCATCAAGGGTTCACAAATTTAGTATTGGAGGGCAACGTGGAGGGTAAAAATCGTATACGGAGACCAAGAGATGAATACACTAAGCAGATTGAGAAGGATGTAGGTTGCAGTAAGTATTGGGAGATGAAGAAGCTTGCCCAGGATAGAGTAGCATGGAGAGCTGCATCAAACCAGTATCAGGACTGAAGACCAAAACAACAACAACATGAGCTACCAATTACAAAAAAGCATCCTAAAAGCACATATGAGATACCCCCAATCTATGAGTCAAATAAAGTTCAAAAACATGTAATATAGGATTTCTATCTAAGCAACACAAGTTGCATTTTTACATTCATCCTAAAATTTCATTTACCTTTGTAAGTTATTTCTTCTGGTTGGATCTCCACCTGCTACAGTCCATTACTGGCACTGCTGTCAAAACTGTTTTCAGTACCTGAAACCACACATTGTATAACTTTCGATTCTAATGGAGGACATCACATACAATAAACAAAAATTTCTGTCATTTATGTACATTTATGAAGTCGATTTTCTATACAATTCATTTTTCACTTCAGTAAGTATTCACAAAATAGGTCATTTGACCACAATACTACACAAAACATGTTGTGGATATAATATATATAAATAGGAAATAGTATCAAGATATTGAACTAGATAAGCATAATCATCATATTATATATCACATTAATATCCTAAAATTGGATAGTTTTGCTCCAGCTGTATATACAGAATTTCAAAGGTAACAGACAAGTCTAGTATGAAAACAAAAAGGTAGACCAACCTCGACCTCACAATGGGCCATACAGGAAATTCCTGTGAAACAAAACACTTGCTCAGACTGACACTTACCTAACATCTCAAGTGTGCCTCTAACCCAACAGTATATGTAAGTGTAAGAACAATTACCATATGTAATGGCTTTGTATAAAGTGTTTAGATCAGAATTATCATCTTTGTGTTATATGAGTATAGTCTCAGTGTATGTATAATAGTCTTCAATCTGGATCACAGGATATACAGCATCACAGTGTCATCTTAAAGTTTCTTGGAAAACATATATTTTTAGAAGGAAAACTGTATGTCATAACAGTAAATTTAACTTTAAATTCTAAATTTTCCATATAGTGTTTAGAATACACTAACTTCACATATATTATGGTACAAAAAGTGTGCATTACTCGACCTAATCTTGGCCAAGTATGTCATTCAAAAGTACTAGCACTCAGTCTAAATGGGTCACGAAAAATCAGATAAATATATACAATTTAAAGGTGATCAAGTTGCAGATTTGCTTCCTGGACCATTCCTGAAATCTCTGGTTCAAGTCAACATATGACACAGATAATGAGGATTCCAGTGATACAAACATATGCATAAGAAAAGCAGGTAAACCAGTTGGGTGATCATCACATGGATGACATAGTCTAAAAGGCACAAGAAAACTTACAACATGTTATGAAAGCAGAAAAACAGAAGACAGATTCCTCATATATTTCCGTGAATACCACCCCTCACATCACTGAAAATGATGCCCAGATGTAGGTGTTGTCATGTGGCAACAAATAATGGTTTAAAAATAAACTAGCATAATAGGCAGTATAACATAAGATAACAAACTAGCCCAAACATGCTCCTGAAAGCTGAAAACAAACTTAAATAGTCTGTGTGTTTGTACAAAGGAAGAAAACCAAAATTCTAGACATCAAAAATGGTGAGGTCCAGAACACAACCATAATATATAGCATAAGATACAAGCACAAAAGTTAAAATTACAAATCAAGATACCAAGATTTAAGAAGGACAAAAGCATATACATAGGTATATGCGCGAAATTTTTGTTACCAAAAACGCCACATATTGCCCTTTATGTTCTGATATTCAGTTTGGAAAAGTTTACTTAATTTTATGTACAACAATTACAATGAATTTTACAGTACAACAATTTAAATTATTTTTTAGATAACTATAAAGGAATCATTTTAAATAAAATATTGTCAAGGGTATTTGCTCTCAAGTAGAGCTATCATTTTGAATAAAATTAAAGTTCAAGTGACCTCTTCAAAGAATATTGACACGAAGAAGGAATTTCAGATGAGGATAGGAACGTTGTTCAAAAATGGTTCGAATGGCTCTGAGCACTATGGGACTTAACATCTAAGGTCATCAGTCCCCTAGAACTTAGAACTACTTAAACATAACTAACCTAAAAACATCATACTCATCCATGCCAGGGGCAGGATTCGAACCTGCGACTGTAGCGATCGCGCGATTCCAGACTGAAGCGCCTAGAACCGCTAGGCCACACTGGCTGGCTGGGAACGTTGTCCTATTTTAACATCAAGGAGTGCTTTATGTCTAATTTTGCGATACAATCCTTCCGAGGCTTGCTGGTATAATATGATGCATTATCTGTGAGAACAGCACTTGACATACCAACCTTACATATGTAATCTTTAATTAGGTGATGCAACTTTGGCTGAACTTCAGTAATTCTTGTTAGGTACGTTTTAACGCATTTTTAAAACAAATCATGAACGGCAATTACATATTTAAGAGACCAAATCACATCACAAGATACTATCGCTAAAGGTTCTGATGGAGCAATTAGGTGTAGTACATACTTAGTGCTGTAATTAATAGGTTTTACCTTTTGACGTAGGGTGCACACATTAAGAATTTCTTGTACTTTTCGTTTTATATTAGGAAAAAAACAATATTGTTCGATTTTATCATTACACTTAGGAGCACTAAAATGTTCCTAGGAGTAGTGTATATGCCATTCGGATTCGTAGATATTTTTTTCGGATTTGTACACTTTCCATCCTACTTTGTTGATGTTCGCTAGATGAAACAGGATTCCCGAATGTAATTTATAATTGAACAATCGATGATCCTTTTCACCTGTTTTCAAGCGATTAAGATGCAATTCCATTTCGCATCTTTGATCTTGTACGACTGTTAAATTTTTATAGATATATTTGTAGTCGTTTCGGAACTGCACATTTTTCAACAGCATGACTCTAAGGTTCTGGTTAATTTCAGTTATACTGTCTTCATCGGTTAGTCCTTGGTTACTACATTATCGTTTCCCTTAATGTATCTAATATCGATCCGATATTCCTGCAGCAGCAATGCCCTCCTCATTAGCCTTGAATGTAACAGGTCATTAAAAATGTGATGGCCTTATAGTCACAATACAAAATGGTCGGTTTGCCATGTACAAAATTTCAGAATTTACGCAGCGCCCACACAGCTACTAAAATTTCCCACTCGGTGGTCGTATAAGCCCTCTCACAGTCGGATTAGGTGTGAAATGATATTGATATCTTCCAGAACCTTTTGTCGTATCCGGATGAGTTAACACAACAGAATTAACTACTACTTCTTTGATTTTATCGGAAACTGTGCTGCAATGAGTAGTCTATTGAGAGGTTACGTTCTTTTCTAGCAAATTTAATAAATCAATGTTGTTTAGTAACCGATTCGCTAGAAATTTTTGAAAGAACGATGCTAGTCCCATAAATGACTTTAATTGTCTTTTATTTCTTGCATATGGGAAATGTCTAATTGCTTCCAACTTTGTTGGGTTCGGTACTATCTTCTCGGTTGAAATTATTGTCCTAAAAATTTTAATATATCCCTTCCAAACTTAGATTTCGTCAGGTTCACTGTGATGCTGTATTATTAAATTTAGCGAGTACTCTTCTTAATAAGTCAATATGCTCTTCCCACGTCGAGGTTGCAGTTAATAAATCATCTTCTCTAACAAATGCAGTCCTAGTACAGTATCCATAAGCTGCAATAAAAACACCACCTCTTGCGTTTAATGCAAACTTTTTAGTGGTAATTCCTACCTGCAAAAATAAAGGCTGTGTATTTCGTAGGTTCTTCAGGTAACTGCCAATATGAAGAGCTTAAATCGATCGAGTTTAAATAGTTCAGACCATGAAAGTCTTGCAGTAATTCTTCGAGATTTTCGGGTCTTGTTCGTACTGGTTTAATAATTTTGTTTATATCCCCTGCATCCAACATGAGGTAAATACTCCCGTCAGATTTGGCTACTGCTAATAAGGAACTACTATATGGAGAATTAGATGGTTCGATATTGCCCCATTTTAATATTTTCCTAATTTCCTTTCTGATCCTTTCCTTCTTGGCCCGCGGAGTGGAATAAAAGGCGTTACAATAAGTTTGGCGTGGGTAGACATCCATCTCATAAACATAATCCTTGATCACACCAGGCTTCTGATCGAAGACCTCCAAATATTCCTTTAACAAGCTTGCTACTTCATTCCTCTGTACTTCAGTTAGTATTCAGTTTTCGGCTACTTTATTCTGGATAACTTTTTCAACGTCCAATGAGTTGTCTGTTGGTAAACGAAATAGTCCACAATAGCCAATTAAATACAATATATTAGTACCTAAACAATTTGTCTTTATTCTCTGGCAGAAACTGTCACACAATTCCAATTTCCTCACCACGTTCAAAACAATAACTTTCCTGTCATTGGCTAGAGTGCATATCCCTTTTTAAGAGGTCAATTACTGAATTTTTGTGCCGAAAATCCCAGCCACAGATGCACGGATAGGATAGTGTGCAGCTAGCAAGAAGGTGCTTCATAGCCTTTCGCCTTGTGCAATCAATTCTTCCTGCACCTGACACTTCACAGGAATGGAATGAGTACTCAACCCACCTGGAAACGTACAGTTTGAAACTGGAAAGACAGACAATTCTTGCTTACTGTTCAGTTGTTTGAACAGACGAACGCTCATCACACCAAAAGTCGCTCCAGTATCTAGCAGGATATTTACAGGTTCGTCATTTATTACAACTTCGACCGTTGCCTGTACCATTTCGGTAGGTTTCATTCCACGTCCACTCGGATTCTCTAGTAATTTTTCTCAAATGTCCATCCCATTGTTGCATCTTAGCACTCTTACTTCCAATAACGTTTCACCTTCCTCTAAGGCACTTCCGGCAGTCGTAAAGAGGATGACTTTAGTTTGCTGATTCAGTTGACTTGTCATTATTCGGTTCCTCTGCAATTACCACTCGTACTTCATGGTCCTGAGCCGCCCAATCACGTTCATGATTACACGGCCTATTTTCAGTTTTGCTTATCATTTGAGGTGGGATGTATTGCCCACACGTCTATATTACATTTGCAGACGCTGTCCATGGAACTGCCGATTGGTGACCCCATTGAACATGTCTCATGTTATTATTCTCTGGTGGCATTTGTAATCGTTACATTTTCGCTTCTCGTTGAATGCACCGCTATTACTGTCGCTCGGTCTCTGTCCATAATGCCTGTTACTATGATTGTGGATAGCACTGTTTTGTTATTGCCAATACTCTACTGGTGATCATGTGAACTGGACCTTTTATTTCCCGAATGATCGCCATTACACTGATTATTGTTGTGGCAATTTCGATTATTCGTATTACCGTTATATTGCGATTTTCCGTTCAGATTGTTTTCATTGCAACTTTTACCGTGGTATATATAGTACAGATTCGTGTTATACGTATTATACATCTGATTTGCGTCCCCTTGCTCTTGGATTGTTTCTAGCGAGTCTATTACGACAGGAACTGATCTAAGTCATCGTCGGGTACAATAATTAGTTTCACTCGCAGGCATTGGCAGTTCCCCTTTCAGAATTCTTGAAACGTCCCCATGGTTCATCCCAGTATCGGGTCTTATTTATGTACCTTTCGAAATACTTCAGAAATGTGCCGTTTTTCGGGCTATAAAATTCTGGACCATAAATCTCGTTCCTGAATCTATTTTGTTTACTCTTCGACCAGTATTTCTCAATAAATGGTTTTTTCAAACGCATAGCATGACGTACAAGTTGTAAGTGGACTGCTTCTGTGTTGGCAGAGCTGTGTAGCGCTTTGCATTGGATCTCTGTCTGCAGTTTCTTTGTAAGAGACTCTGTGGCTGGTTCTACATCTACATCCATACTCCGCAAGCCACCTGACGGTTTGTGGCGGAGGGTACCTTAGGTACCTCTATCGGTTCGCCCTTCTATTCCAGTCTCGTATTGTTCGTGGAAAGGATTGTCGGTATGCTTCTGTGTGGACTTGTTGTTGGAAGTTAATCATCAGTAGTGTTGCGCAGTTGGAAGTTAGTCGCCAGCAGTGACGGAAGTACCGTACTGTTGGGCAGTTGGAGGTGAACGGCTAGCAGTGATGGGTGTTAGATGCGAGAAGTTAGCATTGATGGAGGGTAGAGGTCTGAAGTGTTAGCGTAGGCTAACGATCTGGAAGTATCCGACTTGGAGATTTAAAATTATTCATGATTCTTTGCAAGGTAAGTGCTTAATGAAATGTATATGTTATTGTTAAGATTTCTTATTAGTTAGAGATTATTAGAAGTCAGGTTGTAACAGATTTTTTTTTTTTTTTTTTTTTTTTTTTTTTGGGCAGGCATATTGCGTTGCGCCAGAATATTGTGGGTCAGTATTGACATGCTAAGAAAAAGTAAAGGGAAAGTAGGCTCAGTACGTTCAGTTTTACTCAGCTCTTTCAGAATCGAACAACATACAAGTTTCATCTTCTCAGTCATTCAGCAATTTAAGTATAGGCACACGCATTTAAATAAAGAAGTTTCAAAGTCTCAGCCGCCTCAGATGCCCATAGTGGGACTTCACCAATGGTTTTCAACACTATAAACAAAATGTTGCCCTGTTCATTCGAGGATTTAGGAAACACTTTTCGAAAACTTTTCATCAACACTATAGGGCGATCAGAATTTTTCTCTTTTGAAAACGTATGGAATTGCCTAGCTTTAGATAGACTATTTTCGACCTTTGCCAATGAAGTTGCACATCGACGGTCAAAATGTCGATTCCTGTAATCTGAATCTTCGCTACTGCTAACCAATTTCTCCCAGCAGCCGTTCCACCTCCTTTTCTTTATCTCTGGATTGATGGGTGAACGCTGATCGGACAATCTGTCCAGCTATTTTAACTCGGTTGACTCGCCTTCCATCAGCGATAATAGATAGTTGACTCGACTCTGCCAAGCGGGAATTTCTCAGACTACTTTTTCTTTAATATTCTGAAACTCAGCTTTAAATTGTTCTTTGATTTCAGTGTTTCTGAGAATCGATGATTCCTGCTTGACCGATTTACTAACTGACTCTACGGCGCTCTGTACTTGAGATCATACCTCCTTTAATTTGGTCTCTATTCACTCGGACATTTCTTCCTCAGTCTTTTTCGTCTGACCCATTAAACAATCGTTAATATACCCTTGACTTGTTAACTGTAGGTCTTTCACTTTGGTCATTAGATCATCTCTTCTATCCGACACGGCAGACTGCTCTTTACGAATCTCTTTCAGATCCTTCTCTAAAGTATTTACCGATACCTGTAAGGTATCATGTTTACGTTTCGCTGACTGTAAGTCCAGTCTCAGTTTCTCGAGTTACTTAGCCAACCTATCGTCTCTTTCCTTATTTTCACCCTCTAAGGATTTAATAGCCTTTTCGATTTCGTCTTAAAATTCTCGATCTTTTCGATCCCATTCTGTAATATTTCCTCTTTAAATTTAATTAAAAAGTAATACAAAACATCCTCCGTCACTTCATTTGCAGGTTTACTGCTAGGTCATACAGTGGAATCGCTGTTGGATATCGACATTCGTTTTGAAGATTTCGTGATGTGGCCGGCCAGAGAGCCTCTCCACACAATCAGAGCATACGATGAGAAATGTGAGAAGGTAGAGCGTAATGTGTTCTCAGTTATCGTAGTCATAAACAATGTAGTTGACTCAGAGGTAACCAAAAGTGTACAGCAAGCCAAAATTACAGATTACTCTTAAAGTCAATGATTTCTGTAAGTCTTTATATACGTATGGCATATTCTTTTATTGAATTTAATTTTTTGAAGATGATAGTATTTTATTTCATACTCATAATTTTTATCTACTTCAGAAATAATAAAACAGTATGCATAACAATCTATCTCGATTTCCTTTTTACATTATCAAAACTAAACGTAGGCCTGTATTACATACAAATGCGAAAAAAATAGAACTGCAGCAATAAAAAACCATAGGTTGTAAAGTATTTTTTCCCGAAATCCCGTTCTATCGATCCCTCGATATATCGAATGAATTTTGCCTACCCTAGAGATTCGATATATCAAGGTTTGATTGTACCACATTATCCCCATTCTGGTAAAAACATTGTTCCCTTCATCGAAATCAACAACGCCGACTTTAAACATAGATTACTTAGAGTCTAATTTTCTACAAAACTACATTTTTACAAATATTCTAATTTGTTCCTTTTCAGGTTAAATATTGCGAAGAGTGAAAAACTTGTTACGCGTTTCCCATGTAATGTTGCCACTTTATAACAAATAAATAAGGGGTATGCGCCACTGACTGCACAGCAAGAAAAATGACATACACCACGTTTCATTAACGTACTTTAATTATCAAAGAAATGATGCATACACATAAAATCAAATTTGTTTTCGAACATACTATTCGAAAATTTCTTCGGAGATACTTCGAACACAATTACTGTCCACGAGATTTCTCAGTGACAGGCCTGTACACTCCTCACCGTCAGATGACATATTGGGTAGTTGCGATCGATTTTCAATTTGCAAAGGATTAACTGCATCACATGTTCAGGGCTTCTTCGTAGATACCTCCACCACCCTGAAAAAGATAGCAAAAATATTAGTCCTTGTAAGGCAACTTGAAAGAAAAAGAGCTTAAATGTCTCGATAAAAACTTAATTGAAAGAGCTGTCTGTTAACAAGCATATTTTTGCACAGAGATTTGCGGAACATTTGTTATTCATCTTACAGAGTAGATGTCGGAGCATGAGGTCAGTCTCTTTTCGTATTCTCTTACAGTGTTGCTTACTAGAACGAATCTCAGGCGTTGTAACTTTTGAACGTTACTGTCAAAATGACAATAGCTTTCATTTTTATGTATCACTTACGTCCGCTCTTGGCAGCTTCGCAGTTATTCAGATGGAAGAACGAGGACGTTTCTTTGGTGTCAACAAGAGCGCTGACAGTAGTAGTCATTCATTTAAAGTAAATACGGCTCATAGGCAACTTGAGCAGATGAAAGTCTCGTGGCATTTGTAATGGTCAGTAAATTAGAGGTGTTAACAAATAATTAATTTTTCATTCTTTTCATTCTCAGTTAGATATATAATTTATTTTGAAACATTTCACATATGCATCAATTTTTTTAACGTCAGTGCAAAATTATAGTTTTATTTATTTGGTTATTACTTTTATTACTTTTTATTTTACATTTTCAGCTCTTTACCAAACAAAAAGATATGCAAATGATAAAACTTGTAATATGGAAGGCAATATTCCATTATAAAAAAAATTAACATGTGAGAGAGAATGAGAGACCGAGAGAAAAAGAGAGCTACACTACGTAGATCAGAGATATTGTTTGTTGTTGAACATGGAGGCGCACAGTCTGCATCGAGTGCCAGTGGCCAGCGATGTGTGCAAATGGCGGTACGTTGTAATACGGTGTTCCCAACAAAAGAAATGTGGTTCATTGTGGGTGGAGTGGCATTGTATTAAAAGATGTAAAAAAGTTGTGTAATACCATATACTATTAGCCATAACATTACACAAAAGGCACTGTGAGAGAGTGCCAATACGCTACTTTTACGTCAGCTGCTACCAAATCCGTAAGTCCAACACCACAGGTGAGTTATACAACTTTATGAAGTGCGCTCCCGACCTTTCTTAAAGTTTCAAAAGCAAACTGTTCTCAGTGGTGTCAGAATGTTAATGACTAACGCAACATAAAAAATTACTTGTCTTGTGAAAAACTTAACTTGGTCGAAAGAACTCGTCCTGTTACATTGATTTGAAATTGTTGCATTGTACAGTGCTATTTAGATTCATTAATGCTAGGTGGACCACAAAATTCATTTTAAAAGATTATGTTTTCGCTTCACAAAGTAGTTTGATAACATCACGTTCAGAAAAATAACACAGTCTTTCTCAGTATCGTATCAGCTACCCGCAATTTTGATAGACATTTTGTTTTCAGCTACTGCCGTATACGTTTGTGCTCGGTTAAATGTAACGTAGTGTAGATGAATGTGTGTGTCAGTGCGTGTGAGTGAATGCTTTTCTCTGGGTGTGCTAAGTTATTCATTATGTTAACGCAGAGCAGAAAATTCTTCTTGCAAATCATTAGTCATACCTCCGCCAACCTTCAACATATTATAAGATTTCATCGAATTATTTCATTTCTAAAAACATACACGTGAAGGTGTGGTGCTCGTACAACGCGTGTCTGAAAATTTTGTATTGTATCGCGATATTGGATGCCCAATCAGCTTATGGTCAAAATTCCTCAATAGTTTCAGAATAAAATGGAGTGGAATAATTTATCAATTCCTTAATAGAATGGGTGTTCACACGGTAAAACTCGGCAGCCTCTTTGCACGTTCCAATGCAATAAAATACTCAGAGGCTATTAGCAAGCTCTTTTAAGCTCTCTTCCAGTACATCATGTTTAGGGGATTGATTGGTGCCCACTAGCCAAAGCTATGCCACAGAGTCCACCGTGAAATTACCTTTGTTTCACCTTCGACGTGTCAGACTTCGTGGACGACAATTCGTCATCGTTACTTGTGAGTTGCGGCACCACACGCATTCCGATTGCTTCCGTATGCCATTCCAGAAACTGATAACTAGACAAAGTATTTGAAATTCATGTGTGTACCTCTCTTGTATAGTGACCTCTTCGTATAGCTTAACACTCAGCGTGCTAACTTGCCAGATGATCGTTGGTCTTGTGCACCAATTAGCCGGCGTATGGCTGTTTTCCAAGATCGTTTAGGCAAATTCTGGGGTGGTTCGCAATCTCCGTTTCTGAAACTTCGACGCAGCAACAGTCAAATAGTATAACACACAGACGGAAGTTACATATTTCATAGACTGATGGCGCACACGACTTGCCTCGACAATGACGACAGAAGGCCATCCGGCCATTTGACAAAATATGAAAACAGCTCAGCAGAGCCGAATATCCTATGGTTTTTATTGTTAATGGTGAGCGTTGGACCTGGGGTTCCCAGATGCAGGAATGTAAAAAATTTTGCGAGCATTTGGTGATGAATTCAGTATCCTACTATATAAGTATGTAGTAGTGTGACGTATGGGAATTTGGATCGGTCTGGGATGTGTGCACGGACAGCCGAAGTTGGAAAGGCGACCGTTCGCAAAAGTGGTTCAAATGGTTCAAATGGCTCTGAGCACTATGGGACTCAACTGCTGTGGTCATCAGTCCCCTAGAACTTAGAACTACTTAAACCTAACTAACCTAAGGACATCACACACATCCATGCCCGAGGCAGGATTCGAACCTGCGACCGTAGCAGTCGCACGGTTCCGGACTGCGCGCCTAGAACCGCGAGACCACCGCGGCCGGCCGCAAAAGTGGGAAATCCGCGTTAGAAAGTACTGACACGGAACAAATTTGTATATGTTTTTATAGGATAGTAGAGCTGAACCTAATAATGTATACGTCAAGGTATTTGCATGCAGCGAATTAATTTCGAATTATTTCGTGCAGTCGTGAATCGTCGGTAGTGTCTGTTCATTCAGACATGGACCTAAGAAAAATGACACAGTTGTAAGGCTCACTTACATTTGCTCATTTTTGTCCTAAGGTTTATACTGCATATATTGTGGCACTCCTCACACATCATAAGAGGTTAGAGACCTCAAAACAATTTTTTCCATCAATGGCTGTACCAAAATAGGCAACTATTTCTTGTATAGTAAGTACAATCACGTCTTGTACAATGATACTGAAGTAGCTTAGTCTGATTTTTGTAATGGACCCATGCATCTTTTTGAAGATAAGCTTTTCAGGCGATATTTGCGGAAGAAAACATACTCACTGTTGATATATGCAAAGAAAATTTGACAATAGCGGGTAAATGTGCTGAATATCAGTGTCAAAGTTAAGAAAATTGTTTGCTTTGTGTGAAACGAACATTGGTATGCGATGTTGACGAATAGGAAAAAATACCATGTCAATGGCCTTGTTATTCCATATGTATGGGGTTCCATTTGATATGCATTGTTATGACCTCTACACAGATAAAAAGATTAGTGTGAATCGTGTTTCCATATGTTGAATATTATTTACAACCTTACACTTAATGATGTCACATGGAAGAATATATGCCGTGAATAATGACTCAAATTCTCAAACTAATGGAAAAATTTTACGCAGGTCTCAGGCAGTCAATCGGTAGATGTTAGAAAATTTGTCAAAAACCTTGTAATTACACAAGATTTTCGCACAACATCAATTATGGAAAAACCTCACTGGTTAAAAAGCCTATAAGATTACAGCAGGACGGATATAATAGGAGACGAAAAAGGCTAAGAAAACGGACTGTCTTAATTGGTGTATGGAATATACAAGGATTACAAAATAAAGTAGGAGAAGTGATTAAAGAAATGGAGGCTAGAAATCAAGATATTATTATACTCCCAGGAACTAAGAAAAAAGGATGAGGTATTGAACGAATAGGATCATATACACATTTCTATAGTGGTGTCCCAAAAAATCAAAGAGCAAAATGGGGGATATCGATATTGATGAAAAACAAATTCAAAAGAATGGTCACAAACTGGGAACCTATTGATGAAAATCTGATTAAAATAAATATTGATATTCATGGATACAAAATTACTATTATAGGAGTATATGGAATAAGCAAAGATGAACCAATTTGTAAAAAGGATGATTTCTATAATAATTTAAATGGAATCATAGAGGATATCGGGAAAAGCAGGGAGATTATTATTGCAGGGGATTTTAACAGTAGAACTGGAAGTAAAATTGGAAATAAAATTATAGGACCATTTGGAGAAAATGTTATAAATGATAATGGTAATAGACTTATTGATATCTGTGAACAAAATTCATTGAAAATATTAAATGGCATAAAGATACATTGAATCAAAAATCAATAATAGACTATATTATAATTAAACAGCAAATGAGGATAAAAAATACATGACATAAGAGTATATAGAGGGGTAACTCTTAGCGATCATTATTTGGTAAATTCCAAATTTTTATTCCCCTTCAGAGGAAAAAGCACTGAAGAAAATCGAAATTGTCCTATAGAAAATATACAAACAGAAATCAAAATTCCTAAATATAATTTGAATAGTTTTGAGAATGAAAGCATAATATTTTTATATCAAAAGAGATTAGATGAAAAACAGGTAGAAACAGAGTTTGATAATACAGAAGATCAATATCATTAAATTGTAAATAAACTACATGAAGCCGCCAAGGAAGCTTTAGGAGAAACAGAAGAAACACGTACAAACCATCCATTATACTACTGGAAGAAGAAATTAAAAAGGAAGTGAAATTAAAGAGAGAAAAATATTTAAAATGGTTAAATACCAGAAATCTTCAAGATAAAATAGAGCTTAATGCACAACAAGCAAAAATCCGGAAAAAGGTTGCAGAAGCAAAAAACAAAGTTTGGGAACAGTCATGTCAAAAAATTGAATCCTATATTGGTGGTAAAAGAAACACAGAAGCATGGAAAACTATAAAAAATTTAAGAAGGAATTCTAAAGAAACAACACATATTAAATATATTACTCATGACTCTTGGGAAAAATATTTTAAAAGTTTATTAACAGAAAACAGGGAAGAATACTTGGGAAACCCTGAATATAATGAGATGATAGATCTACAAGCAGAGAATTACATCCGTTTGGAAATAGAGACAGTAAAAACTGCAATAAAATCTTTAAAGAATGGAAGGGCTACAGGCATTGGAGGTATTCCTGCAGAATTATTAAAATTAGGAACAAAGAAATTAATGGAATTGTTAAGAAATCTTTTCGAAAGATGTTTAAATGGGGAAGATGTCCCAAATGATTTGAAAGTAGGATATATTTCATTGATACATAAAAAAGGAGCGAAAGATGAGTGTAAAAATTATAGGGGAATAACAGTGACCAATACCTTCAGTAGATTATATGGAAGAATTATTAAATATTTGTTAGAACAAGAATACAAAGAAAAGGAGGCTGAAGAACAAGCAGGTTTTAGAGCTGGAAGATCAACAATTGATCATATCTTTTGCCTACAACAAATTATTGAAAAAAAAATGGTTCGGGCACAACCTATACATTTAGTATTCATAGATACAGAAAAAGCCTAGGATAATGTGCCTTTATCCAGTTTATGGAAAGCTTTAATATCAATAGGAATAAATCCAAGAATAATTAAAGCAATTCAAAATTTATATAAAAATTCTATTTCAAAAATAAAAATTGGTAAATATCTATCACATGGATTCCAAGTCACAAAAGGATTACATCAAGGATGTAGCATCTCACCTACATTGTATAAAATATATACAGAAGTAACTTTACAAAATTGGAAGAAAAAATGTCACGCTATGGGAATACCAATAAATGATAGAACAATATACTCGTTACAATTTGCAGATGACCAACTGATTATAGCCCAAGACTGTGAGGACATAGAGTATATGACCAGAAAATTGATTCAAGAATATAAAAAATCAGGTCTAAATGTAAACATGAATAAAACAAAGTACATGCTAATTGGTGGAGTGAATGGAGACTTAATATTAGAAGAAGGGATGGGAACAATAACAGCTACTGAGGAATATAAATATTTAGGTGTGAAAATTACAAATGATGGGAAACAGGACAAAGAAATTAGATCAAGAATAAATTCTGGAAAGACGACAATCTCTTTATTGAATGGAATTCTCTGGGACAAACACATAACAACTGATAACAAAATAAGGATTTTTAAAACAATAGTTAGGAGCATTATTACATATGGTTCAGAAGTGTGGACAACAAAATGGCAACTGAAATCAAAATTATTAGCCACAGAAATGGATTTCTGGAGACGTTCAGCAAGAATATCAAGACGAGAAAGAATAAGAAATGAAGTAATCAGAGACAAGATGAAATGTAAAAATTCAGTTATTGATTTCATCGAGCACAAACAACTTAAATGGTATGGACACATCAGACGAATGGAACAGGAAAGGCTACCAAAATGCATAATCGACTGGGTACCAATTGGAAGAAGAAAAAGGGGACGACCACCTGATACATGGATACAGGGAGTTCAGTCAGCAATGAGGAAGAACAACATTCCTGAAGATTTATGGACAAATAGAGAAGAGTGGAGAACAATAATTAGTGACTTACTATAATCTAGAATAGATGCTGGAAAAATGTACTCACATTGTAAATCCAGAATAATAATAATCAATTATGGCAAATAGTGTTTATAACGTTAAACATTAGATAAATTTTGCTACCTATTTTACCATAGCGTACTTTGTTAGCTAATCTGTACAAAGATTCTGTATTTTATTACATTTTTTTTAAATTTTGCATTCGGACACGAAACCGATTCAGCGACCTCATACACATATATAGGCAAAAATATTCATGTTTGTGAAATTATGGAATTAGCAGCAGACGATTCATAAAAATTAATATAGCACAAAAGTGCATTCATTAAAAATAAGACTCCACTGCAACATGTACTGTATTTATTTGTTTTAAAAACATGTAAAAAAAGTCTTGACATTTGTGAGTAGGTCATGTCAAATTCACAGCTTCCAGTAATGTTCCTTTGTACAAGAATGTGAATAGTTATGAGGAAGGAATACCTTTCAATGTCCTTAGAAAGAATGTAACATGTCATTCACAGACACATGTTCCTATCGCTTTAACGTTGCGATGAATATATCGCAATAATCGGCTGGCAACCTGATTATAAAGTTGTGATTGAAATGAGAGTTGCATTTAAGAACATAGTTAATTCGTGCAGAGAAAATATTACATATAACCTTGGAGTGAGGTAAAAGTCTCGACATTAAGGTCACTGTATGAACTGGGATAAGTCAATGTTCACGTGGAATCAGAATAGTGACTACTCTGTATCCTAGGTTGCTTATTAAATACGCAAGGAACTCAATTTTTTAAGACTCTGTCCCTTAATTATCTGTTTTTTCTGGTCTCTATGGTTATCATGAGATCCCTCTTCATCTATCATGTTATACAACTTATATTTATGATGTTGCAATATGCACTATTACGCACTTGTATTAGTTTGTAAAACTACCTCAGACTAGACTAGAAGAAATACTAAAACATTTATTAGCACCGTATGTCGTTGATGTCGTCGGCAAAACCCCATTAGCGTGGTACAGCTAACGTGATTTGTGTGCTATGCGTAACTTGCTACCCCTGCTCCCAGTATGTCTCAGTAAAGTTGCTAAGGAAGAAGTGCGTGAACAGTCTACCAAGGCGCTCTCAATTCAGTCACGTATCTACTCTAGTATACTGTAATGCACGTTGTTTGTCCTTTTACAGTATCAGTTGCATCTACGCGTCCTAGATGTGTAGTGCTTTTATAAAGCTTGCGTGCATTTTGCGTACTCACCGTATAGTGACTAATACATCGTCGACAGTCAGATCTTTGTCAATTGTATGAAACAGTTTCTTCACTCATTTTGATTCACAAAACAGAGCAGACCAACAGAGACCGGAGGGTAATACGCAACAAAGTGACCGGTACCTAGGTTAGCCAGAAGCAAGTTGGTGACGTGACTAGGCACAGTCACGTAGCAGGTAAAAGGCAATACTCATAACTACCCCGAGGTACAAGCATGGCAACTGACTGCGGAAAATGCCTTCGCGAGTAGCTGCAACGGCTTGTTGACATCAGCAAATTCGAATACGGTGCAAAGAAGAAAGGAGTGGGTGACCGGCGTATGCTTCATCGCGAACGTCTTTAGTCAGCGTATTCATGCATGCGCACTACGATAGTCGTCTCTCAGTCTCCAAGAGTTTCAGCGAGCTGTCTGCCAACGCGATGCATCTCTGGAGTAGGAGCTACCGCAAGGCATACCTTGGTGGTGGTTGGGGGGGGGGGGGGGGACGAGCTGTGACGGGCTTCGGCCAATCAGAATGTTGGGCGATACATTTTAGTTTGGAAGCCTCATGGCCACAGCACAAAGGAACACTCTTATTCCGATCCTGCCACCATGACATCAGAACGTTCCGATTTGCTTCGTAGTTGGTACAGAAATAATGAGAAGTAACAGGAATGGGAATAGAAGGAAGCTTAACGTCAAAATCGTAGAGCAGGTTAAAGAATTCTGCTACCTGGGAAGCAAATTAACCATGACGGGCGGAGAATGGAGGACATAAAAAGCCGACTTGCACAGGCAAAAGGCGTTCCTGGCCAAGATAAACCTATTAGTAGCCAACAAAGGCTTCAGTTATGAGGAAGAAATTTCTGGAAATGTACAGTTGGATCACAGCATTGTATGGTAGTGAAACATGCACTGGGGAAAAACCGGAACGGAAGATCATCGAAGCACTTGAGATGTAATGCTACAGGAGAATGTTGAAAATTAAATGGCCTGATAAGGTAAGCTATGAGGAATCTTACTGCAGAATCGGGGAAGAAAGGAACCTATGGAAAACTCTGAGAATAAGAACAGACAGGATGACAAGACATGTGTGTAAACATCAGGGAACAATCTCCATGGTACTCATGACTCATGACGTGAAAAGACATAGATGCCCGTGATAGTGAAATGGGCACATTCAACCGACTTTGGTCTTGATTATGGTGAGACTATTGCTAGCTCTTTCGTTATTGTAAATTACATGGCCTTCATGGAGCACTAGGTTTCTTTTCAGAACACATTTTGTAGTCGTTTATGGCATGGGGAATGTTAGGTCTTCGTTCGCGCTCTCAGCTTCTTTAGAATATGTGAGAATAAGTATCCACTTCTAATTTAACCATCCAAAGTGAAAAGGGACATATTTTAATGCTCTTACACCCGTTTCAGGAAGTAATAAGAATATATTTTAGTCTTCGTTTGTCCGTCGTTTCATTTGGGGGTGTAAAAGCATATGATGGTTTGTAGTATTGTGTTTATCCACTAAGTATGTTATCTTTTATATTAACTTTGATAATTATATTACATTTCAGTACGGTAGGGATATTAAGAATTTATTATCCGACTCCCTGGTTTATGTTTAATGAATCTTCCCATGTGTTCCATACCTCGAGACATGTTCCTTCCCAATTGTAATTAAAGGTGGGGTGAAAGAGCGCACATTAAGCAATGATCATAAGTATTTCACTCTGAAAGATAAGTCCACGTCGCTGTCAATCTTCGAGACACGTGCCGGCACCGAAGTTTAAGAGTATTTGGGTTTTTATCCATCGTAGGACAGAGATGGCAGCAACATTTGCTTTGCATGAGCTGAATCTGTTAAGATACAAATGATATACATACAGAATCAGTAGATGCATAGGGACTCATATTGTAGATTCCAATATCAGTTTTGTCTTACCAGAGGTTGAAAATACCGCTACAGTTGTAAGGTTCTTTTATTATCACACGATAGGTTTCGGACTCTTGTACGCCCATCTTCAGGTATCGTAAATTAGTGCTGTGAACCCCCGATCGCCGTGGTGGACATGTGCAAGGCGTGGTGTGCTACCTACGAGCGCAGAGCATGACTCCATGCGGTATTTTCAGCCTCTGGTATAAGTTCAGTTGCCGATGTTCCTCCGAAAGGATTGTTTGTAGTTTTGTCTTAGTTAAATCCAGTTAACTTTCCCGTCTTCCGTTGCGCTTTGCGAAAGCACTTGCCACTCTAAATCTTTAGCTATCGCAGTCAGACTGTGGTTATTTACATGTGGGTCAGGCTTGATATAAAGAGGTGACATTTCGACCATAAAATCAAGGGCTACAGTTTCACGTATACCCGCAGCTTAAAGTTAATTAAAGGAGGGCAAGCGTTCAAGTATTAACGGAAAAGACAGCGTGTGAAAAATAAAAGTGGCTCAGAGAACAGAGTTCCAAGGTGCAAAAACACAGCAGAGGAAAGGAAATACAGTGCTAACCTGAGTGTAGCAGATGCTGAAAGTGACCACCATTCATGTCTTTGCGCTTTTGGGCCCTTGTCAGCAAGTGGCTGAGGGTGGATTCAAGCTGGACTGCAGGAGTTACTCCAGTCCCATCCGAAATGTTCTGCTGTAATTCTTAAAGACTATGAGTGTTGTTGCGATTCACCTTAGACTTGGGGGCTCCCCACACAAAATATTCGCACACTGATAAATCAGGTCACCTGTGTGGCTAGCTAGGGCCGTGACCAGACGGACGATTCCAAACAACTCTGTCAGGCGTGAAGACTGTGTAAATGTGCTCCAAGGTTTGGTCCGTTGCATGGGCAGTTGCTCTATCCTGTTGGAAGTAACTGTAAATCTTTTCCTCCTACGTTAATGCTGCCACAAATGGTCTGGGTCACTTTTATTTGCCCCATCCCGGATTACGAAACGAGCTAGCAGAACGCTGAAGCTGAGTTAAGTCGATGGTGTTCAAATTACAGCAGAAGGGACACAAGCTGACTGTAGTGAAGTTCAAATATCTTCGCGAAAGGAGAAGAGGAAGCAAAGTGCACGCAATAAATACTTCGTTGCCAATATCGATAAATGTGTTATTAGGCTGTAGCTTCTGCGATATTACGAAGAAGCTAAAAAGTTATTAGCAGTCAGAAAATAGATTTTTAAATACTTCTACTAATTGAAAGCTGACTACAGACACTATGGCCACACAAATAAAGAATTGACAGCTCTTATCACGCGAAACTAGGCTTGCAAAAAACTGAGGAAAATTGTTGTCTGTATGACCGGTTTTTAAAAGGTGCCAGAACATAATGACTAAAATAGACATATTAAATTACATTTTTACTAAAAGTGAAGTAGTGGAATTAATGAGGCCATTGGCTTATTCAGATGAAACGTGGTCAGGGCAGTTTACACAAGCCACATACAATTTGGCAGCTCCCCACCCCACACGCTCTTCCAGAAATTAGCTGCTTTCCCTTGTGATCTCGGTAAAACCTCAGTCTAAACCATTGGCTCTTGCCCGCGTCTGGTACCCCTCTTACCTTGTCGCCCAATATGTCGCTTGTGTCGCTTGGGTCATAAACGGGCCCTGTGATTTGTGCACATCACATTGTGAGCAAGATAACCTCACCGACAACTCTACATTGCATGCTTATGGTGTCTGGCTTGAAACCCAGTGTTACGGCTCTGTCCGAGTGGGCGCTATTGAGTCAGGGGCTACAGTCGATGTGCATGGCAACTGCGTTTACTGAGAAGTGACGCAACTCACTTGGTGACACTGGACACGCAGCGCCCCTTGCGTTCGACGTAGCCGAGCGGGCAGTTGGCTCTGCTGGGGATGTCTCCGCCGGCCGACACTAGCGCCACGGCCACCGTGGCGACGAGCAGCGCAAACAGCAGCAGGGCGAACGTGGTGCGAGCCATGGCGTCCCAGATAAAACTGGAGCCGAATCGGAATCGCGCCTGCTCGTCAAGTGTTATCCGCATGCGGTTCAACAGGTCGCGGACATGTGTGGGTCGCGGCTCATAGATAAGTAGTAGAGCGGTCAGTCGTAGACGAAAGATTCTCGGAAAGGGGGATTGACTGTTTACTTCACGTGCAGTGGCGAAGCGTCCATTAAGGCTCTAAGGCTGACCCTACCCAAAAAATACCAGAATAATTCATCCAAACTGAATTTAATCCTATCTGATCACGTATCCTCGTAAGTGCTTTCAAATATTTTCCGTTTTATCTTCGTATATGTACCCGTCAGAATAACGCATCACTCCTCTAGCTTTGCAGTGAAGAAGCAGCTCGCGATACCGTTACGGTCGCAGGTTCGAATCCTGCCTCGGGCATGGATGTGTGTGATGTCCTTAGGTTAGTTAGGTTTAAGTAGTCCTAAGCTCTAGGGGGCTGATGACCTCAGATGTTAAGTCCCATAGTGCTCGGAGTCACTTGAATCATTTGAGAAACTATTAAATCTTAATTTAATTTTTTTATTTAAGACACAAAGAATAAGAAAACATTCATAATTCATAGAAAATAAATGTACTGCATCATTAGATGTTTCTGCAAGAGGCTAGGAATTAAAGTATATATTTTCATTGTTCCTCAGATTAACATTTAGTAGCCTTATCTTTTGCAAACGTTACTAGTTGCCTAGTGTGTCTTTAGGTTTCCATATCAACAGTGCTAAACATGCTTATGGTGAAACATGGCATATGAATTTTGTAGGTAAAATGTAGTAAGTATTGGTAATGATAACTGATTAGTGAAGTATGTTTCGTGTGCCCTGTCACGTGTGAGGCGTCGTCTTCAATTTGTCTTGCCATTGTGTTGTCGGAAGGAAAACTGTAAGTTGTCTAATATATAACTCATTATCTTGTAACCCACGGTATTGCTGACTACCTTAGGCTGCACTGTTCTTTCGTCTTTCTATGGCAGATAAACTCCAGGTGAAAGAACGAAAGCCGACGCCAAGACTGTTAAAAATCGTATGGAGAATTTGTAATTCGTTTCGAACACAATGGTACTATTCAAAACCGTGGCTAAGTTGGAGCGTTGTGAGAGAAAACGTTTTTGTTTTCACTATGTACTATTTGGAATGGGTAATCACGGTTTTGAATGATGTAAGTGGGGAGTAGTCGAGGAGAGTCTTCAAAATGTTCTTTCGAATGATAAAAAACAAGAATGTTTCATTTCAGATATCACAGCAACTACAATCAGCTATGTACAGTAAGAATTGCCCATGATCTGTCACAAGCAACTCGCCTGGAAGCTTTGAAACGTAACGAGATAGTTGATCGAAACAGAAGTCTAAGGAACAGACTTATTTCGACTGACTGCTTTTCAGTACGGCAAGAGTTGGTTCTTCGAGGACATGACGAATCTGAAGTGTCAGTATATAATGGAAATAATTTGGAACATTTGGATTTCTTGGCAGAAGAAAGATTATTTAGCGTACTATGGAATGACGAAATAAATTTCGGGTGCACAGCCTGGTATAAGTGTGCATGAGTGTCCTATGCACACTCATACCAGGCTGTTCACCCGAGATTTATTTCGTCATAAAATACGCCTGGAGAAATTGAAAAATCACATCCTATGGAATATTTAAAGGCATTTCCTCTTATACACAGAAAGAATTAATAGCTCGTATTACGGATGTTGTTAAGGAACGAAGTTCATGTTGTCTCCACTAGAAGTCAAATGAGTGTAATTGTTTGCTCTGCAAATAACGAATCAGGAGAAATACAAGAGGGATTCGTAGAGTTTTATGACGTATCCAAAGGCCGGTGCACACAAGTCATAGCCACTGTATTGTTGCAAGTGTTAAGTAGTTGGAATACTGATAAAAATAAATTAGTATCGCAAACATACGACAGCAAGGAAAAATTATGGAGTCCATTCTATTGTGAAACAAGCGTTTCCTCATATTTTCTTTGTCCACTGCTACGCACATTAAGTTGAACCAGGTCGTCCTCTATGCCTGTAAAAAAGTTAAGCAAGTATATATTTTTGTGGTAAATCTACAGTATTTCGCGCATTTTTTTTCCTTTCTAGAAAAGAAGTGAACTTCTGAAGGGAAGGGGATTTAAACTACCAAGTCCTTGTGAAACAAGAGGGAAGCTTTCATTCATGCGCAGTACAGACCATTATTCTTCACTATAAAAACCTGAGATCAGCATTTAATGATGGGATAAACAATGTAGAGTTGGATGATAATTCTTTTCATCAAGCAATTGGACTAAATAGTATACTGTGTGATCAAACTTCTACTTTTTCTACTGCAGCTGCATAGTTCTATTTTCCAGGATACAGGTATCTTGTTTGCCATCCTGCAAAGTAAAACTGTTGTTATAAGACGCTGTAAGCTAGAAATTGAAAACCGCATTAAGGCTGTTGAAAGAATAAGACGTGTGGAATTTATTTTGAAATTCACACCGGAAGCTAAGAGCCTAGCAAGCTTAGCAAGAGTGTCTGAAATTAATTTTAACGAAACAGAAGCAAGTATTCAAGAATTGAGAAGGATAGCTTTTGTAATAATTGGCACAGTAGTAGTAAACATGGGAAATAGATTCCAGGACTTTCATGAAACAGTTTTTATCGAACTTGTAAATGAGAAAAAGTTCTCAGGCCAAACAATTTCCCGATACGTAAAGCTGAAAAACTACTCAAAATATATACTTTCTATGACAGTGAAAAACTGAAACAAGAACTCATGTTTATTCACAGCAGTGAGGACAAACATCTACAGCCTCAGGACCTCATTAAACCCACTATAAACATTGGATTAAAAAACTTGTCCTCTGAATGTGTAAAATTACTGTCGTTGGTTCTCGCAATTCCAGCGACCACCGCGTCTTACGAAAGAAGCATGAGTACATTAAAACGCGTTAAAACCTATCTTCGCAAGACACTGACAAATGACAAACTGTCAAACTTGGAAATTTTGGCTATACAGAAGGGATCTGTGAAATATTCAACCACACGACAGGAGTTCATATCTCATGTTATCGATGTTTGCGCCCAGAAAAAGGACAGGAGGATAGAACTAATTTATGAAAAGATGCAACGGTGAGGTACAATGTGTTATACTGGTATTTTTATCAATGTGTAGGTGTTTAATATTTTTATGTATTTATTTACAACAATTTCTGCAGTAGTTTCTATCTTAGTAGAAATATGTAACTAAGTGACTTTTGGAGTGTGTCTATTATACACATTTTCGCTTTAAGATTTTTTCTTTATTCGAAATTCGTAATTCTCAGCCTACATTTCGCCCCAGTTCACGTGTCGCCTTAGGGCAGCCATTGTAAAGAACGTGTCTGAGGGAATTTTACACAAATTTCCCCATTTATCTTTCCTATTTAATTCTCATACAGTACCCAGCTGTAAAACCTAAGTCCAAATCCCTGGGAAATAATACAGTGAAATTTCGTCAGTTACACTGCACTACTATTTGTAAAAGCTCATCACAATATACAATTACTCGGGCTTAGGCAATGAACTTCCGTCAAGAGAATAAACACAAGAGCAGTGTGGCAACGACGAACGTGCAAGCGGCTGCCTTGAAAGTGTCGAAACGGTACAACTGTACTGTTGCTCCAAAAAGTAAGTCCAGCTTCCGACTCCACTGACTGCGGACAAAAGTCCACGAGGCGCTCCAGCGCCGCCTATTTCAAATCTAGGAAACCATACCATGCTGTTCAAACTCATCACTTGTTACAAAAAATGGTTCTGAGCACTATGGGACTTAACATCTGAGGTCATCAGTCCCCTAGAACTACTTAAACCTAACTAACCTAAGGACATCACACACATCCATGCCCGAGGTAGGATTCGAACCTGCGACCGTAGCAGTCGCGCGGTTCCAGACTGAAGCGCCTAGAACCGCTCTGCCACTCCGGCCGGCCTCAGCAAGACATCCAACAACTGTTATCAACGATGCTAAGCCGAGTATCTGCTTGCATAAGGACCAGAGGTGGACCAACGCATTATTGACTTGCTCAGTTTGTGGAGTTCTTTCTCATCCAGTTTTCCTAAAATTGCGATCATTTGCTTGTACATGTACATGAACATCACTTGCCTGTTGTTTGAGAAGCTGCCCTCGGCACCGAACGCTGAAAATCATAACACAGATTCTATCTCCAGTTGTGCCAGGACAGCGGGTCTGTTTTTAACGAGCTGTGTGTGGTGGGCACGTACATGCCACTTTTGGCAGTGACCCAGAAGAAGTCCATTGTGGACAGAACGGCAGAAAGCCAGACTTCGTTGGAATACACAGACCAATGTAGATAACATCTGAGAGTTCAGTGGGGAACTGAAAGTTAGGAGCCCTTTGAAGTGTATGGGACACCCACCATCGAGCTCAGTTGATGCAATGTGAAAAGCACTACGATTGGGTAATATAAATAATTTAAAAATGGGAGAGAGAAACACAGCGGTCCATCCTCATTGGCCGCAAACAGAGAATAGAAAGACCAGGACACAGTTTTTTCACCGTAAAATGTTACGAGTCTTGTTACTGGTTAACCACTTGAAATGGGAATAAGGGAAGGAAGCCAGGGTCTTTCAAGACAACTTTTCACTGGTCATCGCCTAGAATATTTAACGTCCAGCCAATCAACGTTATGAGACGATAGAGAAAACGCCGAAGCAGATGGCACATAATTACTGTTTGGCCAAACCAGGAGCCATCACAGGACGATATCTTCGATCTAGCGTCTCCCCAGCCAGGCGCCTCTTCAATCAGACGACTTGATTAGGAGGCTACTTAGGAACTTTCCCGGCTTTTGATCTTAGGTGCAGGTGCAAACTATTGATACGAGACCAGTGACTGAATTTGCAGCCACTTCAGCCGCCCTCTGAAGATCAATATGGCGAGATCAAGCCGCAGCAGCGAGAAAAACTGTAGGGAAAATCGAATCATTTTTATCGAGATTCAGTAATTTCATGATTCATTCTGAACACTTGTTTGCAGTTTAAGTTTCAATACGCTTTCAACTCCATCCATGGACGCAAGCGCTTTTTAATCTTTAAACACTAATCCTTCTGCAATCACAGTACGGATTCCTCGGGTATAATTGTTTTTATCCTGATACCCATTCTGTTGAATCGTGTTACAGATCCTTTGTTAAGACTTGCCAAGGCATTAACCTATCATAGTCAATGTTGATCAAACTATTTATCGTGCATTTTAATGCAATTGACTGGGTTAATTGGGTTTCTTCTTTAGTTTCGTAGAATACGAATTCCTTGATAGTTATTTTGGAGAGCAATGATTTAATTATGTGAGATAAATAGGGCCACTTTCATATGTCTAATTAACATTCCAAGCATTCTCCTCCCCCGACCACTTACAGTGTCTAAAAGGATTGAAATAGCTGGCGTATTGCTCTAGAGCTGGTTACGCTAGACCATCGTGTACCATTTGGGTCGGTGATGCGTTGCACTTTCCAAGAACCCTCCCAATAAATCTATTTCTTACATTCGCCTTCCCTATGAAGTGCTTCCAAGCATTCGTCTACTTCATATCGTTTCTTAGCGTTGACCCGTAAATATGTGCGACCATCATTACTATTGGTTTCTTGCTCTTTTTATTCCGTGTATTACTTCACATTTACCCCCTGCATAACATCATTGGAAATTTTGTCAAAGTTTCCCTGCACTTTCTTAGAATAGTCCAAGGACTGTACTTCCCTGTAGACAATAGCATCATCGCGGGACTATCAGATAGTAGTGTTCATCCTAAATGATAAATCTTTTGTATGCTCTGACGGAAACGGAAACTGTTAGGCCTACTCCATCAACAGCTTCACCGAAAGTTGTTCAACAAATCTTCCAGTATTTCCGTGACTGTGTGATGTGCTGATTTAAATTTCATCCTTATGAGAGCTAATTTTAACTGTTTTCAGCATGGAAATAGCCATTCCTATAGATAAGGAGTCGTGAGATTACTTAATGGCGTGTTGGGTCTCTCTAACACTGGAACTTTTCATGTGCAGTTCGCAACACAAGACGTTTACGAACAGTTTATCGTCATCTTTCTGACTTTGAGAAACATCCGATCTCTGACTCAATGAACATGGAACATCACACCGACAGATCGCACAGACAGTTGCCTATACAGTGACTTCGGAACGAGAAGTGACGAGATCAACTCAGGACAACACTGTGGCAAGATGGGACTACAGGAACAACACCACGAGAATGTTGTCAGACTGTTTGACTACCTGTGACTAATTATGACAAATGTATTTTGGGAGGAGGTTGCAATCAGCGGCTCCACGAACAGTCGGATTTATAGTTTCGAAAGCTGAGTTTAGGTGCCGCATGGCGCTTACCGCTAACACCGTATCATAAACAACACACATCTACTTTGTGTGGAACCAGAGACAATTGAGACATTGAGCAGTATTCTGTGGTGTTCAGCAACGAGTCTTGTTTCTGCCCGTACGTTCAGATCACCGCCAATGCGTCCATAGACGACGTGATGAAAGGTCACAGAAAGCATTGATTCTTGGGATCTGTATCTCTCCAACTGTCGGAATGACGGTGAGGGTGGGGGTGGAGCTGTTGGGTATCACAGCAGGACTCATTTGGTAGTTATGCTGGCCGGTCATATTGTCATAGTCTTCATGGCCAAGGTACCTAGTGGCATATTCAAGCAGGATAATGCAACACATCACACCGCAGTTCACACCATAACGTCTTGAATAATGTTTGGAAACTCGAGCACCCTATCCATCCCACGATCTGTCAAGCATAAAGCAAGTGTGGGGTGTGATAATATAACGTGTACTTACATATCAGCCTCTAGCCATACATTTTCGTGAATTAACATAAAACGTGTTTCAGGTCTGGAAACAAATTCCTCAAGATGACATTCTGAGGCAGTTTGCTTCCATCCCACAATAAATACTGGAGTGTACTCGTGCTCGTGGGGAGTTACGTCTCATAGTGACCGTAACTGATATCGGTTTCGAATATACGGAAAGTTCCATGTTCGTCTCCAAAATGCTAAATATCGAACTGCTACTTCGCGTTGTAACACTTTTCATTTCTCTCAGTATACATTAGTAATATTAGTGGCATTCCCAGTGGTAACTTGCCGGCCGGAGTGGCCGTGCGGTTCTAGGCGCTACAGTCTGGAGCCGAGAGACCGCTACGGTCGCAGGTTCGAATCCTGCCTCGGGCATGGATGTGTGTGATGTCCTTAGGATAGTTAGGTTTAATTAGTTCTAAGTTCTAGGCGACTGATGACCTCAGAAGTTAAGTCGCATAGTGCTCAGAGCCATTTTGAACCCAGTGGTAACTTATTTTCATCCCTGCAGATGATTTGCTATCCAGTGCAAAATTCATACAGGCAGTCCCAAAATCGCGAAGGTTCTGCGTACGATCTTATCTTGGTTCTTAGTCGACAGTACGCCCCAGTGTGAAACTCGTTACAGAAGTCCTTGAGGACGCAATTAACTATTTTCTTGTGTGTATTCGTTGCAAGAGACCGTGTGTGGATAAAGATAGCTATGTTCAAGACGAGTTGTTTTTACGGTGTCCGTTGTGAATTCTTTTCTTCCAAGAACTTATGAGTGTTTTAGTTCCAAATACGCTCTGTATCCAGCAACAAACTCGCAGCAGCGAGATTGGTTGTATCCGCGAAATATTAAACATCTACGACGTCTGTAAGTTGTCCTTTATAAAGGGTGATTCCATGATTGTTACAAACTTTCAGGGATGATGGAGAAGAGTAGATGCATGAATTTTATGTAAGAGGCCCTGGTCTAGTAACGACCGAATCGAAAAGTATAACAGAAAATTGTTCAGATACCTCTGACAGTGGAGTAAATCTTCTGTATTGGTCTTGCTAAGATTCTAGCGTAGGAAACGTTTAGAGGTGGTTGTTTGAACCAAAATAAGACAAAAATGGACTCTACTACGCGTACTTCAAGAGCTAAAAGCACCTGTTCATCCTCGATGCTGTGAAACGCATCTCTGTTACTGCAGGTTCTTTGGTTTCCATATTTTTGTAGGAGATACTGTGGAGCGTAACAAGAAAAAACTATCCAGTATATATGGGCTCTAAAATGCATACCTTAAAACCGATGACCACTCGATCAGTACAACAGACATGTTTCACAGCAGTGAAGATGAACAATCGCTCATAACTCTTTAACGTTGCCTCAGTATTTATCTCCATTTTTTGTACATTATTTTGCTTAGCAACGTGCATGCATAAACTGTCAGTCTGACGGTACGATATTTCTTGCACTTATATCCCTATTCTATCCTCGGGATTGTGTGGATGACAATGAGAGTACGATGGTATGTCTCTTGTCTCAAATTCAACACTCGAACGTGAATAATCGTTTCTTTGGCATTTCCCTAAAATTATTTTAGAGATTTCGAAACAATGTCATCTATTCCTTGTGCCTTGCGACGTGAGCTTTAGTTGTCGGTGATGGTTTGATTTCAGTTCCGATCACCATTACTGAACCGTTCACAGTAATTCGCTGTTTGACATACATTCCTATTCATAAGGAATCCTACTCCATTTTTATCATTATTCGCCACTGATGATAATCTCCCGTATTAGTCTGAACTTCCCACTCTGTTCTCCTGTATCTGTATTTAGCCTTTACATTTCACTTTTCACACTTCCTAGCTTCTCTTCTACATTCAGACTTTTGACATCGCACTTTCCAACTCATGCAATATCACATTTTCATTGATCTTCTACCTTTTTGTCATGGTCATTTTTTAAAAGGCAATCCCATACCGAATATTCGGACAGGGAACCACTCTAAAATGTTATCCACTTCAGACCAATTTCCGTTGCACACACAATATGCAGTGGTTTCCATTGACTGCTACAGTCTGATTAGTTGACCTGATTCTCTGTCCGCTCCTCCACCGCCTTCCAATAGGGCCGCTGGTAGAATGAGGGTGACTTCGCAAACCGAATGAGGGTGACTCTGCAAACCGGAAGTCTCCGCTCACCATCTGTGATAACTTTTAACCAAAATCTAACCACTCGAAGCAAAGGTAGAGGTATTAGCTAATAGTGAGACACGCTACACCTAGGTCTTCATTTGCTGCGATGAAGTATGAGTATTGCACGTATCTATTATTCACTAGAAGTTATTGGAGACTGTACTTGTTTTCGAGAAAATGTGTCTTCAATACATATGTGCGTGAGCACCTGAAATAAAAGTACCCTTATTGTTGTATGGAAACTGGAGGTCCTGTATCACAGCCAACACGAACCAGTTACCCGAACTTATTGATTTTCGAAAATCCAGTAGAAGCTGAGCGTAGTTTCATGTCTCATAACACAACAGACAACAAATTTTGTTAAGAGGGTCTCTCAAGTTTTGTGCATTGAGAGTTGTGGTTGTAACCTTGACCAGTGGCCATAAGTTAGTGACTATAAGATTAAGTTGTAAATATAAAATGACAGTAAAAATCTACATATTCATTTCTGACCACTCATTAATTAACTTACAATAACTCGTTTATGATCGTCTACTTTCGCTATAATTTAGAAACTAAAGGTTTGGAGATCATTATAGGAGCACCGAACGAAGTACTTGTGCCTGTCGTTAATGACGTCTCTCGTTAATGAAGACCGTCTCCTTTCAGTAGCTTTTCAGTCAGCTGCATTTTTCTGAGAATATTAATGCAGCTGTTTGCTGGTGAAAAACGTTTTCACCGCCGCTATTTGACCGGCAAGGGAAGGAGAGGTGATAGCGTAACATCCCTGAACACCACACTTTCCACTAATGTCCTGGACTAAATTTGATACCTCTTTGCAATGTTTCATGCAGTGAGGGCATGTGACACTGTTAATGGTCGGATGAATGCGTTTACTTTGGCGGCCCCTTTTAAGGACAGACGCAGGGCAAAAAGCATTCTTATACTTAAACATACATATTTCCAAAAAATATTACAGCTAAAGTAGTAAAACTTGAGACTATTACTTACAACATAATGCTTGATATTCGGTGAAATTTTTATTTGAAATACGCATCGACATACATTTTACACCTATCTGAATTTTTAATTAACATTGTCTCTTTAATGTACGTTTTCTCGAAAACTAATCAAGCAGTAAAACTGGAATATCACAGCTTGCATCTGCATGAGAAGCTAATCAAACTGTGGAACAGCTTTTTTTTACGATCACAACTGCTTTGAAATTCATTTTTCAGCTTTGTTTTACCCGGGATTGCTCTGTTTTCCTCAAATTTTAAAGGACAACTGAGAAAAGACAACGGAAAAGTGCTACACAGGATTACTCAGTAAGTAATTCTTAACAACTATGCCAAATTTCAGGATGTTACCTTTTATAGCTCAAGAGAAAAGGTTCATTATAGCTCAAAGTAGCCACTTTAGGGCTGTTTGTATTTAAAGTTTTTATTTCAGTTTTTGACAGTACTGCTATACCTCTAGTGACTAATGCTGTCCATATCCATAGTCTTTATTCTCTTTCTCGTCTTCCTGGGGTAATCTCTTCCCCGCCTCCTTTGCCTATCCAAATTTTGTATTTTTTTCTTCTGCTGCCTAAGCTTTGCCCAGTGTGAATGCACCTGGGTAGAAGCCTAGTCTCTGCAGGCACTTAATACTAGCTACATTTCCACTATTTAACGCTAGACAGGAATCACATCCAGCTATCTTCACAACAATTGAGGAAACAAATACTGTTTTTGGACAACACTTCCATATAGCTCTCATTTGCATTCTGTGTTTTACCATGTACACATTTTTTCAGCAGTTCAGGACTGGCTAGGTACTCGAAAGTTGGTTTTATAACATCTAACACAGCAAGTGGCAAACCATATTTGCGGATGTATGGCTTTCCACTGGCTTCTGCCTGAAGATATTTTCACCACGATGTCACAAAGGGAATGTTGATGATTATCGTATGTGAAAAGATGGTGAAGCAATATTCCCCACACGCCTTGATGCAGCGTTTTCATACCAAGTAAGCTTATTCCTGATAGCTTTTCCATATTATATTTGTAAAGTATGAATTTCCTTGTCTGTCGGCCTCTTAACATCTCCCAGTGGTTTTCCATCTTCTAATTTCTTGCCTTTTATTTCTTTCTTCAGTCTGAGAAGTCTTATCCCCATTCGCTTTTGAACATGCCCCAAACATCCCAGTTTTTCAATTTTAGTTTTTGAGCCATTACGGTTGCTCTCTAAGACTGCCTTAAAAGCTCTGGAATCTCCATCGCCTAGATACTTCACATAACTAACACAGTATTGTTTAACTGACCTTTGGAACATTAGTTTAACCCCAGCTGCTTCCATCCCACCACTAGACCCCTGGTAATTCTTTCTGCACACTTTCTTGTGTTCCAGCTGCCGTCTTTCTTCCTCGCTGTCATAAGTATTCTTTCTTGTGTCACACTGAGAGCAGTATTTTCTCATTACTTGGAAGTCTAAGACTTTCCCTGTTCCACATTAATGACAAATGATACACCATGAAGTGATGTATGGACCATCTTCATCCAAGTGCCAACACAAGAGACATACATATCTGCCTTCACTATACAGTGGCGTTCTTCCCCTTCATTGTTAATATCTCCAGCTTCCTCAAAAGCTGCTTTCATGTCCTCCTCGCACTCAACTTCGAGGAGTGCTCTGAGTGTTATGTCGTAACCACTGGATCTAGTCACTGGTGCAGGCATGTTCATCAACCCACAAAACAAATTGTGCCTTCTTTGCCTTCACCTAAGCATCTCATGGCGTATCGCAATCTTGTATTCGCCTCATACTTCTACCCACGTAGAGCAGAAGTCTTGAACTGAACACCGTATTTACAAACTTTACACAAAACATGTATATTACTTACAACGACAATTCTGTTACTTTCATCACACAGTCTAAGGCACTTTGACCCACCATTAACACATGCACGTGAAACATCAATCATATCGGCAGGTATTTCTCAGTCAATTAACCTAAATCCACCGGAAAAATCGCATTGAGCTCTGTATACAGCATTATCAATTCCTTCACAAATTTTCTTCTTCGATGAACGCAGTGACTTTGTCGAAAATTGTTCTTCAGACTTAGGAGTAGCAACTGTAAAACCGTTATTTAAATTTCCTGTACCTTTCACGCGTGAAATTCGACATTCCCTCACTTTTTTGATCCTGCGTCCACTGTTACCATCCAGTTCGAGCAAAACACTTTATTATATGCGAAACAAAAAACTAAACTAAGTTCTTATCACATACTATTAAGAAAACGTTATAAACAAAGGAAGAAGCAAATATAATCTTTCTCATAACCGTGTAGACTCATCTGCAGTTCGTTTAGAACGTATGAACGAAAAATTAACGCACAAGAAGTTTGGGGCATCACAGAGTAGAAAGAGGGGCCATGGCAGGCGCAGACGCCCAAACAGACTTTTTAAAAACATATTCTAACCAGAATAAGATTATGAAACTCTGCGGTGATATTCTTAAAAAATCAATTTAGTAAATAATGGAATGAAAAAAGTTAGAATTTTTTCGCAGTTTTGCCCTACATCTGCCCTCAAATTCCCTTGGTTCACATTAAAGCGTTCGGGGTTGAACACTTCTTTGCACAGTCTTTCACGGACGGCATGTGACGAGTGTTTACCAATAAATGCTATCTCGAATTCTTCAGATTCCGATGCATTTTCCGCTCATAAAGCGCCGCCTCCATGCATATACTAATGTATCTCTGTCTTTTGGGACTCGGTCCATGTACATGGTAACGCAGCTCTGAACGCTTCTATCAACACATTTGGGTTAATTGTCTTTTTATTCACAGTGAAAACCTAGAACTGGTAGTATGTGATTAGCTTGTCCTCCAGATGCAATGCTGCATTTTCATATAACTCCTCCCTCACTAATGGTAACTGAGGGACACATTCAGCTGTAAGTCTCTTTCTGAAACCATGGACAATTAGGCACATATCCCTGTCCAGGCACATTCTCTGCATTACTAGCTACACAGCGATTATCTTTGTATCGCTTCTTTGATTGTTGTAATTTCACAATTTACTGACTCCACCTGCTCTAAATATTAATAATTTGTTTTCAGTATTTGTTTAGAATTTCAACCTTAAATTTTCTGTTCCTGTTATGACAAAATAAACAATTTCCATTTTTGATAATATTTATCCATAGAAGTATGCAAACACATCCACTTTCTGCAAAAACTTTCGTTCAGACTGGTTAACATTTATTCTAAAAAAGTTGGTACTGAGCTTAGTAAAACAAACTTATAGTGGATTTTAACATTTTATCAAAAAATTAATGTTACTACAAGGCACATAATCATTAAAATTCGCTGGAACCATAACGTTTCCCATTCCTGCTTGGATGAGACTGCTTCTTCTAATTTCAAGATCAGGAAGCCTTTTTCTTGAATTTTCTAAATAAAAATCCACTATGTCTCTTTGAGGAGGAGCAGTGGTAGGGATAGGACAATGCCAGTTTCCTTGGAGCTTGTTGACTGTACTGAACAGAACTTTAGTGTATTCCCTAAATTTATACTTACACAATCAACAGGCAAAGAAATTGATTTTCAGTGACTGGCTGCCAACTGTTTCGCTTCCGTTTTCGTGAAAATCTTTCAACATGTGTCCTTCAGTTTCAATATATGCCAAATTTGGAGTAAAGATGATTCTGTTTGACGGCTATAGAAATAAAAAATTATCTTAGGCATCTTTCGGTGTGCTACAGCCCCTTATGCTATCCGTATTTCAAACATTTCTTAGAAGAACTTGTAATTCGAATACAGCCAAATACTTTTGTGATGTAAGAGTAAACACTACAAAGATGTAAACTAGCTACAATTTTTTTTTAAATTGAAGTTTTATGGTGGAGTCTCCCCCTACAATGGAGAGTAGCCGTTTTGAAAGGGATGAGACGGTCAGTTTAGGAACTTCAAATTAGTCACACACATCAACGTCAAAGTATCAGTGTATGATACCTAACCTATACGTTTATTATATGTAATGGTGTCTTGATACGGTTGAGTGTTTTGTTAATGTGCTTCAAAACGTTGAACACAAAAGAAAGACTTTTAAGTGACATGACTGAAGAAAGTATTCATCATAAGGGAGCATAGAAATAGTGGAAATAAACGTCACAATAATTCTCCCAACATTTTCACTATGAAAATTCATTTTTGTTTTCAAGAGCAACACTCAACGAATGAATCTGCAGTTAGCTGAAGTTACCATATTGCTTTTCACCTTGCAAAGGGTTGCGCAGTTTCATTGATTTGCAGGTTATGCTGACAATGTGGAAACAGTTAGAACTTAAACGTCTACTGCGTGAGGTTTGCATGATTAGCAAAATTAGTCTCGCAGACTTCTGTTTCCCCAATGTAAATTTTCGCGAATTTAAAGTCTGCAGCTAAGATTATGTCGATGTTTAGACTTACACGTACATGTTGCTTTTTTTCGCAATGAAGAGAACCTAATCCACCCAAAGAAGCTCACTGGCAGGCTTCAGCTTAAGATCTTGTCTTTGAATTAGCATTAATAGAAAAGCTGTATCAACATTGATCCTTTAGTGAAAAGCAAAAGTAGTATTCATTGACGTTCTGCGTTTTTGTGTTTAACGTTTAAATAAAATAGTGACGCAATATAAATCTGTCAATTTAAATTTGGTCCTAAAACAGCAGTCATCATATGGTTGCAACTGTCGTAAGAAATATCATGTGTTTTACTTAGCTGCCCCCTGTTCCTTACAATATCAAAATATTAAAAGAGATTCTGAATTTCACTGTCAGTTCTCATTAATACAACGGTCGTAAAGATAAATTTACCACGACTCCCGTTAATGAGCCACCCTCAAGCGATACGTGACTACTCACCGCTGCGGTGTGAGCGCGAGCCAGCTCGCACGAGCAGCTGTGCTGAACTGCTATACTTCCAATTGCGTATGTGCCTTTGAAAAGCCGGTTAGCCCGGCAAGAGCTCCAGGCTTCCTGCAGGTGTCACCCCATGCAAATCTCACTCCACACATGTGTCCCAAACCCGTTCGCTGTAGCACGGAAAACCAGGATCCGTTCACCTTAAGGCTTTCTTCTTTCTTGCTGAAGCTATTCCCGTGTTTTTGTTTTTCTGTAGCTTCTCTGAACAAGCGCGTGTGATAGTGCTTCTCGATAGCCAGTGCAATTACACTATGTGGTCGGCCTCACGCAGCGTGTATTCTGCCACGGCTGATTTATCTCCTTCCCCAACCCGCAATGCCGCTTGTGTTCTGCTATCCTGGTGTTGATTGATCGTCCAGTCATTCCAACATAAACTTCACCGCATGTGCATTGTATGCGGTATATCCTCGACATTGCAAGTGGGTTGCCTTTCTCCTTTGCAGATCTGAGACTCTCTTTGATCTTCTTTGTCGGTTTATAAACAGTCCTTGTACCGTGTTTGCGCAATATACGTCCGATTCTGTCCGTCATTGTGGGAATATATGACAGAAAGGCCGTACCCGACGTTTCTTTATCCAATGTGTTTCCTCCCCGAGTGCTGGACTCTGTTACACTTCTTGTATTGTTGGTGGAGTAGCCATTGCTGCTAAGAACGCTTTCCAGGTGTTGCATCTCGCGTCTGAGGTGCTGCCGCTCACATATTCGTCTTGCTCGCGTTACGAGTGTATGTTAAATATGTATTGACAGTTTGCGCAGGTATCGGTCCGCGTGTGTCGGTTTTCGATACACGCTCTGTCCCAGGTTTTCATCATCCCTTGTGACCAGTACATCTAGAAAGGGTAGCTTTTTGTCCTTTTCTGCTTCTACGGTAAATTTTATGTTGCCATGGAGGCTGTCAAAGTGTCTTAGGAAGTCACCCAGCTGTGTTCCACACCATAGCTCCACACAATCAAGGTATCGCAACGTACCTGTACCACACCTTAGGTTTACAAGGTGCCAAGTCCAACGCCTGTGCATCGAAATGTTCCACGAAGAAGAATGCACTAAGAGGACTACCCCTTCCAGTTGTTCGTAGAAGTTGACACTCCGCGTGAAATAGCTCATAGGGAGACACTCATGAAAGACCCTGGAGATGTCTTCCAAGAAAATGGAACCGATGAGCTCCAGGAGGGCCACTCAGTGTATATGCAATTTTTTTGAGGTCTTTCGTTTTCTTAACTCATCACTTTGTACTACACTTCGTTTAATCCACTTCTTCCCAGTGTTGCGTACACTCAGCACGAAATTTTCAATGTTTTATTTTTTTTCGCGAACTGATAAACTAATTTTGAAACATAAATAAAAATTGAGAGAGTACTTGTGAATGCTGAGTTGTTTATAATAAGTTCATTTTGACTGCATTTCGTGCAGTTACATTTAGTGTTGCGTATACGCTACTTTAGGAAGAAATAGCTTAAACAACATTAAAATCATTTTACAGCAATAATCAGGTTAGTCAAATTGCCAATTTTTTCAATAGATACTTTGCTTCCAAATTCAGCATGAGGCCAAAACATAATACAAGACTTTTTTTGTCCAAATGCTTTTTCTACTCCTTTAACAATTGCGCAGATGACGTAGTGAGACATGTCCAGGCAGGAAGTGTTTCATTCAAATGACGAAAAAATTGTCACCTGTTTTTCCCCTCTTCGAAGGTCGATATTTTGCATTAAGCATCAATGTTACGATGTTTCACCCACTTTACTATCGATAAACTCCGAACATACACATTTTGCGAATATCGATGATTCCTAGGCGAAAGTCGCTTGCGAGCGGAACAGACGACCACGCCAGCACCCTTCTCAAGGATGGCTTGCAGTCACCGTATTTTCAAAACATGGGCAGCTCGTCTGAATTTAGAACGCTTTCACAAATTAACTTTCTTCTGAAATCAACTTTAAGAGGTGAAAAATTCTGTTGGAGATTGATATGCTCGCTGAAAACGTCGCTTCTCTCCAGACCAAGTACGCCTATGCAATGCTCTTTGCGTGCGTCGTTTCTGTATCTTAGTGCGATACCCTTGATAATCGCAAATAGCACTGTTGCTGTACAGCGTAGCCTGTGAATGAAAAATACAGTATTATTTTAACGTTATGAAGGCACGTGTGGCAGGAAAGGTCTTTAGAACGTTGTCATTTCTTCAGCGAGTTTATGTGTTCCCTCCTGCATCCATCATCCAGGGTCGGACAAAAATGTGGAAACGCTGCGAGAAATGCATACTTGAACATGTGATGCTATCTAAGTCTGCAGATTATGCTGTTGTATGTTCCGATGTAGGTAGCGGTCGGAACAGTGTTCTGTGTGGTCTATATAGGAGCTAAATGAATTCAAACTTGCACAGATTGTTGATGCTCGTTTGGCGGGAGATTCCGCAACCAAGATAACCGAAGTGTTTCGGTTTTCAAGAGGCACCATATCGAAGATTTATACCGCATACAGGGAAAGCTGGAAAACATCATCAGCTAAGACACAACATGGACGAAAGACTGCGTTGAGAGATGTTCACAAACTGAAATTAAGAGGACGAGAGTTGCAAAAATCACTGCAGAACCTTAATCACACTCGTGAACCCTCTCAGTATCAAAATAACACATAAGCAGGAAAATGTATGGCGAGCTGGAATTCCAAAACCACTCACCAGCAATGCGAATGCCCGTAACAGGAAAACGTGCTACCGAATCCATAAACCTAGACTATGGAGCATTGGGAGAAAGTAGTTGTTCGGATGAGTATTGCTGCACACTTTTTCCAACTTCTGGCCGAGTTTACGTCCCAAGGTGCATGGTGGGGATTCGGTGGTGATTAGGACAGCCATATCGTGATACTCCATGGTCCGCACGGTTGCTCTACAGGGCTGCATTATTGCCAGAGATTAAATGAATTGTCGCGTCTTTCCTAGCCACCAGAGTCATCAAATCTCAATATTATTTTGCCTCTGTGGTCTGCTTCAGAGAGAAGGGTGGATAATCGCTATCCACCTCCATGATCGTTACGTGAACTTGTCACTATTTTGCAGGAAGAATGGTATAACATTCCCTTGAAAACCATACAGGACCATCATTTGTCAATTAAGAGGCGGCTGGAAGCTCTATTGAATGTCAACAGATCTGCACAGTACTAGGCACGGTAATATGTTGTGTTTTCGGTGTTACCATATTTCGTGTCCACCTCCTGTATATTCTGTGGGTTCAGTAACGCTGCGTAGAACCAGCAGGCGACGCGTGTTCTGACGTCATGGTCCTCCGTGATAACTCTTCGCAGTATCGTGCCATGATCACACTACGTCGACAATGTAATCTATGACAAGCAAGAGTGATAGAGGCCACTGCGTCTAATAAATATATTGTATTTAGTTCTGTATTTGCATGTACGCTTGGCTTACTCATTCCTCAGCTTATTTTCATGAAGGTGTCTCGACGTACAACTGTATCAAGCAGAGACTAAACTGTTGGGAATGTTCTTGAATTGAGGAAAGACGGTCGGTCTCGAGCAAGGCGGGTTGTGGCTGTTTCATAACGGGAATCGGATTGTCATGTGAGTTTTGTACAGTGTCTGACCTCTGGCGCCATCAGGAATGGCAGGCGAACATAACTGCTGTGTGGTTTCGCTTTACGTACGGTTCACCTTGGCACGTTTCGAATCCAAAGGAGTAGGTTACATTCTGACACAGGGTTTCACCCTCTCTCTTCCCTCATCATCATACAGCAAAAGCATCACGCCACTTTACACATGTATACATTACTGTCACCTGTCCTCAACAGATACACTTAGACATCACTATTATACGCTGTGGGAGGTGGGTCATTGAACACCATGGCAAAAACTCTTTCCTACCCCTCGGGGTCGCTCAGACAACAAAACAACGCGATTCTACAGTTTTCGAAGAACCGGCACACCGTAATATTTTGTCAGCCCGTAGAGTCGTCTTTTACCTCACTGTGCTCGTTATCTGTAAAAGTTTATTTCCTTGTTGTTCCTTTTGCTGTAAATCAGGACGCTGTGGCGCGCTCAGCTCGCACAGAAGGGGCTCCTCTCTTCTCAGTACGAACGATTTAAAAAGTGACTCTGGTAATTGGAGTATCTCCAGTTATCTGCCTTCTGGCGGCGGTTGGTATTTTGTGATTATGAACACGGACCTTAAGGAGTCCTATTATCACCGCTATTCTTCTGCCGAGATCTCGAGTGTTCTGCATTATTCCAGGCCAGTACTTCTCCACTATACGTGAAGGACAAGATGCTTTCGTTCAATACTTCTCGTAGCCTTTGTATTCTGAATTTCCCTAACTCTCCAATACATTCTTATTCCAACAATCAAAATAAAAGCAGTGCCTGATTTAGCAATATCCCAATTTTTTATGCTTCTTCCAAATATCGCCTGTATTTTTTGTTTCAGTGTAGACTTTTTTTGACCCGGGACACATACTTTGCCATTGTTAAGGTATCAGGGGCGTAATGCAATGAGAGACAGACTATCTACAACTTGTACAGAAACCGGACTGCAGTTATAAGAGTCGAACGAGATGAAAGGAAAGCAGTAGCCGGGAGTGTACTGAGACAGGGTTGTTGACTGCCCCAGGTGTTGCTCAACCAATACTTTGTGCAAACAGTGCAGGAAACGAGGAGAAATTCGGAAAGGCAATTAAAGGTTTACGGAGGATTATTTAAAACTGTGAGGTTTTCCGATTAAATTATAATTCTGTCTCACGCAGCAAAAAGCTTGGCAGAAGATGAGTTGAACGGAATGGACAGTGTCTTGAAAACAGGTTATAAGATAAATATCTACAAAAGTAAAACAGTGGTAATAGAGCCCAGTAGAATTAAATCAGGTAATGTTGGGAGAATTAGATTAGGAAATGAGACACGAAATAGAGTGGGTGACTATTGTGAAATGTAGAGAAGATATAAAATGCAGACGCAGGAGGAAAGCGTTTGTGAAAAAGAGAAATTTGTTAACAAGGAATATCAATTAAAAAGTTAGCAAAACTTCTCAAAGTATTTATCTGGAGTGTATTCTTGCAAAGGAGTGAAACGTGAACGGTAAACAGTTCATAAAATAGGACACTATCAGCTTTTGAAATGTGGCACTGCAGAGTAAATGAGTTGATTGGGTAACTAATGAAGAGGTGGTGAATCACGTTGGGGAGAAAAAATATTTATGGATCAACTAAAAGACGGGATCTACGAAGCCTATTCGGAAAGTAAGGTCCCATTGGTCGCAAAATGGAAACCATCGTGAAAATCAAAAATGTTTTATTTGCAACAGTTAGCTACACCTTCCAGATACTTCTCTACACAGTCGCCTCTCCGATTTAGGCATTTATCTTAGCTTTGTACCAACTTTCCAATACCCTCGTCATAGAAGGAAGCCGCTTGTGCTTCCTGCCAATTCTCTACGCTGATCTACAGCTCGTTGTTAGTGCCAGAACACTGTCTTCATAGCTAGCGGTTCATGTGAGCAGAGATGAAACTCAGAGAGAGTCTATTACAGGCTCTATTTTGGGTGATCAAACACTTCCCATCGAAAACGCTGCATGACCATCCTCATTGCCCCTGCAGAGTGTGGCTGAGGTATTCATGTTGAAGGAAACATATGACAGTTATGTTATGTGGGCTGCATGACATCAGGCGAAATATCAAAATTGGTTCAAATGGCTCTGAGCACTATGGGACTCAACTGCTGAGGTCATTAGTCCACTAGAACTTAGAACTAGTTAAACCTAACTAACCTAAGGACATCACAAACATCCATGCCCGAGGCAGGATTCGAACCTGCGACCGTAGCGGTCTTGCGGTTCCAGACTGCAGCGCCTTTAACCGCACGGCCACTTCGGCGGCTAACACGAAATATCACACCAGACCCTCATACTTGGCGGGAGACACTATTGCTCTAAGCATCTTTACGTAGATACTGTGCGCTCAGAACTAAAAAGAGTGACGTGATGCGATGGACAGTTGTACTAGAGACACTGCCCAACACATCTGTCTACAGCTCTGTCGGATTTTCACTGTGGTTCCCATTTCGCACCCCCATCGGACCGTACTTTCCGAATATTCCTCGTCTCAGTAAGACATATCACAGGCATGAAGATATAGTTTTTTGATGAAAATAAGTGCCATGGTTAAGAGTTGCGGACAATGACCCAGGCTTGACTACAGAAAGCAAGTTCAAATGGATGCGGGTCAAAGTAGTCATGCAGAGAATACACTAGCGTGTAGAGCTGCTTCAAACTAATCTACATCTGCATCCATGCTCCTCAAGCCACTGAAGGGTGCGTGGCGGAGGGTACCTTGTGCCACTACTAGTCATTTCCTTTCCTGTTCCACTCGCAATTAGAGCGAGGAAAAAGCGCCTATCAATAAGCCTCTGTATTAAATGAAAAAACAATTTCACTGTTACCAGTCACCGTTTTATTTATTTCACGACGCGTTTCGAAGGTTTAAACCTCCATCATCGGGTGGGTTTACATTAGTAAGTATTACATTTGTGTGTGTGTTGTGTTACGATTTTTGGAGGAACTTGTGGCACTGCCTAGTGTAGAAACGAGACACTATTTCAGAATATGGTTTAGGATAACTTTTATGAAAAATTAAACTGATATCTAATGGTAAACATTAAATAAGTAAACTACAGTACCTTTAGTGATCACAGGTTCCTTTTGCTGTCGTAACACATCACATGTGTACTGCCACATTTGTAAACAAATATGGCGTCTGGAATCAGCTGGGTGCAAAGTTCGTATAGCAGACATAATCGCAAAGTGCAAAGAATATACATGATAACAATATTATTACAGAATAATTGCTTTAAGCATTTGGCGGTGTTTGTTTTCAGGTGTCAAATATATTTGTGTGTACTTCAGGTGGTATATAAATCCAATTCTGACAAGTTGAAACGGCAAACATTCGTACTTGTTTATACAAACAGGTGAAATGTTAAAATGGCTTAAACATCATACTTATTGATAACAATTAGGTGAAATGTTACAGACTATAATTTCAATGATCATATTGGCTACAACAGTAAAATCATACATACATTACACTCTTTGATTGGGGTTAATAAACAGACGTGAAGTGAGGGGCTGGAGGCAGAAGGAGAGGTAGAGAGAGAGAAAAAGTGTGTGTGTGTGTGTGTGTGTGTGTGTGTGTGTGTGTGTGTGTGTGTGAGTGAAAGGGAGAGGGGGGGAGAGAGTGAGGGAGGGAGAGAGAGAGAGAGGGAAAGAGGAAAGAGTGATTATTGAGAGGAAACATTTACATGGCAAGGAGTCTTAAGATTGCATGTTGCATATAGTAGCTGCCTAAAGGTTGGGGAATACATTGGTTAATGCTATGAAATATGCAGATAGATATACATTTGTGCCAGTAGTTGATGTACATACAGTTTTAAGCTGACAAGGGGTACAAGCTGTTGGTGTGATGAATTATCTTTGAATGAGGTCAGTCTCTTGTACTCTTGGCAGCTGTCAATATTTATGGTAAATATTAGGTGTGTGTGTGTGTGTGTGTGTGTGTGTAAGTGTGTGTGTGTGCATTTTTATGAGTGTAAGCAGTTGCTGAAAACGGAGATGATACTATTGTAAATATTGTCATTTTTGTCATTTAAGATAGATTCTGGTTGTTTCATTTGATGTTTGTATATTTGGAGTGTTTCAAGGATGTCTAGTTTTCTGCCTTTTGGTTGGGTGTGTAGGATGCTAATACTTGTGTTGTTAACATGGTCTTTTGTTTCATGCAAGTGTGTAGCTATTGCTGATGTGTGATATTTTTTTGTTTTTTAGTGCTGCCATGTGTTCCTTGAACCTAATCTCAAATGATCTGCCTGTCTGGCCTATGTAGAAGCAGTCACAGTCCAAACATTCAATTTTGTACACACCTGTGTGATGAAGTGGGTTTCGTGTGCCGATGTTGTGGGGTAACTTCTGTCCAATCTTGTTGTCTGTTGTAAAGGATATGCTTATGCCTTTCCGTTTGAAGACATTGGCAATCTGGTATGAAATGTTACCCAGAAAGGGGATTGTATGGAAGATGTTATTTTCTTTTTGTTTTTTGTGTTGTGATTCCTTTGCCATTATTGAGTGTTTTAGGGTGTCTACTATGGAGCTGTTATAACCATTTTCAATAGCTGTTTGTTTTATTATTTCAATTTCTTGATCACATTTATCTCCTGAGAGTGGTAGTTGGATAGCTCTATTAATCATGTACCGGAATGCTGCCATTTTGTGTGCTGCGGGGTGGCAAGAGGAGTTGTGGATTGTGGTATGTGTTGTGGTAGGCTTCCGATAAATTTCAAATTGATGTCTGTTATTCTTTATTCTAATGGTAAGGTCTAGGAAATTTGTACTGTCGTCTTTTTGGTGTTCAACTGTGAATTTTATGTTTTCATGGGAGTTGTTGAAAAACTGATTCAACTCACTGATGTCATCTTTAGTGCCTTTGATTAAAATGATGGTATCATCTACATATCTGTAGTAGTAGATGATATTTTTGAGGAGGTGGTGATTGGAATTCAGGATTTTCTCTTCTAGGTTACTTATAAATATTTCTGCTAGCAATCCGGAAAGATTTGAGCCCATTGCCAGACCATCTGTTTGTCGGTAGATTTTATTGTTAAATTTAAAATAGTTGTGTGAAAGTGTGAATTCAAGCAGGTCCATTAGTTCATTAATGTGAGTTGAAGGGATATTTTTGTGTTTATGTAGGTTGGCATTAATTATCTGTAGTGTGGGATCTATTGGCACAGAGGAATATAGGTCTTGTATGTCAAATGAGGCAAGTGTGGCTCCCTCAGGTACTTGTATGTTTTTGACATATTGTGTAAATTCTGTTGTGTTTTTAAGTGTTCTCTCATTATTGAATGTGTATGCTTGTTTGAGAATTCTGAAGAGTATTTTATTGAGCTTGAATGTTGGGCTGTTCCTACAGTTAAATGTGAATAATGCTATAATTGTAAAAGCTGACAAGGGCAACACAACTGTAGTAATGGACAGAACAACATACATAGAAAAAACTTTAGACTTCTTCCAAACCAGCAACATAACTGAAATACATAAAGATCCAACAGCCAGAATACAAAAGGAGATTAAACACACTTCAAACAACATTAACTTTCTACTCACCATCCAAGAAGCAAGAAACATTGTAACAATGAGCCCACAACCACCTTGCCTTAGATCACAACCAAAGATCCACAAAAACGGGACCCCCATCAGGCCCATAGTGAACTGTAGGAACAGCCCAACATTCAAGCTCAATAAAATACTCTTCAGAATTCTCAAACAAGCATACACATTCAATAATGAGAGAACACTTAAAAACACAACAGAATTTACACAATATGTCAAAAACATACAAGTACCTGAGGGAGCCACACTTGCCTCATTTGACATACAAGACCTATATTCCTCTGTGCCAATAGATCCCACACTACAGATAATTAATGCCAACCTACATAAACACAAAAATATCCCTTCAACTCACATTAATGAACTAATGGACCTGCTTGAATTCACACTTTCACACAACTATTTTAAATTTAACAATAAAATCTACCGACAAACAGATGGTCTGGCAATGGGCTCAAATCTTTCCGGATTGCTAGCAGAAATATTTATAAGTAACCTAGAAGAGAAAATCCTGAATTCTAATCACCACCTCCTCAAAAATATCATCTACTACTACAGATATGTAGATGATACCATCATTTTAATCAAAGGCACTAAAGATGACATCAGTGAGTTGAATCAGTTTTTCAACAACTCCCATGAAAACATAAAATTCACAGTTGAACACCAAAAAGACGACAGTACAAATTTCCTAGACCTTACCATTAGAATAAAGAATAACAGACATCAATTTGAAATTTATCGGAAGCCTACCACAACACATACCACAATCCACAACTCCTCTTGCCACCCCGCAGCACACAAAATGGCAGCATTCCGGTACATGATTAATAGAGCTATCCAACTACCACTCTCAGGAGATAAATGTGATCAAGAAATTGAAATAATAAAACAAACAGCTATTGAAAATGGTTATAACAGCTCCATAGTAGACACCCTAAAACACTCAATAATGGCAAAGGAATCACAACACAAAAAACAAAAAGAAAATAACATCTTCCATACAATCCCCTTTCTGGGTAACATTTCATACCAGATTGCCAATGTCTTCAAACGGAAAGGCATAAGCATATCCTTTACAACAGACAACAAGATTGGACAGAAGTTACCCCACAACATCGGCACACGAAACCCACTTCATCACACAGGTGTGTACAAAATTGAATGTTTGGACTGTGACTGCTTCTACATACGCCAGACAGGCAGATCATTTGAGATTAGGTTCAAGGAACACATGGCAGCACTAAAAAACAAAAAATATCACACATCAGCAATAGCTACACACTTGCATGAAACAAAAGACCATGTTAACAACACAAGTATTAGCATCCTACACACCCAACCAAAAGGCAGAAAACTAGACATCCTTGAAACACTCCAAATATACAAACATCAAATGAAACAACCAGAATCTATCTTAAATGACAAAAATGACAATATTTACAATAGTATCATCTCCGTTTTCAGCAACTGCTTACACTCATAAAAATGCACACACACACACTTACACACACACACACACACACACACACACACACACACCTAATATTTACCATAAATATTGACAGCTGCCAAGAGTACAAGAGACTGACCTCATTCAAAGATAATTCATCACACCAACAGCTTGTACCCCTTGTCAGCTTAAAACTGTATGTACATCAACTACTGGCACAAATGTATATCTATCTGCATATTTCATAGCATTAACCAATGTATTCCCCAACCTTTAGGCAGCTACTATATGCAACATGCAATCTTAAGACTCCTTGCCATGTAAATGTTTCCTCTCAATAATCACTCTTTCCTCTTTCCCTCTCTCTCTCTCTCCCTCCCTCACTCTCTCCCCCCCTCTCCCTTTCACTCACACACACACACACACACACACACACACACACACACACACACACACACTTTTTCTCTCTCTCTACCTCTCCTTCTGCCTCCAGCCCCTCACTTCACGTCTGTTTATTAACCCCAATCAAAGAGTGTAATGTATGTATGATTTTACTGTTGTAGCCAATATGATCATTGAAATTATAGTCTGTAACATTTCACCTAATTGTTATCAATAAGTATGATGTTTAAGCCATTTTAACATTTCACCTGTTTGTATAAACAAGTACGAATGTTTGCTGTTTCAACTTGTCAGAATTGGATTTATATACCACCTGAAGTACACACACATATATTTGACACCTGAAAACAAACACCGCCAAATGCTTAAAGCAATTATTCTGTAATAATATTGTTATCATGTATATTCTTTGCACTTTGCGATTATGTCTGCTATACGAACTTTGCACCCAGCTGATTCCAGACGCCATATTTGTTTACAAATGTGGCAGTATACATGTGATGTGTTACGACAGCAAAAGGAACCTGTGATCACTGAAGGTACTGTAGTTTACTTATTTAATGTTTACCATTAGATATCAGTTTAATTTTTCATAAAAGTTATCCTAAACCATATTCTGAAATAGTGTCTCGTTTCTACACTAGGCAGTGCCACAAGTTCCTCCAAAAATCGTAACACAACACACACACAAATGTAATACTTACTAATGTAAACCCACCCGATGATGGAGGTTTAAACCTTCGAAACGCGTCGTGAAATAAATAAAACGGTGACTGGTAACAGTGAAATTGTTTTTTCATTTAATGTCAGTAACAGTCACGGTAAAGCCTAACCTAAAAATGTTCGCATTTAAAGCCTCTGTATGATCTCTTAATCCTCGTGTCTTATCTTTGTGCTGCTTAAGCGCAATATATGTTAGAGGCCACAAAATCGTTCGGCAGTCAGCTTCAAATTACGGTTTTCTAAATTTTCTCAGTGGCGTTTCTCGAAAAGAACGTCTCCCTCCCTCCAGGTGTTCCCATTTGAATCCGCGAAACATCTCTGTGATATTTGAGTACTGTTCATCCTACTGGTAATAAATCTATCAGCCCACCTTCGAATTGCTTCGACGTCTTCCTTTAATCCGACCTGGTACGGTTCCCAGACACTTAAGCAGTACTCAAGAGTAGGTCGCACCAACGCTGTATAGGCGACCTCGCTTACAGATGAATCACACTTTCCCAAAATTCTCCCAATAAATAGAAGTCGACCATTCGACTTCCATACCACAGTCCTCACATATTCGTTCTATTTCATATCGCTTTGCAACTTTACACTCAGGTATTTAAATGACATGACTGTCAAGCAGTACACTACGAGTTCGTGTTTCCTACACATCTGCATTAACTTACATTTTTCTATATTTATAGCTAGCTGCCATTCATCACACTAACCAGAAATTATGTCTTAGTCGTCTTGTATCCTCCTTCCGCCGTTCATATTCGATACCATACCGTACACCATAGCATCATCAGTAAACAACCGCAGATTGCCGCACACCCTACCCGCCAAATCATTTATGTGTATGAATAACAACAGCGGTCCTATTACACTTTCCTGGCGCACTCCTGACGATACCCCTGTATCTGATGAACACTGGCCGTCGAAGAAAACGTAGTGGGTTCTATAACTTAAAAATCTTTGAACCACTCATGTATCCGTGAACCTATTCTATGCTGTCGTACCTCCCTTAACAGTTTGCAATGAGGCACCGTGTCAAATGCTTTCCGGAAATCTAGAAATATGGAATCTGCCTGTTGCCCTTCATCGACAGTTCGCAGTATATCATGTGTGAAAAGGCCTTGCTGAGTTTCGCAAGAGCAATGCTTTCTAAAACCATGCTGTTCCATCGACATAAGCATATCGGTCTCAAGAAAATTTATTATATTTGAACTGGGAATTTGTTCAAGGATTCTGCAGCAAACCGAAGTTAGGGTTACTAGCTTGTAATTTTGCGGATCTTTTCCTTTGCCTTTCTTATACACAGGAGTCGCCGGCACTTTTTTCCAGTCGCTTGGTACTTTGCGCTGCACGAGTCATTGGCGATAAATGCAACCTGGGTACGGCGTCAGTGCCGTAGAGTACTCTTTGTAAATCCGAATAGGAATTCTATCCGGACCTGGTTACTTATTTGCTTTCAACCATGTCAGTTGTTTCTATACACCACGTATACTTATTACTACGTCGTCCATACCGCAGTCTGTACGATGTTCAATGGATAGTATTGTAACCTCCCAACAGATAAAAAATAATTATATAGCATTCACATTTAGTGTAACCTCCCCACTAATAAATTTCGTAACCTACCAATAATAAAATGTGACTAACCTCTAATTATAATTGTGGCTCACTTATAACCTTTCAATAATTAACTTACTGTGAATCTAAACTGAGAAATTTGGACGTCAGCAGTGCCGCGTCATGGCCCTGAAAGTTCATTCTGAATAAATTCAATATTCTTACCTCAATAAGGTTCAAAATGGTTCAAATGGCTCTGAGCACTATGGGACTCAACTGCTGAGGTCATTAGTCCCCTAGAACTTAGAACTAGTTAAACCTAACTAACCTAAGGACATCACAAACATCCATGCCCGAGGCAGGATTCGAACCTGCGACCGTAGCGGTCTTGCGGTTCCAGACTGCAGCGCCTTTAACCGCACGGCCACTTCGGCCGGCTCCTCAATAAGGTCGCCGGATAACGCGTATATATCTGCTCCTATAAGAAATTTTTATGGCACAGCCTAGTGCAATGTTGGCCGATAGATTTGTCATGTATAAAAAGAAATAACTAATTTTTCTTTACAATAATCGGGATGACCATGGATTAGAGAATTTAGTAAATACTTTAAATGAGATGTATGATTGTCAAAAGTTAATTTATATAAGAAAGATTATTATTAAGAAATTTTGAAAAACATTTACATGGGACTTGATACAGCAATGGTACATATGCGCGAGGCTGGTTTTACCTTATACTACATCGCTCAGGCACCGTCATCGCTCCCCACGACCGGCCCAGCCAACTCAGTACACGCGACTGCCCGCTACTACCTACTACTACTGACTGCTCTTATTGCAGTCATCACTGCTCTCTGGTCTGAGATTCTCTTATAGTTTACATGTCGCAGGCAGCGCGTGAGCAATCCATCGAAATTACATCTTCTCGAGTGCTCTAGCAATAAATTCCTTAGTCATCGACGTCTTACAGTATGTTTGTACAATACTCCTGCGTGAAAGATTTCGTGAACGTGAAATTTAAAACTTCAGCTTTCGTTTTGCTATCTTCAGTGCCTCACCGGACTGATCAACAAGTGATTGGTTGGAAGGTTTAGACCCACTAAGCGATTTTACATAGGACCAGAATTTTTCGGGTGCTCTGCGAGATCTTTTGCTAAGATATGACGGTGGTAGTTGTATACTTCGTGCATAGATCTTTTCACAGACGCGCGAATCTCTGCGAATTCATGCTTGTCGTCGTTTGCCCGTTCTGTTTTGAACCGAGCGTACAACAGTCTTTGCTTCCTCACTAAACCATGGTAGGTCCTTCCATCATTTATCCATTTACTAGTCACATAACTCTCCAAACCATGATTTACAGTCTACTTAAACTTTGCCCATAATTTCTCTACGTCCATTTTACTGGAACTAAATAATGTCAAATGACTAATCCCCGTCTCTATACTGACGCCATCGATAAGGTCTGGCCTGTTTGTAGCTATAAGGTCTAAGATATTTCCATTGCGTGTGTGCTGCAGTACTAGCTGCTCAAGGCAGTTTTCAGAAAAGATGTTCAACAGTACTTCGGACGAAGATCTCTCCGCACCCCCTGCAAATCTATAATCGATAGGTCAATGTCGCCTCCAACTAGTAATGCACGATCTGGGTATTTACGCGCTGCTGACAGTAGACTTCCTTTGAATGACTGTACAGCGGTCACAGCGGAATCGGATGTTTGGTAAAAACATTCAACAATTAATTTGGTTTCACCTACACCTGTTATATGGGAGCACGTAACTTCACTGTCACACTCACCTTCGACCTTAATAGAGAGAATATATTTGTCAACTGCAATCAGTACCCCTTTCCTGTGGCCTCTAATCTGTCTTTCGAATATACATTCCACGACTCGCTAAATATCTCAGAGCTTTCCACTTCGGATTTCAGCCAGCTCTCAGTGCCAAGAACAATCTGAGCGCGAGAACTTTCCTGGAGGGCAGTAACCCCCGCTGCTTATCTATTGGCGAGTGATCGTCGAAGTACCTCAGACGACCGCCTAGCCTAATGTGCACTCCACAAGTACACCGCTACCCTTTGTATAGTGCACCCGTGGTCTATCAAGGGTAGTCCTACAACTGTCTACCAGATAACGCAGGTCTATAAACCTGCAGCCACTACCCCGTCACACAGTCGACGAAGTCCTTGGTTAAGACTCTCCACTCGGCTCCAAACCGAAGAACACCGATTAACCCTGGTAAAAATTCTGCAAACTGCGAGCTTTGGTCGCTCCCCACGCGTAAGGTCGGGAGTCTTCACCTCCTCCGCCAGCCGCCTGTATGAACTTGAGGATAGCCTCAACAAAACAGTCACCAATTTAGTGCTGCACGACAACAACCGTTGAGCAGCCATACCATTCAAGATCACTTCTTCGTAACGGGGTACACATATTGCCCCTCTCACATGATACCCCACTCACTGCACGTCACTCGCCACAGAAGTCAGAATAAGCACACGACCATAATTACTAGATTCTGGAACCCATATGAAAGATTGTGTGCAGTGATGCGTTGCTGTACACGCTGACGTAGTGTTTCGATTACATATAGGTGATGCATCCTGCTTGCCAACGAAGTGCTACCCGATGATGTCCCATGTGTGCTCAATAGAGATGAGGTCAGATGATTTGGAGGGGTGGAGGTTTAGAGGCACACAAACTGGCACATTTCGTAAGGTGCCCTAGCTTTTTTTGTCATTGTTGTCACTATCTTGTGCCACCCTCTTCGTCTCAAGGTTGCACTTACATCCAACATCTCAATTTTTGTACGATATATTCCTATATCTATCTTTTCCTGCAGTTTTTACCTTAGTATCGTGGAAGCAATTACATTGTGTCTTATCAAAGGCCCTGTCCTTCTGTCCCTTCTTCCAATCTGCTTTTTCCACTCATTCCTTTCATTATCGAGTCTCGTTATTTGCTATCAATCCAGTAAATTTTCTACGCCCTTCTACAGCACCACATATCATTCTCTTCTTTTTCGATTTTCCCAACGTCCACGATTCAGTTTCACACAATGTTGCGCTCGAAGCGGACATTGTCAAATTAAGGCCTGTGATACTGGTACACTCTTTTTTAACGAGGCGTGCCCTTTTTGCCTATGCTAGTCTAGTTACATCCTTGTTCCTTCATAATCTCATGCCCTATTTTGTTTCATATGTTGCAAAATTACATCACTTCGTCTTTTTCGTAGTCCCCAATTTTGCTTAAGCTTTGAATTATTCAAACAATCATTCTTCCCGCGCACAATACGTAATGGAACGAGAAGAAACCCTAATAACTGGTACCATGGGACGTACCCTCTGCCATGCACTTCATGGTCTTTTGCAGAGCATAACAGGAGATGTAGATGTAGATAGTTAATTTCATTTCTACTGCTCCTCGTTACTTTCGACAATCTTCAGTTTATCGCCAGCCCATATTTTGTGCTTCTTAGACAATTCGTTCCACTCAATAGGTCCTGTAATCCTTCATATTTCCATACGGCTTCTGGGATGCCTTACGTCCTTTTTAATCAGAGCACATCTCTCATTTTCTTCTATTCCATTGCCACGAGGTTCTTGTGCATATTTCGATTTGGTGGTTCATTGGTTTCTAGAGGCGCTACAGGCAATTTTAGGCGTACAGTCGGATAGTAGTTTCCTGCTTTTAAGGCTTGCTCTTGCCACATATACTTGGAGGTACTTACCAACCTAAAACATACCCCTAACAGTTGTAATTATTAGTCTGCACATAAATTAAATACTACTGTAATGTTGCTGAGTGCACTTTCCTCCGTCACCAATAAAAATATCTGCACTTACATCCCTAACACCCCGGTGTTTATACCTGTGTTTGTGTGTGAAGTGTCGGCAGAAGTGCCAACACCGTGTTGTTTGAGGAAGCCGAAATGCACGCTATAAGCTCACGCAGGCTGGCGTGAGGTCTGAAGCAAGATACGTAACGAATGCTATAAAGAAAAATACGTAGCTGCTGGAATACTTAACTTTAATCCACAATTGGTGAACATTGGTCTTGTTGATACAGTATCATCATCTCAATATAACTTGGTGATGGCGCCTTGCTAGGTCGTAGCAATTGACTTAGCTGAAGGCTATGCTAACTATCGTCTCGGCAAATGAGAGCGTAATTCTCAGTGAACCTTTCCTAGCAACGGCGGCTGTACAACTGGGGCGAGTGCTAGTACGTCTCTCTAGACCTGCCGTGTGGCGGCGCTCGGTCTGCAATTACTGACAGTGGCGACATGCGGGTCCGTCGTATACTACCGGACCGCGGCCGATTTAAAAGCTACCACCTAGCAAGTGTGGTGTCTGGCGGTGACACCACAGTGTGTGCGTGGTTTGGAAAGTGACTGTCGAATTATGCAGAAAATAGTGGACAGATACATAAAATACATAAAAAGTACTGCAGTGTAAGTAGCGAAATGCAAGAGAGATAAGGCATAGAGAAGAGTTGTTTCCTGCTAAAGATCAAGAAAAACGATCGCAAACTGTGAAAACAGCTCGTTCTGGTGCTAGTAATGATGTATGACTTCTGAATTGTGTGGACTAAAGCAAATGTAATACAGCTAACCAGCAGTACGCTATTTCTGGAATCAATATCCTTCACGACACTTTTTCCAGAATCATGCTGTTTGCTTTTAAACAGTGAAAGGATTTTAAGGTGCAAATTGTGGTCATAAAAGGAGGAGAAGTATCGTGAAAATACACACAAAAAGATGCTAGAAACATGACAACGAAATTAATTTATTTGGATTTTAAACCAGCTACATTAACTTTCTTTGCCCCGTTTACAGGGTTCTATCACAGTGAATTACACACACGAGCTCAGTCGCTCCTTATATAAGTATAATCTCTCCTAGACACCTACATGCAACACGTCTTGTTGGCATTCATAAAGGAAGTTTAGGCACAGCTGTCATAGTTGCAAAGGTTTACACATCTGGATTGTTTTTCAAATTTAATTCGAATTTAGCAAATCCATCAGAGATAACCCTAAAACTCATCAACTTCTTCCAGTGTTCCTCCTTCTCCACACTTTCTTCTTCCAAACTCTGAATCATATCAGGCAAGTACTTGTAGCCATACACTGCAAAAAATTCGCACTTTAGGTCTTTGTTGTTCACTGTTTTTGGGCATACTTGATGGCTTCTGCGTCCATGGAGTCTGTGACACACATGAAACGTTTGACTTTATCAGAATTTTCGTACACGAAAACTGCGCATGTAATCCAAGTACCCAGCTTTGTAATGACAAGATACTGTGAAAGGTGGAGCGTTGTCATTTTTCGATACAAAACTTCGCGGGTGGGAACCTTTCCCAGAGTCTTCTTCAAGGCAGCAATGAAGTCTTTTACACTGCAGTAATTCTCCATGATACTTTCATAGACACGGTTGAGACTGTGTCCAATACCTGTCGCATGTCAATTGCTGGAAAGCTTTTAGTGTTGTATGCCCCGTAGCCAAAGGTTCATACATGTGTCGTTGATCTGAGTGCATTGCAGTGCAGGCATTTGTCTTCTCGAGTTAGTACATCTTAAAAAACGCAGGTTTTACCCATTCACCAGATAATGGATGAATCAATACATTCAAAATATAGCTTTGCATTTTATCAGTAGCTTCATCTAAAACGAATCCTACTTCACGTTTGCAGATCGCCTTTTTTATTTTCGCTAAGGATTCTCATAAATTGGTGGTATGTAAATTTTTGTCAGAGTTCTCCTATCCAATATTGACCCCTGTATATACTTCTCAAGAAATGATTTGCATGCAAGGTTCATTATCTTCAGGACTGGAATTCCTTACTGCATTAAAACCGTGGCAATATCCACACTAAACTCATCCACTAACGCTGCTTTTCAGATTCTAAAGCGAAGGCTTGTATCAGAGTATTTTGCTTAGTTTTCGATTTCCGAAGCTCACTGTTGTTTAAAAGTTTGTTTTGGATGTGCTGGTTTATTGTGCATCTTTGGTACACGTCATCGATCGCAATATTTACTTCGCAGACGGCACATGGCAGAATGTTGCCAACAATTTCGGTAAACTGAATCTTAAATTCTTCTGAAAGTGCACACAACTTCTCTGTTCTTTCTGTGAAAAATCCGTTTTGGTGAAACACTAACACGGCCAACAAGACACTCTACAGTCGTTAGATAGGAACCGTTAAATTCATGCCAGCACTGACTTAAGTTAGATTTCAGCGGCTGCGTCATCATTGTTTAAATTTTGTTTGTATTCACAGCTGGAGGCTGACCATAGTTACTGGGTTTGACTGTTGTTGCTGAGGTTGCCCATTGTTGCTGGAGATATGAATGATTACTGGTGCTCACCACAAATTATATTTTAATATTTGTTGACCATTATGGATCTTTACTTAAATATAATCTTAAAATCCTCTTAAAGAAGATAAATAATCTATCTGATCTTTTAAAAACGCAGATAAAAATGGGGAGAAAAGATGGTGAAGCCTGGAACAGAAGGGAAAAGGTGCGATGCGCAATGATCTCATAAAAGGTGCAAAATACTGAAATTGTGCTTATTTTCTTCATTTCATATCCACAGGGGTCCAGAAAAACGTAGACACTGATAGGTAATATCTCTAGAGCAAGATGCCATAACGTTTCGATTTGCGCGTTGGCGTAGTCCATTATTTTTTCAACAAATATTGGCACGAGTTTTCCAGCAGATAACGGTTCAACAGTGATTGAAGTACTCGTAAGATTGTCATTTGAGCAACACAAAGCACGTCCACATGGACAAATATGTTAATCTACTGGGTGTTAATGTGTGGCGTGGTCTGCCATCGTGCGGACCATTCTTCTTTGAAGGTACTGTAACTGGTGAGGTGTATCTTCATATGCTGCAAACACCGATTTTACCTGACATCTGAGAGATGTTTGGAAATGGGAGATTTTACCTACGACAAGATAGCGCTTCGCGTCACTACTACAGAGACTTCAGAGCCTACTTGGATGCAAATCTACGTGGACGGTGGATAGGTCGAAGAGAAGCTGTTGAGTACCCATCACTGTCTCCAGACTTTACACCTCTTGACTTCTACCTATGGGGGACCGTGAATAATGAAGTTTGTCAACAGAAGCCAGCTACACTGAACGAGCTAGAGAAATCATCGAGGCCTCCTATGCGGCTATCAAGCAGGCTACATTGACAGCCACATTTCGGCCAACAATTCAGTGGCATCGACGTTGCTTGACTGCTAATGGGGGTGACTTTGAGCACATGAAATAACCTTGAACATGTACAAGAATTTTAACGGTGTGTCATTTTCTTCCATTGATATTGACCATCATAGAGTGTCTACATTTTTCTAAACCGCTCTGTATTAACCCATCTGTGAGAAAATACCTGTATTTTTGTAAAATTGCTGCACAATAAAACCCTTTCTTTACTCGTGAAGTTTGCTGGAGAAAGACAGCAGGTATCAGAAGACGTGGTGTGTCCAGGAGTCCAGTAGCAGTAGTCATCGCAGTTACAGTGATTAAATGTTACAGCCTGCATGGTGCTTTGCTAATTGAAACGAAACAAATTGTGTAGTTTGTGACCATGTCTCTCTACTGTCTCTATGCTGGAGCTTGTAATAATCTCTGTCTGGAAACTGCAGAACATTGCAACCTTTTTCTCCGTCTTTTGTTTGAAGTGATTCATCAACTTCAATCCTGCGTTCAAACCGTCTTTTTGTGCAGTACCTAATAGTAATTTAAATGGTAGAGATAATCTATATACCGACAATTTAAGCTTAAAGATGATATTTTCATTTTACATAGCTTACTGCGAAACATTTATAAACAAGAGGTACTTCGTAATTGATAGATGGCCACTATCAAACAAAACTGAATCTGGTACTTTCAATGAACTAAACTGTTTCTGAGCATAAAACATTGTAAATTGCAGACTACACGTAAAAGAATCTTCTTTAATTGATATTGTCGATCATAAGACCGTTTTCAAATTATAATTGTGTACCATCGAGCCCATAATTTATCTTTCGTTTGTATTATCAATTCTAATGTTGATAATGATAATGAGAATATCATACACTAACGTGGATATCTCTGTGAAATGTTCTGCTTCTACATAATATAATATTATATGTTTATGAGAGTACGAGGAAATGCCAATTCGTTTATATGATTTTCAGTGGGCATTTCACACAATTTCTGTCTCCTGTAGGCTGTATTGTCAACCAACTTTGTGCAAGATTGTCTCTTGTTTGAGGTCAAGGTCAGGTGTTCGTCACTGTGTTGGTATTGTCAAAAATTATCGTGTCTTCTCCATAGGTATTATTTTTCTATATTTAATTTGTTCTATCACGGGACGCTTTCTGAGTCTCCTTCCAACAGTGTTCTTGCTGCACCACGGTGTTGTGTGGTTGTATTTGAATGCGGAAAAGACAGAGGACGTTTTGGGCGAGTTGTTTGTGTAGGATATATTTCCTTCTTTCTATCTATGCAGCAAACACCGTATTCATTTACTTATTTGTCGTTCTTATATTAGATGGTTATGGATTTGAACCATCGCAGGTCATGGGCTGCTTTTTTTGAGAGCCGTGTGGATGAAATGGAGAAAGAGGTGGGGATATTTGAATGTCACGCATATTTACAGTTAGTGTCGTCGAGACTGTGTCATAGATACAACCACAATCTACACCACTGTCTTCAGAATTTGCCACGGCCGACGATGACTCGATTTTGGACCTAAATTTTTCTAACTGTTAATCATGTTTTGTAAAAATCTCTCTTTTTTCAGAGTCAAAAATTGAGAAAGAAAAAGTATCAATTTCTTTATTATAAATATTTGACTCTGTGGTTCGTGTTTAGTGAACATATGATACATGTATTACGACTGTAAAATACCAGGATATACGTTAAACAACTGCCTAATTTTTTAATGGACTGATCGTAGTGCGATGAATGCTTGCGTGTAATGTAATGGACGGAGACGGATAATTCATAAATTCACAAATTTTTCGAATGATTTTATGAATGTTGATCTTCCTTGCAGGCAAAGAATGCATGCTGGAGTGGGATTCGAATGGTGATTTTCAGTGCAAAAAGTGATTGTCACATGATCCGAATCTACGGTCTGACAATATTTATCTCTATAAAGCTGTCTTTATTTGTGACACAGCCACTTTTCATGACTCAATGGTAATTGGTTTCGGCCTTCCGTGCAATCTTCGGCTGCTACAAGAAGAAAAATAAAAAGATTACAATAAGTAAAAATATACACTCCTGGAAATGGAAAAAAGAACACATTGACACCGGTGTGTCAGACCCACCATACTTGCTCCGGACACTGCGAGAGGGCTGTACAAGCAATGATCACACGCGCGGCACAGCGGACACACCAGGAACCGCGGTGTTGGCCGTCGAATGGCGCTAGCTGCGCAGCATTTGTGCACCGCCGCCGTCAGTGTCAGCCAGTTTGCCGTGGCATACGGAGTTCCATCGCAGTCTTTAACACTGGTAGCATGCCGCGACAGCGTGGACGTGAGCCGTATGTGCAGTTGACGGACTTTGAGCGAGGGCGTATAGTGGGCATGCGAGAGGCCGGGTGGACGTACCGCCGAATTGCTCAACACGTGGGGCGTGAGGTCTCCACAGTACATCGATGTTGTCGCCAGTGGTCGGCGGAAGGTGCACGTGCCCGTCGCCCTGGGACCGGACCGCAGCGACGCACGGATGCACGCCAAGACCGTAGGATCCTACGCAGTGCCGTAGGGGACCTCACCGCCACTTCCCAGCAAATTAGGGACACTGTTGCTCCTGGGGTATCGGCGAGGACCATTCGCAACCGTCTCCATGAAGTTGGGCTACGGTCCCGCACACCGTTAGGCCGTCTTCCGCTCACGCCCCAACATCGTGCAGCCCGCCTCCAGTGGTGTCGCGACAGGCGTGAATGGAGGGACGAATGGAGACGTGTCGTCTTCAGCGATGAGAGTCGCTTCTGCCTTGGTGTCAATTATGGTCGTATGCGTGTTTGGCGCCGTGCAGGTGAGCGCCACAATCAGGACTGCATACGACCGAGGCACACAGGGCCAACACCCGGCATCATGGTGTGGGGAGCGATCTCCTACACTGGCCGTACACCACTGGTGATCGTCGAGGGGGCACTGAATAGTGCACGGTACATCCAAACCGTCATCGAACCCATCGTTCTACCATTCCTAGACCGGCAAGGGAACTTGCTGTTCCAACAGGACAATGCACGTCCGCATGTATCCCGTGCCACCCAACGTGCTCTAGAAGGTGTAAGTCAACTACCCTGGCCAGCAAGATCTCCGGATCTGTCCCCCATTGAGCATGTTTGGGACTGGATGAAGCGTCGTCTCACGCGGTCTGCACGTCCAGCACGAACGCTGGTCCAACTGAGGCGCCAGGTGGAAATGGCATGGCAAGCCGTTCCACAGGACTACATCCAGCATCTCTACGATCGTCTCCATGGGAGAATAGCAGCCTGCATTGCTGCGAAAGGTGGATATACACTGTACTAGTGCCGACATTGTGCATGCTCTGTTGCCTGTGTCTATGTGCCTGTGGTTCTGTCAGTGTGATCATGTGATGTATCTGACCCCAGGAATGTGTCAATAAAGTTTCCCCTTCCTGGGACAATGAATTCACGGTGTTCTTATTTCAGTTTCCAGGAGTGTATTTTCACTAGGCCTCCTTGTGAACTAAGAAGTGTGTTATTAAGATATATGTGGATCATAGCTGTGGGCGGTATTTGGCGAACAAATGTTTAGGCGTTATCAAACTAAACGTAATATCATAAATCATGGAATTGCATGGATACAGCTAAGTGCACTTTTATTTCCTTATTTTTTGTATTACATGTGCTTGTCCTCAGTAAGACAATCTTCGCCTGTGTTAAAAGATAAAATTCGACAAATATTACAATAATATTTCAGTCACTCATTTGTAAAATGTAAAAAATAAGAGTGGAGTACATGTCGTTGAATCAGTAAAATCATATTTAAAGTAAAGTAAGGTCATTGCAATAAAAGAAACGAAGGAGCAATCCTAAGGATACAGCTTAGACGGAACGTCTTTTTTCCAAAAATACTTGTCTCTCACATCGGGCCATAGGATTGTTCTCAGTCGCTGAGTCTCTAGAGCATGGCCCATGAAATTAATTAAAGTAAGTGAATTTAACTCACAACAAGTCACATAGCTTTAACAGAACAATTTTTGTCGACAGTGAATGGAAGGTTTATTATGGAAGCAACCTTCATCTTGTTCCCAAACCACTACCCCATATCCCTCAACCAGGGGATAGTCTAGCAATGTAACCCAGCAGAGTTAGAACGACATTGACATGGAAATTATTGTAAAGTCATTATCAACATGACTTTGATGGTAGTATCCCTCTTTACTTACGATGCGACGTCTCTCTACGTCAATACGTTAATTGCTCATGATGCACAGTTCGTCAGCAGATTGATTTCTGCATGAAACACTTGCTGTACCCTCCATTTAACTCTTGTGTGTGTGTTTGAGAGAGAGAGAGAGAGAGAGAGAGAGTTTTTGCGTATTTTGTGTTTTCTGATGACGCCACGATGTATTCATTGTCTATTTTCTCGAAGATTTCGTAGGTAGAAAACACAGAAGATGTCTTTCATAGGAAGTTCTCATCGTAGTAAACCGTTGCCAACGATAACTTTCACATTTTCTTGGGGACAATGTAATAATGGCAAAAGGACATTGGGCTGTAGATCCCATTCATCTATAAGCGTGATGCTCTTTTCTCCAGGAAGGCTGACGTACAATATTCAACTCCATACAACGATTCAAATTAGAGGTTTCAGGTAGAAATCCTTTGTCAAGTGACCACGTTTTCACGACAGGTAGTGATTTATCGTATCTCAAATAGCTCATCAAAAACAGTGCCATTAATATTCCTTCCCCAAAGCACACTCAATATGCTGAAATAAAGTAAATATTTTTTTCCCATCAGAATCACTTCCCAGGTCTGAAACCGGATTCCGTTGGGATGAATTTTTCATTGATGATGTGTGGGGTTCCATATGCTTAAAAGTCACACTGAATCGTCTTCCTGCTCTCTTTCCTTCACTAATGCAACGGCCAGTCTCTTTTGCTTGAAGGCAAATGGTATATGTAGTAACGCGGCTCGCACGGCCTGAGGAACACGACTGGCACGGTCGTCAAAACATCATGCTGAAAAATTGAATCAATAACGTGCCTGAACATCCGAAAGCACACCAGTAGTAATGATATTTAAGCCACGTAATGTCTTTGACACCAAAATGACAGAATGAAGGACATGGAGACAAGATCTTTCCATTTTTACCGCATGTACAATCCTAACAATGTGGTAATGAAGCGAGCTGACACAAGTTCAAGTACATAAGTTCAAGTATATAAGTAATAAATATATAAGTTTTTTTCCTTGCCTGAAAAACACACGTCATATACGGAAACAGGTCACTCAAAGATCGAACACTTTCTTCTATAGGTGCGTTCCAAAGTAGTTGAAAGGAGTTTCGCGTATATCTGTTTCACAGGAGATATAGTCACGTATTAAAACAGTAACCTATATTAAAACAGTGAACTCACGTTCCACAATGTAAATACATGGAATTTTTTAACAGCAGTAGCGATGATAGTATTCCGTGATCTTAATACTGTGAGCAGAATACCAACAGTTTTAGTACATAATATACTGGTGCATATTTATTCGTGAGAGTTATCCCGAGTTGCTGGGATGTTAACTGAGCACAGACGTAAACTGAAATGAAATCAAACAAGAAGCGTACAAAATCCTTACGCACCAAAAATGAGACATCGATCTCTGTGAAATCTTGCCAAACCTTACGTTGACTCTGGGAGAAAATCTTTGAAGGAGTGATCTACAACAACATATATAATAATATGTACTATTGAAACGGTACAGTAGTTTCCGCTCCATAAGCAGCAGGTTTCGCTGCTCGCTCGCACCGGGAAATATAAACTGAGGCGGTTCCGCCGCCAATTTTATTACACGACGCGGCCGGCCGCGGGTGCAACTGAACCCACGTGGACGGGTGGAAAGAAATGTGCCAGGCTTCATAATACGTGTTTATATGTGGCGTGTATTATGCATTTCTTGTACGTGAATGTGAATCTGCACGTGAACTTTCCTAATCCTCTTCACACCTTTCCGTAAAGCGTGGCCTAATCTTTGTTGGGATGTAGTTATGTAGTATAGTAGTGCCAACCTCACTCCTGGGTAGGGGATCAGAGAGACAGCACAGGCAGGTAAAAGTCGAAGACGTTCCAGTGTCACAAGATTTGGGGTGGAGAGGTTGGTCACGGCAAAGTGGTTCGACCATCCCTTCCACCGGGCCCCAGGAAGACCTCTGGGTGCCCGCCATATTCGGGGAGTGTTACAGAAGACGAGTAAGTGAGCAGACGTGCCCTCAGTGCGACTGTCTCAATGTTCACGCATGGAAGAGAGGTATTTGAATATTTGTACTAATTCTTTTATTTCCAGCTTTGGATTGTGTGAGGAAATGAATGTTCTCGTTTAATTTCGGAAATTTGACCCCCTGTGTTAATGTATCTGGTCCCCAGTTTGCCTGTTATCCTCCTCACATAGTGGATGTCCAATGTAAAATATTGGGAGACTTTGGTGGTATACATTTGGCCAACGCAATTCCGTCTTGCCCGTAGAAATGTGCGTGCAGATTAGTATATAATATACCCGAGCCATAAGTTGTAAAATTGTAATATCTGTAATCGCTGTAAAGTCGAGAGATAACGTTTAAAATAAATAAGTAATCAATTGTCATTAATCTTTAACATACCTTAAAAATCACAAAGAAGTCAAATTAAAGGAATTCATTTAAAATAAATGATACAGAATGCAGGGACCCACATATCAGTGTGTGAGCCCTCCAGCCCCTTGCCTAGTATCGTACAGAAAGGGCACGCTCTCTAGGTAGCGCTCTCAAGCTCCTTTCCCCAGTTATCCGTTGCGCAATTTTCATTCAGGGCTTGACGACATCAACATTCATCTGGCGTCCCTAGGCAAGGAGGTTTGACGGTAATCTTTCACTATTATTGTCACTTTAGAAACAAAATTTAAAAAAGTCAATGATCATAATATGTGTTTCTGTTAGTATTTATTAAAACATCGACAAAGACTAATGACAGCGTTACATAGTTATCTTAAAAGCTACGTAAATTAATTTTCCATGAAGTTTACGGATTATATATCTAACAGCACATCTCCAAACTCCATGTAGGTTCTACCGCCTTGGCTTGGCGCTGTTCCTGCAAAAGATAATAACACATAGCATAAGAAAATTAATTCATTTCTTTATCCCACGCACACACACACTCACTCACATACACGAGAGCGCGCGGACACGAGCACCCCGCACAAACCAATACACAAACACAAAAAACTAACAAAAAAGACATATATTCTCTGAAGGGCAAAACATTATGATCACTAAATAAATTTTTATTTGTTGGACAAGCGCAACATTTTTCCAACATTTTCATGGCAGACAAATCCGCCACAATTGTAAAATGCGTTTACTGAGCGAAGTCTTACACGACAGAAGTCGCTGAATACTACCACGGTCCTCTTTCCATAACCACACGGGTCACAGCCTGCTGTATCTGCATTCGGCTGCATGCAGTCCCGGTGGCAATTTTCGGACAAGAGGCTGTTCCTTAGGGCGCTCTTCATAGTCGGGATTCCTTCCAGCCACAATTTGCGATGCTATTATGACAGGCCAACTACGGTAGACGTATGCCTACTAGTTGTTCGGGCATGGACATCACGTCCTACTACTGCTAGATTTCAGATGCACCTGATGGTGGGGCTAAGACCCAGAAACCATGGTAGTGTTTAGCGACTTCCGTCGTGTAATACTTCGGTCAATAATAGCATTTTGCAACTGTGGCAGACTGGCTTACCAGGAACATTATAACCACTGCCCACCAAAAGCCTGACGGTACGTCAAGCGGTAAGGAAAATAAGCCTATAAGTGGAGCAGAGACGAGTGACGAATCAGCCTAGTGCTCATACAAACGGGGAACTATGAGCAACTTTGACGAAGTGCGGATTGTTATAGACCGGCGGCTGTGAACGAGCATTTTGAAAATGGCGAAGCTGATCAGCTGTAGTGAGCGTCTATGTAAAATGGCAGAAGGACGGTGACACTGCAAGTAGCAGACAAGATGTTGGGCGTCCACACCTCATTACAAAACGTGCAGGTCGGGCACTTGCCGCGCTATAAAGCAATATGGACGGAGATTTGTAGCGGATCTGACGGTTCGGTGTTGATGCAACGTCAAAGACAATTACTATTGAAGTAATCATGGAATCTTCGAGACCGGACAGTGGAGCAATGAAAATGTGTCACCTGTTGGAATGAATCACGTTTTTTTGTTATAGTAGGACGATGGCCGTGTCCCGATATGCCGACATCCTACGAACGGATCTCAAAATATGCACCTTACTAGGGGGCATTCATTTGGACTTCCATGAAACCTGTGGTAGTAAACTAAGGCACCAAGACAGCTGTCGACTACAGGAACATTATTGCGGACCACCTGTATGCTTTCATACTTGATGTCTTCCCCGCCGGCGATGGCATCTTCAAACAGGATAACTGCAGTGCAACAGAGCCAGCGATTTGAGGAACTTCACAGGGAACTCGCGTTGTGGCACCTGCAATGTTGGAAACTGCGAACACTCTAATTCGAGGTGATCACAATCCAACACCTCGCAGCTCAGCTGGGCGCCTCTGTTGGTAGTGCTGACATACTCGTTCCCCAAATGGGGTGCTCGAAGGTGTGTGCCCTCTGGGGCCTTCGGCGCCTAAAAGAAGCTCATAAAGAGCAACGAAGGGCTTGCACGTTACGAGGCTGATCGTAAAAATTTTTTGTAAACATCATCACAGGGAGTGAAGTATGGGTTCATCACTACGAATCGGAAGCAAAACGGCAATCCACGGAGTAGCGCCAAACTACCATTCCTCCGGAGAAAAAGTTCAAAGTCGCACCTTCAGCCGATAAGTTATGATGACGCTCTTCTGGGATTTTGAAAGTATTATTCTGTTTCATATCCTCCCTCCTGGTTCAATAATCAACTCTCAAGTGTATTGTGCTACACTCAGGTAACTATCCAGTCGACTTCAGCGTCCAAAAATGCAAACGAACTTCTCCTTCTACATGACAACGCAAGGCCTCACAAATCTACACACCCTCATCCAGCCCCAACCTCACATCTTCCGACTTCAGTCTGTTTGGCACAATGAAGGATGTACTCTGCGGAAAGCGGTTCAAAAAATGGTTCAAATGGCTCTGAGCACTATGGGACTTAAGATCTGAGGTCATCAGTCCCCTAGACTTAGAACTACTTAAACCTAACTAACCTAAGGACATCACACACATCCATGCCCGAGGCAAGATTCGAACCCGCTACAGTACTGACAGAAGCGCCTGTGACCGCTCGACCACAACGGCCGGCCGGAAAGTAGTACGTGGGTGTTGGCTAGGTTATTGATACAGCAAGACGTCGGCTCCGATTGTGACCAGTAGAGTGGTATTGGGAGGTCATATAGGCCCTCCCAGTAAGGTGGAGTATGGCGGTCGCATTAAAAGGAGATTACGTTGAAAGATAGGATTTTGTAGCCAAAAGAATGGGGAATAATTTGATGTTTTGGAGGCGGCCGGGGTGTCCGAGTGGTTCTAGGCGCTACAGTCTGGAACAGCGCGACCACTACGGTCGCAGGCTCGAATCCTGCCTCGGGCATGGATGTGTGTGCTGTCCTTGGGTTAGTTAGGTTTAAGTAGTTCTAAGTTCTAGGGGACTGATGACCTCAGCAGTTAAGTCCCATAGTGCTCAGAGCCATTTTTTGATGCTTTGGAATCCTATATAAAACAAGTCTGCTTTCAGAAAAAAATGTGTTGCATTACTTCTTGAATGACACTCGTAATTTCTGCTACTTCAGTGACAGTTACTGAAGCAGTAGAAGTCATTTCATAAATAAATGTCTGTTTTGTATGAATGCGGTAATCTGTTCCGATGCACGCATTCTCTACAACCTTTGTAATCACTTCGCGACGTTATGCGTATACATATCGGACAAAATTTAGTCAGCTCCAAGACACATGACGCTAATACCGTGTACCATTGTCTCTAGCCTTGATAATGGCCTCAAACTGGCGAGAAAGAGGGCCCAGAAATTTCTTCATGTGTGTCGTATCGATCTGAAGCCAGTCATTGGTAATCAAGTCCCATACAGCCATGAAATCGTAGGGGCGTTGATTGCTACAATTCACCCGCTGATTACAGCAGTCACAAAGGTGGTGAATGGAATTATTTAGCCGACCAGAGGAAGTTCTGTATAATGCCTGTGCGCTCGTCAGATTAGGAATGCATGAGTGCAATTGTCTGAATACGGCTGTTGCCTTCTTGAATAATAAGAATGTGCATAACATGCTCATAATGAAAATGTAGAAGAAAGGCATCACTAGATCGCCCACAACGTTGAAATAAGTGTCATGCTCATCTGAATGAGTGGGCTCAAGTCATGGTACGAAAAACCACCAAAACAATACCTAGACTATACCTCCAATCTCTGTGGGTTAAACTCCTCATTCGACAGATGGTACGTTAGAATGTCTGTATCAACTGAAGAATGCAAAAATTTGCATCTTGTCTAATCACACAATCCGCCTCCAATCAGCTAGTGTCCAGGTTTGTGTTGCAAATTTAAGTGCCACTATGAAAAATGGTCTTTTGCATGGTAGCCGACACCTAGTGTCCATCTCATGCAGTTCCCTTCGCAACGTTTGCCTAAAAACTGATTGAGATGAACCTGCATTCAAAGACAGCTGCGGTTCTTGTCTGGTTTGAAATCGATTATGATAAAAAGTTTCGTCTTCCGCCGATGTCGATTTGAATCTTTTTCGCGACCGAAAGAACAGTCACCGCATATAGGGAAATAATTCAAACGAGCAGGCCAATGATCCTTTCAGTGCAGACGCACACCAGGGTCCAACTCTTATGAGAATCGGCGAAATGCTGGGAGCATAATGGGCAAAGGGCACTACATTATTAGTGTGTGCACAAGTTGAGTATTTGGGACTGAAGGTAGGGCAATTATCATTATCCCAGGAAAGCTAGTCAGAGAATCTACCTACTAAGCAGTAGACACGGGTTCGAATCCCGGTCCGGCATAAATTTTCAGCTTTCCCCTTGATTTCAGTCAATGCCCGCTCACAGCCAATGTCTGTAATTCCTTAGTGTCTTACCGTACTCAATGCTGATAGTCATGGACATACCAATGCACCGTCGTCGGAGAGTAAAACTAGATTTGAACGACAAGAAGAGCAGCCGTTAATCGTGAACTTTCCTTATCAAAATAACGACAACGGTGCACTTTAGTTATTGAAACTACACTGTACAAAAGGACTATGGAAGGCCTTATTTAGTAACTATATTCACCACATAATGAATGCATTGTGAGAAAATGGAAAAAATTGTTCCTCCGGGATTAGACCAGCGACCAATTCTTACCCGTGTAGTTGACGAAAGATCTGTAGCTGCGGCATGTAACACTATGTGCAGCTATTGAATGATAAGTAGAGTGCAAACTACAGGATGGTCCATTGATCGTGACCGGGCCAAATAACTCACGAAATAAGCGTCAAACGAAAAAACTACAAAGAACGAAACTTGTCTAGCTTGAAGGGGGAAACCAGATGGCGCTATGGTTGGACCGCTAGATGGCGCTGCCATAGGCCAAATGGATATCAACTGCGTTTTTTTTAGTAGGAACCCCGTTTTTTTATTAGATATTCGTGTAGCACGTGAAGAAATATGAATCTTTTAGTTGGGCTACTGTTTTCGCTTTGTGATAGATGGCGCTGTAATAGTCACAAACATATGGCTCACAATTTTAGACGAACAGTTGGTAACAGGTAGGTTTTTTAAATTAAAATACAGAACGTAGGTACGTTTGAACATTTTATTTCGGTTGTTCCAATGTGATACATGTACCTTTGTGATCTTATCATTTCTGAGAACGCATGCTGTTACAGCGTGATTACCTGTAAATATCACATTAATGCAATAAATGCTCAAAATGATGTCCGTCAACCTCAATGCATTTGGCAATACGTGTAACGACATTCCTCTCAACAGCGGTTAGTTCGCCTTCCGTAATGTTCGCACATGCATTGACAATGCGCTGACGCATGTTGTCAGGCGTTGCCGGTGGATCACGATAGGATATTTATCCTTCAGCTTTCCCCACAGAAAGAAATCCGGGGACGTCAGATCCGGTGAACATGCGGGCCATGGTATGGTGCTTCGACGACCAATCCATCTGTCATGAAATATGCTATTCAATACCGCTTCAACCGCACGCGAGCTATATGCCGGACATCCATCATGTTCGAAGTACATCGCCATTCAGTCATGCAGTGAAACATCTTGCAGTAACATCGGTAGGACATTACGTAGGAAATCAGCATACATTGCATCATTTAAATTGCCATCGATAAAATGGGGGCCAATTATCCTTCCTCCCATAATGCCGCACCATACATTAACCAGCCAAGGTCGCTTATGTTCCACTTGTCGCAGCCACCGTGGATTTTCCGTTGCCCAATAGTGCATATTATGCCGGTTTACGTTACCGGTGTTGGTGAATGACACTTCGTCGCTAAATAGAACTCGTCCAAAAAATCTGTCATCGTCCCGTAATTTCTCTTGTGCCCAGTAGCAGAACTGTACACGGCGTTCAAAGTCGTCGCCATGAAATTCCTGGTGCATAGAAATATGGTACGGGTGCAATCGATGTTGATGTAGCATTCTCAACACAGACGTTTTTGAGATTCCCGAATCTCGCGCAATTTGTCTGCTACTGATGTGCGGATTAGCCGCGACAGCAGCTAAAACACCTACTTTGGCATCATCATTTGTTGCAGGTCGTGGCTAACGTTTCACATGTGGCTGAACACTTCCTGTTTCCTTAAATAAGGTAACTCTCCGGCGAACGGTATGTACACTTGGGTGATGTCGTTCAGGATACCGAGCAGCATACATATCACACGCCCGTTGGGCATTTTGATCACAATAGCCATACATCAACACGATATCGACCTTTTCCGCAATTGGTAAACGGTTCATGTTAACACGGGTAATGTATCACGAAGCAAATACTGTCCGCACTCGCGAAATGTTACGTGATACTTCGTACTTATACGTTTGTGACTATTACAGCGCCATCTATCACAAAAAGAAAAAAGTGGTCCTACTAAAACACTCATATTTCTTTATGTACTACTCAAATATATAATAAAAATGGGGGTTCCTATTTTTAAAAAAACGCAGTTGATATCCGTTTGACCTATGACAACGCCATCTAGCGGGCCAACCATAGCACCATCTGGTTTTCCCATTCAAGTTAGACGAGTTTCGTTCTTTGTAGTTTTTTCGTTTGATGCTTATTTCGTGAGATATTTGGCCCGGTCACTATTAATGAATCACCCTGTATATCCGTTGGTTGGCAATGCGGCAACACTACGGTCCTAATGGAAATAGCTATATACTTTTGATTTCCTTAAGGCAACGATAAATGTTGATACGCAAGTATTGAACACGTTTATTCGACCATCCCACTAGAATCTTGACATGTTACCTATTGTCATTTGTTGCTACTAAACTACTCTAGAGACATATTCGGTTTAAAAAATCGATTTGCTAGTACTAAATTTTGGGTATATGCAAATATGTACAAATATACTGTGATGGGAAAAATTAACTAACTGCGTTACAGCTGGCTCGAAGTCCTTAAGTTTATCGCTATAGGGGAAATATGGAAGAAGGAAAAAGAGACAGGGTGTCTCAAAAGGTATGCCACAACTTCAGATTCACGCCATGTTTGGCTTATGTGACAGATAAACTCAGAAACGTTTGTAGTGAGTGAAGCATTATGACACAGTTCAAAAAAAGATTCACTGTGTGGAATGGTTTATTCAGACAAAATCGGACACGCAAGTTGAATGAAACATCCAAAGTATAGGAAGTTACCACCTTCGCAGACTTCGGTACACCGGTACTACAGAAATTTTATGCAGACAGGAGGCGTTGCTGTGAAGCATCGTAATGGACGAACTGGAACAAGTGAAGCCAACACAGAATGGATACGGCTGACTTTTCAACGCTCACCGCAAGACGCCTGTTCGGAGAGCGTCGCAAGAGCTGCGTATCTCTAGGACGGCCGTGCACCGGGTCCTTCGGAAACGTTAAGCGATGTATCCCAACTGCTGCACGCAGTGGAACCAGACGACAAGCCACAATGTATACTATTCACTGTGGACGTTCTTCAATGTTTAGAGGCAGAAGGAAATTTTGTATACAACTTCGCATTTTCTGACGAAACAACATTCCACGTGTTTGATAAGGTAAACAAACGCAATATACGCATAGGGGCACAACCAGTCCTCATACTGTGACGGAAAAGGTACGTGACACCCGAAATTGAATGTGTTGTGGTTGATGGTTGATCGCATTATTCTACCATTCTCTTCTCAGAAAAAAAGAAGCCTAATAGTTACCTTGACATGCTGGAGCTGTTTGCGTTACCGCATGTGGCTGACCGTCAAGACACAGACGTTCGCCAACAACATGGTACATCACCACAATGGTTTCAGATTGTGCGAGATGTTCTAGACCAGGTGTTTCCAGATGTCAGGGTGGATCAATTCCCTGGACTTCTAGATCGCGTGACAATGAACCGATGAACTTCTTTCTGTGGGGATGTGTCAAGGACAGAGCCTACCAAACGCCTGTCAACCATATTAATGATTTTAAGAACCTAATCGTTGCTGCCATGGCCACAGTTGAAGGGAATATGTTGCGCCGAGTGTGCATAGAGCTTGAATACAGACTGGATATTGTGTGTACTAGTAAAGGCGCACATGTTGAAATCAACGACTTACTTATAACATGTAGTCATACGAACAAACCTTCGTCAGGGCTCACTCTATTTATTAGTAAACACGATATCAAAATCCCTACAGTAGTTCCTAAGATTTGCTCGAACATATAGACAGAAATCGCAATAAGGAGATTTTAATTTAGGATATGTTTTGGTACTATGTCGTCAGCCGTTGAATATACTGATACCACCATCACACCATGAGTAGTTATGTCAGTATTTTCATTTGGAGACGCGATTTCAAGAAGCAAAGGCGTCGAACAACGATTATGCATTAGTTGCTACTTCATCACCATTTACTGTCAAAAATGTAACAGTACAGCAGACACACGAGTGACTGAAAGAAAGAACGACACACTCCATGTTAATTTGCCCACTGAATTTGATGCCACTTATAGCTTTCGAAAATTATTAATGATGTCAAGGACAGAATTGAGAAAGGAAACATGATAATTCCAGAGTAAACTGGAAAGGTTATAAGTAAGTGAATTTTCTGGCGACAGGAAGTTTATTTGAGTGATGTTTAGTGTTGTAATATCAGCAGACGCCAGCAGTATAGTCGCCTTGAAGTCCTGCAAAGCAATTATATATACCGTGAACACCGTTTTCGGTAAATTAAAAGAAAGTAAAGAATCTATATTTTTGTGTTTGCGATTATTATTTCGTCTGGCATGAAGCTCAGTGACAATGTATAATAATATGCAGGCATAAACAAATAGGAACAAAAACTGAAGTATATTGAGATTTAGATTTTAATCAGCACGTAACTAAGGATTGCTACAGCTGGATGCTCATATTCCTCCATAATCTGCTATGATTTCGTGAGACTGACATGTATTTTACAAACTACCAGCTTTTGCATAAATGTCGGTATGGGAAGCAGTTGTCTGTAGCTGCAATGTGGAATACTGCTGTTACTTTATTCAACAACCTACAACTGTGTTCTGGTGTTTAAAGTGAAAGCAATGTTCCAGATAGTCATTTGTAACCAACATTCCGAAGTGTTAAACATAATTATTATTTCACAAACTTATGCTACCTAAGAATTTTGTGTTAAAATACCAATCCAAAAATTCATCTTATAATGTAGGTTTTTGTTTCTTTTTTATGATATGTAGTACGAAAACGCACATGGATACTTATTCAGAGGCCAAACAATGTTTTCTGCTCGTGTGTAAACTGGAAAACATGGACTGTTGTTTCAACAATTTACCTTTTTCATATTAAACACTACCATGTCCTGCTTGCATCGGAAGCAATGTAAGCACTCCGCATATCTTCGGACACCGGTGTGAGGATACCTGAAAATTGATGTCGTCACAAATGGAGGAATAGTTCGTTTGGTTCGTGCAGGAAGGAGGAATCGATTTTTATGTTGATGAGGGGCGACACAGTCAGTTTGAAAATAACAGCGATCGAAAATTTGATAATATGAAAAAAAAACATCTATGATCGCAAGTATTTGTTTCATTCAGTGACCTTTTAAGTCTAATGGTCATCTTCAGATACATCCAGAAAATAATGTACATATTTCCGAGCAAGAACTGTTTGCAAGTTAACGTAATTAAAAGTAGCAGTGTGATTCACGTTGTCTGAGGAGGAACCACTAAACATATCCGTGTTCTTGATGTTAACAAAAGAGGCAAATAAAGCATACAGCCGTGACTGACATCGTCACAGGGTATAATAACATAATAAAGTTATGGTAAACACCCATGGTCCCTAATGTAGGACCGTCGTTGCAGCTGAATTACAAACAGCTGGGAAGGGGGGGGGGGGGGGGCATGCGTTGAGCAACATGATCCCTGTGTCATTGACGGTAAGCACTGTTTACAATGGCTTGCTGCAAATTCAGAGGTACGATATTTGACGCTCTAGATGAATCATATCCCTGACTTCGGAACACGCTACTGCAAACACAGCTCGGTCAGTGACACCTAGAGGCCAAGCTGCGTCAGCTGTTCATAACTGCAGCTGAAAGCACAGAGCGTTAACGACGAGGCTGCATTACGTGCTATGAGTGTCTACCATAATTTTATTATGGTTTTATACCATGTGACGATGCATCTCATAGCTGGATCTTTTATTTGTCTCTTTTGATAACTGAGAAAAACCGTTATGTTTGTTAGTCCCTCCTCAGACAATGTGAATCACGCTACTACTCGTAACTGTGTAAACCTATCATAATCGTATTATCCAGAAGCAAGCATATTCTTTTTTTTAGATCAATATGTAGATGATCGTTATGATTGAAACGGGTCATTGAATAAATCAAATAATTACCATCATAGACTACTGTGGTTGTTAGAGGTTATTATGTTGTTGGAGAACCACGCCAATGTCTTTCTGAATGTGGATTTGTAATCTGCTTCCCTTAAACGTGCTCAGAGTCCAAAAAATGGCTTGCTTCAAGTAAATCTGCTCCATATAAGGAGAAGACAGTCCCATTATCGGGAAAAGTTATGGTGACGAGTTTTTATTTATATCCATCATACTCACAAGTATGTTAGAAATCGAAAAACAACCACTGGGCTACGTTACAGTACGCTATTGACCGCCTCGACCAGGTACAGATGAAAAAATCCGGAAAAGTGCAAGCAGGACTCGCGAAGCTAGGGTTCCGTACGAACTTAACTATGTGTACAGACAGTTCATCCATACAGGGAATCAAGAATATCGATGACTTTTGTTGCTATCGATATAGGTACCGGCAAGATATCGGTCCCGCGAATTCCAAGACTTTCGAAAAGGAGAAAAAAATTTTCCCGCGTGATATAAGTATAAATCAATAATTTTCGGATTTTTTCCTTTACTTGGACAGTGAAACTCTGCTTCATGCCAAATTTTATGATTCTAGGTCAACGATAAGTACCCTAAAGGTTTTGATGACTGAATTTGCAAATATCAAAATATGTGACACAAATGGCCGTAACTTTTTACTACATTGACTTAAAAGCTTACATTTACAACATCGTCAAGGGGTCATAGGCCTTTGTATGTCACACAAATTTTAACTTGATACGTCAACCCTTTTCTGAGAAAAACTCATCTTAATTGAGAGGGACTGTCGGATTAAAAAATATTTTCTTTTCGTTTGATATAATTCCAGTGTAAAAATGGCGGGTTTTTCATTTATTTATGCTGTGAAACTTTGCATCTTGCCAAATTTCAGTTTTCTCGGTCAACGGGAGTACCCTATAGATTTTGTTGAGTGTGCGTGTATAAAATATGTGATACAAATTTGCCTTAGATCGGCAAAGGAGAAAAGCGACCCACTTGCAATGTCGGGAATATACCATATACCATGCACATGCGGAAACGTTTATGTCGGAATAACTGGATGATCGATCAACACCACGATCAGAGAACATAAGCGACATTGCAGGTTGGGGCAGGTGGAGAAATCGGCCGTGGCAGAGCACGCACTCGCTACGGTCGTAGGTTCGAATCCTGCCTCGGGCATGGATGTGTGTGATGTCCTTAGGTTAGTAAGGTTTAAGTAGTTCTAAGTTCTAGGGGACTGATGACCTAAGATGTTAAGTCCCATGGTGCTCAGAGCCATTTTGAAGAGCACGCACTGAGTGAGACCGACCACGTAGTAAATTTCGCCGACACGGAAGTTCTGGCTGTAGAGAAGCACTATCACACGCGCTTGTTCAGGGAAGCTGTAGAAATACAAAAACACGCAAACAGCTTCAACAAGAAAGAGGCAAGTTTTACGGTAAACGGATCCTGGCTTCCCGTACTGCAGCGAACGACCGTCGCAGGTAGCAAGAGGAGAACCGCACCGGAAATGACGGAGGAGAAGCCCTCGGACGTAGGCATATACACTCCTGGAAATGGAAAAAAGAACAGATTGACACCGGTGTGTCAGACCCACCATACTTGCTCCGGACACTGCGAGAGGGCTGCACAAGCAATGATCACACGCACGGCACAGCGGACACACCAGGAACCGCGGTGTTGGCCGTCGAATGGCGCTAGCTGCGCAGCATTTGTGCACCGCCGCCGTCAGTGTCAGCCAGTTTGCCGTGGCATACGGAGCTCCATCGCAGTCTTTAACACTGGTAGCATGCCGCGACAGCGTGGACGTGAACCGTATGTGCAGTTGACGGACTTTGAGCGAGGGCGTATAGTGGGCATGCGGGAGGCCGGGTGGACGTACCGCCGAATTGCTCAACACGTGGGGCGTGAGGTCTCCACAGTACATCGATGTTGTCGCCAGTGGTCGGCGGAAGGTGCACGTGCCCGTCGACCAGGGACCGGACCGCAGCGACGCACGGATGCACGCCAAGACCGTAGGATCCTACGCAGTGCCGTAGGGGACCGCACCGCCACTTCCCAGCAAATTAGGGACACTGTTGCTCCTGGGGTATCGGCGAGGACCATTCGCAACCGTCTCCATGAAGCTGGGCTACGGTCCCGCACACCGTTAGGCCGTCTTCCGCTCACGCCCCAACATCGTGCAGCCCGCCTCCAGTGGTGTCGCGACAGGCGTGAATGGAGGGACGAATGGAGACGTGTCGTCTTCAGCGATGAGAGTCGCTTCTGCCTTGGTGCCAATGATGGTCGTATGCGTGTTTGGCGCCGTGCAGGTGAGCGCCACAATCAGGACTGCATACGACCGAGGCACACAGGGCCAACACCCGGCATCATGGTGTGGGCAGCGATCTCCTACACTGGCCGTACCCCACTGGTGATCGTCGAGGGAACACTGAATAGTGCACGGTACATCCAAACCGTCATCGAACCCGTAGTTCTACCATTCCTAGACCGGCAAGGGAACTTGCTGTTCCAACAGGACAATGCACGTCCGCATGTAACCCGTGCCACCCAACGTGCTCTAGAAGGTGTAAGTCAACTACCCTGGCCAGCGAGATCTCCGGATCTGTCCCCCATTGAGCATGTTTGGGACTGGATGAAGCGTCGTCTCACGCGGTCTGCACGTTCAGCACGAACGCTGGTCCAACTGAGGCGCCAGGTGGAAATGGCATGGCAAGCCATTCCACAGGACTACATCCAGCATCTCTACGATCGTCTCCATGGGAGAATAGCAGCCTGCATTGCTGCGAAAGGTGGATATACACTGTACTAGTGCCGACATTGTCCATGCTCTGTTGCCTGTGTCTATGTGCCTGTGGTTCTGTCAGTGTGATCATGTGATGTATCTGACCCCAGGAATGTGTCAATAAAGTTTCCCCTTCCTGGGACAATGAATTCACGGTGTTCTTATTTCAATTTCCAGGAGTGTAGTCTGCGGCTGCGAGCTCGGCTCCAGTTCACCACCGGCTATGGAGGGTGAAACTTTGACAATGCCAGCCGCTCGTGCTGGAGAAACGTCAGTAAAATCATTAAATGAACGTCGGCCGAAGAACCCGAGACAGAAGCCCATAGGCAGTTTGTCAGATTTTAGTATATTACATAATTTCAACTTGGTACACTCACCCTTTCCTGAGAAAAAGGGGTCCTGACAGACGGCAGACAGTCTGATAACAAATGATAAAAAAGTTTTTTCGTGTGATATACTTACGAATTAGCTATTATCGGATTGCTCCCTTTACTTTTACTGTAAAAGCTTGTTGCTTATCAAATTTCATTATTCTAGGTCACCGGGAGGTACTCTAGTAGGTTTCGATGAGTGAGTTTGCGAGTATAAAAATATGTGACATAAATGCCGAATCTTTCAATTGCATTGACTTAGAACTTTACATTTACTACAGCGCCAGGGGAATAGCAAACCTTAGTGTATGGCATAAATGTCAACTTGATGCCTCTGCGCGTTCCTGGGAGAAAGGAGTGATAACTGACGGACCGAAAGATAGCCAGTCGGCCAAATGACAAAAGAAATCCGTGTGAGAGAATTAATTACAAATTAACAGTTTTGGGATTTTTTTCCTTTAGTTGTACTGTGAATTCTTGCTTCTTGCCAATTTTCTTGATTGTAGGCCAGCGGGAGGTAAAATTTAGCTTTGGATGGGCGTGTTTCCGAGTATCAAAATATGTGACATAAATGGCGTTTTCTTTCCACTGCAATAGCATGTGTCATAAATTTCAACTTGATACGTCTAGTCGGTCCTGAGAGAAAGGATTTTTGATAGTCGGACAGACAGGCAGGAAGACGGACGGATAATAATCTGATCCTGTTCCGTTTTTGGCTGGTTCAAATGGCTCTGAGCACTATGGGACTTAACATCTATGGTCATCAGTCCCCTAGAACTTAGAACTACTTAAACCTAACTAACCTAAGGACAGCACACAACACCCAGCCATCACGAGGCAGAGAAAATCCCTGACCCCGCCGGGAATCGTACCCGGGAACCCAGGCGTGGGAAGCGAGAACGCTACCGCACGACCACGAGATGCGGGCTGTTCCGTTTTTACTGAGTGGAGTATGGAACGGTAAAAATGCTCCTGGTTCGCTAAGAAGTAAATACTGCCTCACCAAGACACTGGATCAGCACATTCATTTGCAGCTGTCGTCCTCAGAACTGTAAGACGCACATTATTAACTGCTACGTCATCCCTCGTATTCGCTCGACCCTTCTTGTCTCACTACGATTTCTTATTCCTCCCAATTTTGAAAAAATGGCTGACATAGTTCAATGTCGAGACAGAGACGTATTTTAAAGAGCTGTAAAGTTCATGTTTGTTGGAGTTCAAAAATGGCAGGGACGTTAGGTAAATTTTATATCCCAAAAAGGAGACTGCCTTAGAATGTATCAGAAAATAAAGCACAGCAAGCTATCGGGTTGATTCGGAGCCGAGACTGCGCGAGTAACAATAACACACAGATAACCCGAAATACACCTTTATAACCGAATACTGCTTTTTGCTGTATTTACAAAACATGTTGCACGTCTCATTTGAAAGCCCGCTGCATTATGTTGGTTTGTTAGCTTTAGTGGCCCACTACGTTACGTTAGTTTTAGTGTCCCACTGTAACTTATTCGTTACTGAGTGAAAATTGACAAGTTATTTACAAAATTATAATTAAAGCACACAAAATTTCGTATCGCTTGCATTCAGTTGACTTTCAAGGTTCTGTTTTTGATTCAGCTATTTTCTGACGACGTTTCTCTGTTTCCGGAAAGACAAAGCTTCGGTGTAGAAAAAAGAATTTGGTCCTACGTAGTCTAATAACAGATCAACTCATTTCAGCGCCTCGATGTGCGTGGTAACTGGTTCCCTGGTCTAGAATGAAGTTTTCACTCTACAGCGGAATGTGATCTGATATGAAACTTCCTGGCAGATTAAAACTGTGTGCCGAACCGAGACTCGAACTCATGACCTTTGCCTTTCGCTGGCAAGTGCTCTACCAACTGATCTCCCCAAGCACAACTCACGCTCCGTCCTCATATCAGCGCACACTCCGCTGTAGAGTGGAAACTTCATTTTAGAAACATCCCTCAGGCTGTGGCTAAGCCATGTCTCCGCAATATCTTTTCTTCCAGAAGTGCTAGTTCTGCAAGGTTCACAGAAGAGCTTCTGTGATGTTTGGAAGGTAGGAGACGAGGTACTGATGGAATTAAAGCTGTGAGGACGGGCTGTGAGTCGTCCTTGGGTAGCTCAGTTGGTAGAGCACTTGCCCGCGAACGGCAAAGGTCCCGAGTTCGAGTCTCGGTTTAGCACACAGTTTTAATCTGCCAGGAAGTTTCGGTTCCCTGGTCGTCTAGTCTTCCTCGGACAAGAAACCAGCCGCGGACATGTTACACGGATAGAACCGCACATTTACCTGAAGATAAAATGGGAAGCAACGGAGACCAGCGGGATTTTGTTCCGCATTGTCTTCCCGCAGTAAAGGAAGAGTGACAGTCATAACAGTTTATTCTAATCCAAAATATTAGTTCTAATTACAATGAGAGCCGTAAGGCTTCGTTCTTATTTTTTCAAAAATTACCGAACTGTACACGAATAAACGGCTTACCAGATAGTCTGCAGCCAGGTGATTCTGAAGTTGCTTCGTTCCTAATACGAGAGCGTAGTGAACAGCCCTCATATAATCAAAATGTTGGGTTTGAACAGCAAAGGCAGGAACACGAGTTCTCTGCTTGTTCTGCCGCAGTGATATGAGTTTGCACAACACAAACCTGTAGATTTTACGGCACCGTTCCTTGAAGAACTGGTGGCCAGGGGGGCAGTGCGTCCTCCTCGGCCTCACGTTCAGAATCCTGGCGCCATCAACCTCTGGAAGCGCTGGTCTCTGCGTTGTCGGACGTCGCGTGGCGGGCCAGAAGTGACGCACGCCCACGACGTTAACTGCTCTCTGAGGAGCTACTAGCGCGAGGACGACTAGGACCACAGCTGCGAGACACATGTGCAGCCGCATCTTCACGGCCTGCCGATGGCACAAACACTGTGAGAAAAATCTCCCTGGCCCTCTCCGCACATGCGGCACTCTGCATACGCGATAAGCAGTGTTCATATCGCTGGGACTGTGTGTGTGTATATATATGTATGCATGAATGTGGGTCTGTGTGTGTGTGTGTCTGTGTGTGTGTGTGTGTGTGTGTGTGTGTGTGTGTGTGTGCGTGGGCGCTCGCGCGTGTGGGCGGACGGGCGTATTTGATTACACGAAAGAGACCCGCTCAGGCAACGGCTTCTGTACGAGTCGCTTTGCGCCATTTATCTCTGTAATTAAAAGGACTCCAGGCGCACAGGCTCGGTGTCTGTATGAAAACAACAAGCCTGCACTGCAGAATGTTACACTCATATCAGCTCATCTACTTGTTCCTCTCAGTCAACAGCCTTTTCATTGATTTGCTGCAGAACTTTTTCTGCCTAATGTGCGCATCCAGCTATGCAGTACATTTGACCTTCGCCTTCCTCCGACTTTTTAGCCCAGCTATGCTGTACATTTGACCTTCGCCCTCCTCCGACTTTTTAGCCCTGTATTGCTCCTTTCATTTCAGAACCAACTACTTCTAGGTCCTCGCCAGCTTTCCAGGGGTCTGCTATTTCATTACGATTGCGGTTTTACAGAAGGGACACCTCAATTTCTGCTAGATAAATTTCATTTATCTTCTACAAAATAATATTTTGGTCGTCGTTACTCGAGCGATGAGACGTCGTTCATCTCAGAAATGATCAACTATCCGTTGTAAACTACACTCTGTGTGGCTTTCTCGAGACGTAGAACTGGTAATTGAACAAGACATATCGAATGAACTAAAAAAAATTGGCATCGAGTACCAAAGATTAGATTAGATTAGATTAAGACTTGTTCCATAGATCATGAATACGACACTTCGTAATGATGTCGAACGTGTCAGGTTCATAAAAGATGTCTGTGCAAGATATTACATTACACAAATTATTGCACGACACTAATGTTTAAGTTGTTTTTTTTCATTAATTTATACCTAAAAATTCAGCCAATGAGTAGAAGGAGTTGTCATCTAGAAATTCTTTTAATTTATTTTTAAATGTTAGTTGGCTATCTGTCAGGCTTTTGATGCTGGTTGGTAAGTGACCAAAGACTTTTGTGGCAGCATAATTTACACCTTTCTGTGCCAAAGTCAGATTTAACCCTGCATAGTGAAGATCATCCTTTCTCCTGGTGTTATAGCTATGCACACTGCTATTACTTTTGAACTGGGTTGGATTATTAACAACAAATTTCATAAGTGAATATATATACTGTGAGGTTACTGTGAGGTTCCATAGATCCTTAAATAGATGTCTGCAGGATGACCGTGGGTGGGCTCCAGCAATTATTCTGATTACACGTTTTTGAGCAATGAATACTTTTCTACTCAACGATGAATTACCCCAGAGTATGATATAATATGAAAGCAGTGAATGAAAGGAGGTATAGTAAGCTAATTTACTGAGATTGTTATCACCAAAATTTGCAATAACCCTACTAGCACACGTAGCTGAACTCAGACGTTTCCGCAGACTATCAATGTGTTGCTTCCAGTTTAACCTCTCATCAATGGACACACCTAAAAATTTTGAAAATTCTACCTTAGCTACAGACTTCCGTTCAAAGTCTATATTTATTACTGGAGTTGTGCCATTTATTGTACGGAACTGTATATACTGTGTTTTATCAAAATTTAAAGAGTGTCCGTTTGCTGAGAACCACTTAATAATTTTGTGAAAAACACCAAATGCGCGCGAGTTGGCACATTGGTAGACTTGCAGTTCGTATCTTCGTCCAATCATCCAAAATACACTACCTGACAAAAAGTATCCGAGCACCCAATATTGAAGATTATATTGTGGTCTCTCAAACCTTCGCCATTATGACAGCTTCAAGTCTGATGGGGACACTTTTACTGAAGTGTGTGAATGTCAACGGTGGAATGGGATCCCATTCTTCCTTAAGAGCACAAACCAGTGAAGGTCATGATGTACGCTGGGGTCTGGAGCGAAATCGATGTTCTAACTCACCGCAAAGGTGTTCCATTGGGTTCAAATTGGAACACTGGGAAGGCCACTTCGTTTTAGGAATGTTATTCCCTCAAAAATGCTGCCTTGCGACAGGTTTCGTCGTCATGCTGGTACGGTCAGTCATCGTCTCCGAACTCTACCTCTATTGTACACAGAACAAATTGCTACAAAATATGTTTTCATCCTTTCACATTTACCCGCTTTCTTAATGACAGGTAAAGCTCCCCACAACTCGCCAAACCAAACCTTTCCAATCTCCGAATAAGTCCTCATCCACTGGCCACTGGCGTCGCTCTCTATACCACCTTAAGAGTTGCTTAGCGCTGATTACAGAAATGTGGGCCATTGAATCCCATTCTTTTAAACTGCCTAGGCACAGTGATTGTGCTGACTGTACTCCTGGTAGCAATTTCGAACTCTCGAGTGATTTTTTTCCGCAGATTTCATGCTATTTTTTACAACCACCCTCCACAGTGCTCGACGATCGTGTCCTTAAGTACACGATGACTACGTGCTCTTGGTTTAGCCTGATGTATTTGTTCCTCAGGTGACAGACAATGACTGGTCCACGTTCTTAGTGACTGAACTCACCTGATCAAACCATCTAACCATTCTGCAGTTACTGCTTTTCTATTGACAACGCAATACACCCCGCTTCCTTTTATACTGATGGATCCACCTCTCGTGGCACTTAATGGCCAGATCCGCATTACATATAGGTGTTAAAATGCTTTTGATCAGATGGTGTAGATTTTCCGTAATTTCACTAAATCACTTAGGGCATAAGCCGGAGTCAGTCGTTTGTAATGAACAGGACGGATTCCCTACACTAATACAAGTTATTAAATCATCTGTAATGTCGTAATCTGTGAAGACCATAATCCTCCTCACGGTGAGAAGATTATGAGAGTCTGGAACCAAAAATCCAAATGTGAATGATCTTCTTCCCAGTCTTTCCCCCAATCTGTGTTTGTATTCCGTTTCTAACGACCTCGTCAACGACGGTACGTTAACATTCCTGCCAAATCTGCCTTCGAATCTGAAGTGGAATTTCTAAGGATTGTTTGGGGGAAGAGATCAAACAGCGAAGTCATCAGTCTCATCTGATTAGGGAAGGGCGGGGAAGGAAACAGGCTGTGCCATTTCAAAGGAACCATCCCTGCATTTGCCGGGAGCGATTTAGGGAAATCACGGAAAACCTAAATCAGGATGGCCTCCTAATGCGAGTCCAGTGTGGACATTATAAGTGTGAGGTTGAAGATACACGAAGAATATTTTGTTGTTGTTGTGGTCTTCAATCGGAAGTCTGATTTGATGCAACGCTGCACAGTAGTCCATCATGTGCTTGTCTAGTGATCCCTGTATAAGTACTGGAGCCTACTACACATGGACCTGTTTAATCCTTGACAGCCATATCTTGCTGAATCTCGTACAATATTCTGATTTCAGATGTAATGTGCTATCTCGAACACAATGACCTCCTTCATGCCAAGCAGCACGGTTTCCGAAAACATCGATTACGTGAAAGTGACTCGCACTTTTCTCACATGACATCCTGAAAGCCGTGTATCACTGCAAACAGACAGATGCAGTGTTTCTTGACTTCCAAAACGCATTTCTCGCAGTTCCATACATACACCTATTACCGGAAGTACTTTCATAAGATTTTTTTAGACAACATAGTTGTATGGAGATAAACAGTGATTAATTTCCTTATAGTGAATTACTCAAAATGACAGCCACAATCGCATTATTTATCTTACCGCCAACTGGTTTCAACCCGCGATGGGGTCAGATATTTGGGTAGAAAAATAAATGACGATTTTTCATGTCTGATAGGATATAAATTACAGACTGGCAATAGCAAGAAAAGCGTTTCTGAAAAACGGAAATTTGCTAACATTTAATACAAATTTAACGTCAGGAACTCTTTCAGAAGACGTTAGTATGGAGTGCAGCTATGTACGGAAGTGAAATATGGACAACCAGCTGTTCAGACAAAAAGAGAATAGAAGCCTTTGAAATGTGGTGCTCCAGAATAATGCTGCATATCAGATTGGCAGATCATGTAACTAATGAGGAGTTCTGAATCGAGCTGGAAAAATAACATACCTGCAGCATAACTTGGCTAAAAGAGGGGATCGGTTGACAGGACACGTTCTGAGGCATCAAGGAATCGTCACTTTGATAATGGAGAGCAGTGTCAAGGATAAAAAAACTCTAGAGGGAGATCAGTACAGTAGGTAGGCTCTTATGGTTATAGGTTGCAGTAGCCACATAGACCGAATAGACTTGCACAGCGTAGACTAGCGTGTGGAGCTGCATCGAAACAGTCTTCGGACTGAAGACACTGTCAACAACAACATTGTTCACCCATGGTGAACAACTCTGGCCCAGTGATATGATGCATTGCCACCCATAACATGAAATCCATGAATGCCTGCAAATGGTATCCAAGTACTCGAACATAATCATTTATAGTCAGTGGTCGGTTCAGTGGGACCAGTGGGCCCAGTCAATTCCATATAAACACAGGCCACACATTTATGGAACCACCACCAGTTTGCACAATGCCTTGCTGACAACTTGGGACTATGGCTTCGTGGGATCTGCGCCACACTCGAACCCCACCATCTGCTCTTACCAACTGAGATCGAGACTCATCTGGCCAGGCCTTGGTTTTCCAGTCGTCTAGAATCAAACCGATATGGTTACGATTCTACGAGAGACGCTGCAGGCAATGGCACTCGCGTCGGTCAATTGCTACCATAGCCCATTAACGCCAAATGTCGCCATAGTGCCCTAACGGATGCGTTCGTATTACGTCTCACATTTATTTCTGCGGTTATTTCACGCAGCACTGCTTCTTCGTTAGCACTCGCAATTCTAAGCAAACGCTGCCCTCGTTCATTAAGTGAACTTCGTCGGCCACTGTGTTGTCCATCGGCCGAACGGTGTGGCCGTGCGGTTCTAGGCACTTCAGTCTGGAACCGCGTGACCGCTACGGTCGCAGGTTCGAATCCTGCCTCGGGCATGGATGTGTGTGATGTCCTTAGGTTAGTTAGGTTTAATTAGTTCTAAGTTCTAGGGGACTGATGACCACTGATGTTGAGTCCCATAGTGCTCAGAGCCATTTGAACCATTTTTTGTGTTGTCCATCGTCAGAACTAATGCTTGAAATTTGGTATTGTCGGCGCACTCTTGACACTACGGATCGCAGAATATTGAAGTCACTAATGATTTGTGAAATGGAACGTCCCATGCTTCTAGCTCCATCTACGATTCCGCGTTCAAAATCTGTCAATTCCCGTCGTGTGGCCTTATTCGCGTCCGAAACCTTTCACATGAATCACCTGAATACAAATGACAGCTCCTCCAATGGACTGCCCTTTCATACCTTGTGTACGCTGTACTATCGCCATTTATACACCGAAGCCCCAAATAAATTGGTATAGGCATGCGTATTCAAATACAAAAAAAATGGTTCAAATAGCTCTGAGCACTATGGTGCTTAACATCTGAGGTCATCAGTCCCCTAGAACTTAGAACTACTTAAATCTGCCTAAACTAAGGACGTCACACACATCCATGCCCGAGGCAGGATTCGAACATGCGACCGTAGCGGTCGCGCGGTTCCAGACTGAAGCGCCTACAACCGCTCGACCACACCGGCCGGCATTCAAATACAGAAATATGTAACGCCTATATAAGACAACTGGTGTCTGGCGTAATTGTTAGATCGATTCCTGCTGCTACAATGGCAGATTATCAAGATTTCAGTGAGTTTGAACGTGTTGTTACAGTCAGTGCAGGAGCGATGGGCTAGAGCATCTCCGAGGTAGCGATGAAGTGGGGATTGTCCCATATTACCATTACACGAGTGTACCGTGAAGGTCAGAAATTCGGTAAAATATCAAATCTCCGATCTCACAGCGACCGGATAAAGATCCTTAGATCCTGCAAGAAAGGGGCCAGCGTCAACTGAAGAGAATCGTTCAACGTGACAGAAGTGCAATACTTCCGCAAATTGCTGCAGATTTCAGTGCTGTGTCAGCGTGCGAACCATTCAATAGGGTCTTTCGGATTTATGGACCACCGTGCAGGATTCGTGGAGTCAATTCCCTCTAGTACTACTTCAGACATTAGTCGAGCCCCTTGCTCGTCGTGCTAGCTGGCGTCCCCCTACATGATATTAGGCAGGTGTACCAGTTTCTTTGGCTCTTCAGTGTATATATGTGTACCGCTATCCCATGACTACTATTACATGTGTGCAACAGAAATGTTAACCTACAATTGAAAGTTTTCCTTTCGAATACACACCAGTTCCTTCATTCATCGACCGACATAGATACCTGTGCTTAGTGCCGCACTCTGTGAAGAATGGGCTGCCATTCCCCAAGGAATCTTCCAGCACCTGATTGAACGTATGCCTGCGAGAGTGGAAGCTGTCGTCAAGGCTAAGGGTGACCCGACACCATAATGAATTCCTGCATTACCGATGGAGGACGCCACGAACTGGTAAGTCATTTTCAGCCAGGTGTCCGGATATTTTTGATCACATAGTGTACCAGTCAACAATCGAGCCAATGGAAAGTAGCCACACTACCACAGCAGAAGAAAGCAAAACATGTGAGAATCACACATGGAACAGATGTTGGTTTGCTGTTCCGACGTGAATTTATTCCCCAAGGCACCACGTTTAGCAAAAATTACTTTCTTCAGCTGCTAGAACGATTCAGTTAAGTACTGCGGAAAAAACGACTTTTATTATGACGATTCAAGAAATAATTTTTCAATAGATCTTTACTGATATTTACTTACTTTTACTTGAAGTTACTTTCAATTAAAAATAAAAATATTTATATTGCAGGAGAGGCCCCAGGACGCTGTTATTCAGTAATTGTTTGAACCCTGCAAGGCATGGGGCATAAAGCGCAGGGTTTCGGACAACGTTTAGACAATAACAAAATGAGAAAATTTTTGCAGCAGTCCTGCTAGCCGAATTTGATCCCCTGTTACTTTTTCTAGTTCCTTACGAGTATATTTAACCTAAAAGGGAAGCTTTTTCAGGACAAATAAAAAATCCCACGAACTTGATATAAGCACATTGCTGTGTAACGTCAGTAAATGCGAACTGGCCGGAAACAGGAAAGTACGTTTACGAAAACAAGTACTCCGACCCAACTGATGACCTCGCTTGGATTACGGTTATAGTAGTGGCACCCAACCGGACAAATTTTCACTAAGCCCCTCCGAGAGCAAGAAAGAAGTTATACTACTTACGAGTTTCCTCCATAAAGGAGACGAAGAAAAGAAATTGCTACCTTGAAAGCAAAATTACGCATGTCGTAATAAGTAAGGAGAATACAAGAAGCATATTAGCATAGGAAAAGAAAGATTTCCTCGTCAAAGGAAGCCTAGTGGTATTAAGTATAGGTGTTAATTTGAGAAAGACATATCTGAAAATGTATGTCTGGAGCAGACCATTGTGCGGTGCTGAAAAATGGACTGTGGGAAACCCGGAACAGATGAACATCGAAGCATTTGATATGTGATGCTACTGAAGAATGTTAAAAATTAGATGGGCGAATAAGGCAAGGCATGACGAGGTTTTCCGCAGAATCGGCTATCAATGGAATACGTGGAGAACACTTAGAAGAAGACAGGACAGGATGACAGGACGTGTTAAGAGATAACATCCTTAGTATTTTGCGAAGCTATAGAGGGTGAAAACTGTAGGGAAAGACAAAGACTGGAATATACCCAGCAAGTAAGTGAGAGCGTTGGGCTGCTCTGACAAAGGGAGGCAACAACGTTCGGATTTACTTCAAACATTGTTCAACATAAGGTGCAAGTAATAGGGTGTAATACTTACACGATTTCAAGAAAATCACACGAGAAGCTTTACGCGTCAATAATGTACCGGTGCGTTGCGACTCTCAGAAGAGCAGCTGGCGATCATGTGGTTAGCGTTCAACCTCAACAATCCGTGGATCGTTGGATCGAGTCCTGCTCATCTTTTTTTTATTAAGATTTTTCCAACACTACTCATATTATTTCGTAACATGATTAAAAGACACGATTATGTTCATGAACGTTTAGAGAACATCCAGTGTTATTTGGCTGTTTATTAATTTTTATTATTACAATAACATATTATGCCACTTTTATTTCTATAGGCAAGTTGAAAGCATTGTCAAGGGCCTTCAGACTGGTTCATATTTGATTGACAACGAACGAAAAATTGCTTCTTTTGTAGATGCTATTAAAGTACATCCAATCATACATCGCAGATTTTCGGCACCGGCATTTTCGTAAATGTTGCGTTACCTACGATTTGATTCTAAATTGTCAGAAGAAAGAAAAAAAATTTCAGTTTGTCAACGAGCTTTGCTCAAAAATGGTATACATTCGATGCAGTAGATGCTGTGTTGTTCTATGTTTTCCGCATCTGTATGAAAAATATTGTCCTGCAACCTGTAATTTCGGAAGCAAATACGACTATTAATCGTACATTTTCCTCTTATTCTGGCATATTTTAACTCACTGTGTTACTGAATAGCCGGCCGGGGTGGGCGAGCTGTTCTAGGTGCTACAGTCTGGAAACGCGTGACCGCTACTGTCGGAGGTTCGAATCCTGCCTCGGGCATGGATGTGTGTGATGTCCTTAGGTTAGTTAGGTTTACATAGTACTAAGTTCTAGGGGACTGATGACGTCAGAAGTTAAGTCCCATAGTGCTCAGACCCATTTGAACCATTTTTTATTACTGAATATAATTATCTACACCATTATTTATCGATGTTTCACTTCGGCTTCCCGTCCTTGAAACCTATGTCTGCAGATCGAAGCGTCCAGATGCAAAGCAGTTCTCGGTACCTTACCCACTGCAGATGTAGGGGATTTCGGTAATCACAACAGGCACACATTTTCAGAAAAACTCTATGCGTTTGTCGACAGTTATCAATTTGATATTTGTTCCGATAGTAAAAAGTATCAAACAACCGAATAACATTGGACATTCAATGAAAGTTCGTGCACGTGTCTTTTCATCATATTGACGTTCAAATATATATGAAATAATACTACTAATGTTGAAAAAATATAAATAAAAAAACTTCTGAGCAGGACTCGATCCAGCGACCCACCAATCACGGAGGTTGAACGCTAATCACATGACCCCCACCAGCTTGTACTCAAGGTCGCAACGCACCGTTATATTACTTATGTGTAAAACTTCTTTTGCGATTTTCCCGAAATCGCATAAGTATTGCGCCTTACTACTTTCACATTATGTTGTCCCAATGCACTACTAAAAGTGCACAAAGTTTGAAGTAAATCCGTAATCCGAACGTGTTGGCCTCCCCTTGTGAGGTGAAGAGGGTGGCACAGGAGAGGAAGTCGTAGTGAGCCCCACCATACCCGTCCGAAAACGAATGCCAAAATAGCTCTGTTCCCCTTTCCGCCCTGATATCGGTGGCGAAAAATTCTTGCACCATCAGGATTCGAACCAGTGACTTACAGCTGAGTGTAACCCCACTCGTGAACATTAACTCTCTCGCCCATGTAATAGAGTGCTTTAAAAGAAGAAAACTCTCAACTTATAATATAACCAACGTCACACTTCAAAATGGTATTTATAGTGGTGTAGCGTCACCGAGGAGTGACATGTTAAGTAAGTATATTTTATGATGCTGTAACTAAGTCTGTAGAAAGGGAAAACCTATGGTAGGACCAGCAGCTGCGCACACACCTGATGACTACGCGGCACTTCCCCATCAGGAATTTCTGACCATCTGGGCAGGTGGGAATCCTCGGTCTTACATTGATGATCTGCGATATTTTCGGAGTCGTCGAATTCAGCGCCGGCGTCGTAGTCGTCTGTCGATAACCTCGCACAGTCACAACGTTGGCAGCCCTGTTCGAGGTTATCAGCGCGAACACAATCGCCGCCACTGCTGTCAACACACACCACAAGCGCATCTCTGCTTCACCGTCGCGGCGTCCGAGTCGCACTGGGAGAGAGGCCGTCTTGACTGTGGACTGCGTGTGTCTCGGGTCGCTCGGAGATAAGCAGAACAAGCTTCGCAGGAAGTGTGTGTGTCCATGTGATTACAGCTTGCATCCGCTCACATGGCGGCTTGACGAGTTTGTTATGTTGTTTCTCGTTACTACCATAACAGTGTTAGTGAGGCGTATAGATTGCCAACAGATGTGACGATACTGACATCTGTTGGCAGGAAGCGCAGTCTGCTCAGCACAAATTAACTCCGAATGTGTTTCGGATTCCGGGGCACGTCAGTCAGTGTATACTGCTTTACGAAACCTTTCGTCAGCAAGATGGACCCCCGACGTCAAAGTAATAGTCTCGAACATGTCACAGTAGCCTTGTATGCGCTTTCCTAGCAAATGCACTGCAAACTATCCGAAATATCCAAATTTATCTACTATACGTTTAACACGATTATTTCCACTATTTATCCGTAATACAGTTCATTTCTCTACATTTGAGCGGAGCTACCATACACCAAATATTCAGTTCCTAAGTAGTGTGGGATATCAATATCTATTGGTAGTCGAAAATTGCAACAACGTGGACGATTAACGCAGGTCGCATCCAACAGGGATTTCGGTGAAGAGTGGAACATGTAAATACTTCAAGTAACACACTTACAGGACAGGTGTCGAAAGAGAATTGACATCTGAATCACATTTATAAAGGATATTAGAGAACTGAAATATGTGTCTCGTCTACGGTAGTAAACGTTGCACTGGAAATCACTGAACCTCTTTATAGGCATATAGACATACGGATTATAAACGAGGCAAATGTTTTATTTTCTGGATTACCGTCAATGTTTGACTGCAAACCAGTAAAGAACGTAGAACACATTTCAGGTTTGGGCACAAAGATGTACAGGCTGATTGTAATTAAAGCTAAACTTTCAAAAAGCTGAAGAAATAACACCACTGGTCAGAATGACGTCAAATTGGAAAAGAATAATACAGCTTTGCAAGCAGAGCGCGATCATGCATTGAGACAGTCATGGCGAACGTCGTAGACGGGAAAGGAGGTAAAGCCGTGTACCCGCCGTGTTTGTATCAACTTCAGTGGGTTGTGCGCATGGCAGGTGTTTTCATTAAATGTCGTGTGACTAGGCCTCCCGTCGGGTAGACCGTTCGCCGGGTGCCAGTCTTTCGATTTGACGCCGCTTCGGCGACTTGCGCGTCGATGGGGATGAAATGATGATGATTAGGACAACACCCAATCCCTCAGCGGAGAAAATCTCCAACCCAGCCGGGAATCGAACCCGGGCCCTGAGGACTGACATTCTGTCGCGCTGACCACTCAGCTTCCGGGGGCGGACGTGTTTTCATCTACGTATTCTGACACACAGAGCGCCACCTATTGACCAGCTTCCACACTATTTTTTTTCTTCTGTCATAAGTTTTCCCCCTTCTCCGATAATATTCCGTCGCAATTTGACGTCATTCTGACCAGTGGTGTTATTTCTACAGCTTTTTGAAAGTTTAGCTTTAAATATAATCACCCTGCATATTTGCCACAGGTGTTATGACTGCCAATTCTCATTCAACCATGTACAATTACGACACCCTTTATTTCTTGATAGAGTTCCGTTCATCAATTGGTAAATACGGAACCCTTATATGATCACTTCCCTGTCCGTCTGTCTGTCTCTCCATCCACCTGTTAAGACCCCTTTTTCTCAGGAACTGGTAGAGAATGGTGCAAATCGCTCTAAGCACTATGGGACTTGACATCTGAGGTCGTCAGTCCCCTAGACTTAGAACTACTTAAACCTAACGTAACCTAAGGACATCACACACATCCATGCCCGAGGCAGGATACGAATCTGCGACCGTAGCAGCCCAGAGGTTATAGGGAAGAGATACCTAGTTAAAATTATGTCACATACTGAGGTCTACGGCCCTTGGCAGTGTAAGAGAGTTAAGCTTCTAAGTCAATACAATCGAAAGATGTGGCCGTTTGCCATTTGTTGTTCCTCTGTCTGTCCGTCCATCTGTTAAGACCCCATATTCGCAGGAACGGGTAGAGGTATCAAGTTGAAATTTATCTCAAACACTAAGGTTTACGATCCCTTGGCGGTATAAATAATTTAAGCTTTTAAGCCAATGCAGCGGCCATATGTATAACATATTCTGATACAAGTCAAAAATCTATAGATGAATTATATATGCATATCTCGGTCCTGGTGTTCTATCAGTATAACCGCATGCCTCGAAATTGAAAGATACCAGATCGAATCGCTATCTGACCACGGATGTATCAATCTTCCTTTTAACGTAGCCTTCACCTCTCAATGACATGAGATGCCTCCAGAAAAGACATGTGGTTCGTATTCCACATTTAATTGTAGGTCCCTCTTCCAAGTTGGGGTAAGTAGGGAAGGTTAGGGGCACACAAGTCGCTGAAGTGGCGTCCAATAGAAAGCCACACAAAATTATTGTTGTCTATATTCATAATTAGGAGTGTACTGAATCCACAGAGCGCAAGTCATACTCGTTCTTGACCGGTTGTTTCTTTCCTTTTTTACATGTTTTTCCATTGGTTTCATCCCATCCTCCGTCTTTTCCTGTCCTGGGCTAATTGTTTCATCTCTACATAACTGATACATCCATATCTACATTACTAAACGGCTAACCTGGTACACGATGCAGAGCTCCAGTTGCAGGTTGCCTATCGAACGTCCTCCAGTAGCCAAAAAATTGATTTTCAGTGTTTCATATAAATACTGACCGAACTTAAAAATATAAAATGCTATCATAATGTGTTCATTAAGAGATACTCTGACCTGTCACATCAATGTGAACACTTCTCAGAAATCTGAATAACCTCTGTTTACAGCGTGTACCAGCGAAAGACGTGCAGGAAAACAGTCAAAAAATGGTTCAAATGGCTCTGAGCACTATGGGACTCAACTGCTGAGGTCATTAGTCCCCTAGAACTTAGAACTAGTTAAACCTAACTAACCTAAGGACATCACAAACATCCATGCCCGAGGCAGGATTCGAACCTGCGACCGTAGCGGTCTTGCTGTTCCAGACTCCAGCGCCTTTAACCGCACGGCCACTTCGGCCGGCGGAAAACAGTCAACGAGGGTTTGGATGGTACCGATATGAATGTGGATTCAGGCCGACTCCAGTGTCATGGCCAACTACGCTAGGTTCCTCGGTTGAGGATCCAATGCGCGAACAGCCCGATCAAAGCGGTCCCACAGATTTTCGATCGGGACTAAATCTGGTGAGTTTGGTGGCCAGACGAGAATAGTAGATTCATCGTGGTGCACTTCGAACCACTCACTTAAACGGCGACCTGTGTGGTACTTTGCATTGTCCTGCTGACAGATGGAATAGTGCCGAGAAAAAACTGGCTGCATATAGGGGTGGCCGTGGTCCCCAAGGAAAGATGCATAATTGTGTTGATCCATTGTGCCTTCTAGAATTAAGAGATCACCCAGGGAATGCAACGAAAACATTCCACAGACCATAACGCTCCCTCCTCCGGCCTGGACAGTTCCGACGACTGTTGCTGATCCGTACACGCCAATAGCCAACTGTCTGATGGAGGACAGAACGTGATTCATCCGAAAATACCACCTACCAGACACTCAAGGGACGCCCAGATGCGATTTTGGTGTACTTTGGTATACTTTGTTGCTGGGGAACAGCAGCCAGGATGGGTCCACTAACCAGGCCCCTGTTGGTAGCCCTTTGGACCATTTGAGAGGTCAACGGCTCAACACTTGCACATCTATTCGCCCGTACACATCTCTGGAATGAATGGCTCTGAGCACTATGCGAATTAACATCTGAGGTCATCAGTCTCCTAGAACTTAGAACTACTTAAACCTAACTAACCTAAGGACATCACACACATCCATGCCCGAGGCAGGATTCGAACCTGCGACCGTAGCAGTCGCTCGGTTCCGGACTGAAGCCCCTAGAACCGCTCGGCCACCATGGCCGGCACATCTCTGGAGCCCACATATCTATAACGCATGGTGCACCACAATTGACTCGGTTTTGGATAGCGCTATTTTCCTATGCACAATACACTTTAATCAAGGCGGAACGCGAACAGTTTGCGAACTTAGCCGTTTTGGAAATGCTTCCACCCTAGGCCGGAAACCCAATGATCGTGCCGTTTTGGGCATTAGGTAAGTCACTCCGTTTTTGCATTACGACAACGACTGCACTGTTATCCGCGTCCGTCCCTTCCCCCGCCTCCCGTGACACGCTTTGTATACCCTCCACTGCTAGTGCAACCACCTGCCGTTCGTGAGTGGTTATTGCACGTTGACGTCTAACATAGGCGGTGGTCACATTAATGCGACTGCACCGTGCATAATCTTATGTTAGAAGTTTAACACAGAAAGACAGGTATTACGGTTAGCAACAGCGTATACGACTTCAGCTGTTGTTACTCATGGTGCCCAAATTACATGAAATATTTTCATTCAGGCCTTGAGAATGAGAACACTCAGCGACCTCCAACAAACTTTACATATAATTACAGCCCGCATCTCGTGGTCGTGCGGTAGCGTTCTCGCTTCCCACGCCCGGGTTCCCGGGTTCGATTCCCGGCGGGGTCAGGGATTTTCTCTGCCTCGTGATGGCTTGGTGTCGTGTGATGTCCTTAGGTTAGTTAGGTTTAAGTAGTTCTAAGTTCTAGGGGACTGATGACCATAGATGTTAAGTCCCATAGTGCTCAGAGCCATTTGAACCATTTGACCCATATAATTACAAACCGTTAGGAAACTTTTTCTCCGTGGCAACCCCCCACCTCCCTCCCCCCCCCTCCCTCCCCCCCCCCCCCCCACACACACACACAAATACACACACAAAATTATTAAAGGAAAAAAAAATATTATCGCCTACATTTTTTCTGTACATCAGTGAAAATGGAGTGCACTGATAGTATGGCATTGATACCAGGGAGAGTCCCTCCTGGGTAAGATCGGCCGCCGCCGGCCGCTGTGGCCGAGCGTTTCTAAGTGCTTCAGTCAGGAACCGCGCTGCTGCTACGGTCGCCTCGGGCATGCATGTGTATGATGTCCTTAGGTTAGTTGGGTTTAAGTAGTTCTATGTTTAGGGGACTCATGACCTCAGATGTTAAGTCCCATAGAGCTTAGAGCCATTTGAACCATTTTTTAGTAACGGCCGCCGAGGTGTAAGTCTTCACAGTTGACGACACATAGGGCAACTTGCGAGTCGACGATGATAAAGATAACAGAAACCCAGTCCCCGAGCGTAGAACATTCCCGGCCCAGCTGGGAACGGAACTCGAGCCCACTGCCTGGGAATCAGACGCGGTGACCACGCAGCTAAGGTGAATGGCATGTACTAAAACTTCAGCATCAGGGACGACGCTTAAATTTATTGCTTCCTTATTGTCATCTCTATTTGAAACACATTTTCCAAACGGTATGTGTACCAGTGAATGTACTTGCAAAGTCATATCGTTGCACGTAATGTGCTTCAGCAGGTATGGTGTCATAAACATTGAGATTCGTGGAAACTACTTACTGCTTGCGACGGAGCGCACATTATCCAAACAATACTCATCCTGTTTCAGATAATGAGACCACTTTGCTACTTCTAACAAACTTTAAACGTATTTTCAGACCTTTTGTAAAATTTATCTCGCTTTCATGCTTAACATCAAATATGTATCACATTAACTCAGTTGTAATGCTATCAGACGTTTGAAGCTGTTTTATACACAGGAGTAAGATTCTTTAAAGAACAAGTGGTGGGAGGCTTAAGGGTCCTCCATAATCTGCTTTGTATGTTTCAGTCTCAGTCTACCTCTACTATTCTTCCCCTCTGCTGCTCATTCCATCACAAAGTTAAATATTCCTGGAAGCCGTAGCGGGTGTCTCGCACTACACAGTAGGCAGAGTGCGATAATACTACAGGAATACCTATCATAACGACGCGGTAAATCGCTGGGCCGTCCCGTGGGAAAAGTTTGAGTGGGATACAGTAGTACGCTCTTATCAACGCACTCTTAACGTTGATCCTGTAGTCATTGCAAACGTTGTTGAAAATGTCTTTCCTCCATGACAAATATGGGCACATATATCCAACTACTCGTCTGTAATTTCATTGGTCGCCCACTCGCTTGTCCTCCCATCAGCGATTCATGTTTGGACTCGGACCACAACTATACCCCAGTAAATACTACCACGGAAAAGGGACCTACATTTTAACACGGAATATACAACATGTGTCGTCCTCGGCGAATTTCAACGCCACTGAGAGGTGTAATCTGGGTTAAAGGCTGGGCGAAGTATTCTGTGGAACGACGTGGATTTGATACTGCGACTACTCTCGTTTGCAGGCACACACTTTACCACTACACCTGCATCTGAGGGAAACTTCCTTAACCTGCAGCACACTTAAGACAAAGTGTTTATTACTTTATCGCACCCCGCTCGTGCAAAACAATCATTAAAAGCAAAAAGAATATCTATCGTTTAGGAAGGTGAGTTCTAATTCGTACTGCCTTTTAAAAAGTGGCCAAATTTTGTTGCACTGCGTCGTATATGGGGTCAAGCTGTGTGTTCTCACGCAGAGTGTTGTGTGTTACTGTTTATACAGTACGGCAGTTGGCGGCGAGTGCTGGCAGAGTACACATGTAGGACAACATCTGCCATCCGCCCCAGTGACGGCCTGCCGCCCCGATAAGCCGACATCGCATTACGTAAAGCGGGCGTTGTCCCTCTGACGCCTCAGACACATGTTCAGTCGTTCCACCGCGGCGTTAGTACATCAGTCACTTTCTGTATAGGGCGTTGGACCCAAACCAAACAAGCTCCGAAAAGGAGATGGCCTCGAACATACTTGATTTCGGGCTCGGTTTGGTGACGTGAATCGTCTCTGGGGTTATTATTGAAGCTTCTAAGGCATAGTAACATGTTCTTTACAGTGAAGACCATATAACGATCCACGGATTCTTTTTAACATGCACACATTTGAGAAGTAATTTCTCTAACAACTGGTCCTGCAGGAAGATACTGCCTGTCAGAAGACGCTATTTTATGAGAGATACGTTTTTGTTCTTGTTGTGGTTTCAGTCAAAAGCATGGTTTGGTGCTACTCTCGACGCTGGTGCGACCCCTCCATTTCTGCCTGTCTACTGAAATGACAAAAGTCATTGGATAGCGATATTCACAAATACAGAGGGCAGTAGTATCGCGTGCAAAAGTTACAAATCGGCAGTGCATTGACAAAGTTCTCATTTGCATTCAGATGATTCATATGAAAAGGTTTCCGACATGATTATTACTATAATTATTATATAAGTTATAAAAGTTTTCCGACATGATTATGGTTGCATGACAAGAATTGACAGACTCTGAATGTGGAATACTAGTTGGAGCTAGATGCATAGGACATTCCATTTCGGAAATTGTTAGGGAATACAATATTCCGAGATACAAACTGTCAAGTGTGTGGCAAGAATATCAGATTTCAGGCATTACCGCTCACCACGGACAACACAGTGGCAAACGGCCTTCACTTAACGATCGAGAGCAGCGACGTTTGCGTAGAGTTGTCAGTGCTAACAGACAAGCACCACTGCGTGAAATAATCGCAGAAATCCATGTGGGACGTACGACGAACGTATCCATTGGGACAGTGGGGCGAAATTTTGCGTTAATTGGCTAGGGCAGCAGACGATCTCAGCGAGTGCCTTTGCTAACTGCCCTACATCGGCTGCAGCGCCTCACCTGCTCTCGTGACCGTATCGGTTGGACCTTGCATGGTCAGATAAATCGCAATTTCAGGTCGTAAGAGCTAATGATAGGGTTAGAGTGTGGCGCAGACCCCACGAGTTGTCAACAAGCCAGTGAGCAAGCTGGTGGTGGCTCCATAATGGTGTGTGTGTTTGCGTGGAACTGATTGGGTCCTTGGGTCCAATTGAGCTGATTATTGAATGTAGATGGTTATTTACATCTACTTGGAGACCATCCGCAGCCATTCGTGGATTTCGTGTTCCCAAACAACAATGGAGTTCTTATGGATGACGGTGTGTATGTCACCGGGCCATAATCGTTGGTGATTGGTTTGAAGGACATTCTCGACATTTCGTGCGAATGATTTGACCACCCAGATACCCGGCATGAATCCTATCGAACGTTCATAGGACATAATCGAGAGGTCAATTGGTGCACAAAATTCTGCACCGCCAACAATTTCGCAATTATGACGGCTACATCGGGCAAAAGGAGGTCCCACATGATATTAGGAGCTATCCCGTGAATTTTGTTCCCTCAGTGTAAATCCCTATGAACTTTCTCGCTGCAGTCAGGACTTAGTCTCTCTCTTCAAAATAACGATTCATCGATGTCTAAGGAGGCGTCCTATCAGCGATGCTCCAATAAAGTAGCAGAAAAATATCTTTTCCCCCAATAGATGTAAGCATCATATATGGAAAGCTTCTATTCTCTTCTTGTCTGAACTGTTTGTCGTTCACGTTTCACTTCCTTATAAAACTACATTTAGCAAATTTTTCAGAAACGATTTTAGGACTTAAATTTGTATTCGACGTTGACAAATTTCTCGTTCTTCAAAACACTTATCTCGCTATTGCCACTCTGCATTTTATATCCTCTATACTTCGAGCATCATATTATTTTGCTACCCGAGTAGCAATATTCAACTTCTGTCTTTAGTTTCTCATTTGTTGGAGTAATTCCATCACAACTGCCCTGCTGTGATTCGACTACGCTCGTCTACAGTTGTTTTGCTTTGGTTGATATTCACCTAATTACCTTTTCAAGACACTATCAATTCCATTCAACTGATCTTCCAGATATTAAGTCATCTCTGAAAAAATTGTAACGTCTCTCCATGTTATCCTTTACTTCTCGCACAATATATCAATTGAAGAATATCGGTGATAGACTACAACACTTTATTTCTCCCTCCTCAACTACTGCCTCTCCTTCATGTTCTTTTACTCGCTTAACTCCAGTCTGATTCTTGCAGGACTTGGAGATAACATTTCACTTTCTGTGTTGCAATGAACAATATCAAAACTTTTCTCTACACCTCAGATGCTACAATTACAGCTGGATATGGGGCACTATTCCTATTAGGGAACAGAGTCGATGAATATCATCGCTTATCGTGTAACAAGTCGTATACTGGGTGTTAAACAATGTACGAATGTTTTGAGAGACGGTAGTTTTCAACGGAACAAGAGTAACATGTGACTGCCTTGGGCTCGAAACAACGTGCTTCCTGATATCTGAAGAATTTTTCATAGGATGAGCTTGGAGACTTTTGGTTGTTGATATGAGGACAGTCGTTGCTTTGGCGTTCTTTTAAAAGGGTCAACTGACTGTTAGATATCTTTATCACAGTGCTGTAAGCACAGGTAAGACTGAGTCTTGGGTAGTCTGCAGTCAGTTGTGCGGTACGATTTGTATTATACTGTAATTTTATTTATAATAATGTGTGTTATTATACAGTAAACTACTCGCAACTCTCAGTAGATATATGGTCCCTTACGTGCTTACACCCCCCCCCCCCCCCCCATGAACCATGGACCTTGCCGTTGGTGGGGAGGCTTGCATGCCTCAGCGATACAGATGGCCGTACAGTAGGTGCAACCACAACGGAGGGGTATCTGTTGAGAGGCCAGACAAACATGTGGTTCCTGAAGAGGGGGAGCAGCCTTTTCAGTAGTTGTAGGGGCAACAGTCTGGATGATTGACTGATCTGGCCTTGTAACACTAACCAAAACGGCCTTGCTGTGCTGGTACTGCGAACGGCTGAAAGCAAGGGGAAACTACAGCCGTAATTTTTCCCGAGGACATGCAGCTTTACTGTATGATTAAATGATGATGGCGTCCTCTTGGGTAAAATATTCCGGAGGTAAAATAGTCCCCCATTCGGATCTCCGGGCGGGGACCACTCAAGAGGACGTCGTTATCAGGAGAAAGAAAACTGGCATTCTACGGATCGGAGCGTGGAATGTCAGATCCCTTAATCGGGCAGGTAGGTTAGAAAATTTAAAAGGGGAAATGGATAGGTTAAAGTTAGATATAGTGGGAATTAGTAAAGTTCGGTGGCATGAGGAGCAAGACTTTTGGTCAGGTGATTACAGGGTTATCAATACAAAATCAAATAGGGGTAATGCAGGAGTAGGTTTAATAATGAATAAAAAAATAGGAGTGCGGGTTAGCTACTACAAACAGCATAGTGAACGCATTATTGTGGCCAAGATAGACACAAAGCCCATGCCTACTACAGTAGTACAAGTTTATATGCCAACTAGCTCTGCAGATGATGAAGAAATTGATGAAATGTATGACGAGATAAAAGAAATTATTCAGGTAGTGAAGGGAGACGAAAATTTAATAGTCATGAGTGACTGGAATTCGTCCGTAGGAAAAGGGAGGGAAGGAAACATAGTAGGTGAATATGGATTGGGGGGAAGAAATGAAAGAGGAAGCCGCCTTGTAGAATTTTGCACAGAGCATAACTTAATCATAGCTAACACTTGGTTCAAGAATCATGAAAGAAGGTTGTATACCTGGAAGAATCCTGGAGATACTAAAAGGTATCAGATAGATTACATAATGGTAAGACAGAGATTTAGGAACCAGGTTTTAAATTGTAAGACATTTCCAGGGGCGGATGTGGATTCTGACCACAATCTATTGGTTATGAACTGCAGATTGAAACAGAAGAAACTGCAAAAAGGCGGGAATTTAAGGAGATGGGACCTGGATAAACTGAAAGAACCAGAGGTGGTACAGAGTTTCAGGGAGAGCATAAGGGAACAATTGACAGGAATGGGGGAAAGCAATACAGTAGAAGAAGAATGGGTAGCTCTGAGGGATGAAGTAGTGAAGGCAGCAGACGATCAAGTAGGTAAAAAGACGAGGGCTAATAGAAATGCTTGGGTAACAGAACAAATATTGAATTTAATTGATGAAAGGAGAAAATATAAAAATGCAGTAAATGAAGCAGGCAAAAAGGAATACAAACGTCTCAAAAATGAGATCGACAGGAAGTGCAAAATGGCTAAGCAGGGATGGCTAGAGGACAAATGTAACGATGTAGAGGCTTGTCTCACTAGGGGTAAGATAGATACTGCCTACAGGAAAATTAAAGAGACCTTTGGAGAGAAGAGAACCACTTGTATGAATATCAAGAGCTCAGATGGAAACCCACTTCTAAGCAAAGAAGGGAAGGCAGAAAGGTGGAAGGAGTATATAGAGGGTTTATACAAGGGTGATGTACTCGAGGACAATATTATGGAAATGGAAGAGAATGTAGATGAAGATGAAATGGGAGATACGATACTGCGTGAAGAGTTTGACAGAGCACTGAAAGACCTGAGTCGAAACAAGGCCCCGGTAGTAGACAACATTCCATTAGAACTACTGATGGCCTTGGGAGAGCCAGTCATGACAAAACTCTACCATCTGGTGAGCAAGATGTATGAGACGGGCGAAATACCCACAGACTTCAAGAAGAATATAATAATTCCAATCCCAAAGAAAGCAGGTGTTGACAGATGTGAAAATTACCGAACTATCAGTTTAATAAGTCACAGCTGCAAAATACTAACGCGAATTCTTTACAGACGAATGGAAAAACTGGTAGAAGCGGACCTCGGGGAAGATCAGTTTGGATTCCGTAGAAATGTTGGAACACGTGGGGCAATACTAACCTTACGACTTATCTTAGAAGAAAGATTAAGAAAAGGCAAACCTACGTTTCTAGCATTTGTAGACTTAGAGAAAGCTTTTGACAATGTTAACTGGAATACTCTCTTTCAAATTCTGAAGGTGGCAGGGGTAAAATACAGAGAGCGAAAGGCTATTTACAATTTGTACAGAAACCAGATGGCAGTTATAAGAGTCGAGGGGCATGAAAGGGAAGCAGTGGTTGGGGAAGGAGTGAGACAGGGTTGTAGCCTCTCCCCGATGTTATTCAATCTGTATATTGAGCAAGCAGTAAAGGAAACAAAAGAAAAATTCGGAGTAGGTATTAAAATCCATGGAGAAGAAATAAAAACTTTGAGGTTCGCCGATGACATTGTAATTCTGTCAGAGACAGCAAATGACTTGGAAGAGCAGTTGAATGGAATGGACAGTGTCTTGAAAGGAGGATATAAGATGAACATCAACAAAAGCAAAACGAGGATAATGGAATGTAGTCAAATTAAATCGGGTGATGCTGAGGGGATTAGATTAGAAAATGAGACACTTAAAGCAGTAAAGGAGTTTTGCTATTTAGGGAATAAAATAACTGATGATGGTCGAAGTAGAGAGGATATAAAATGTAGACTGGCAATGGCAAGGAAATCGTTTCCGAAGAAGAGAAATTTGTTAACATCGAGTACAGATTTAAGTGTCAGGAAGTCGTTTCTGAAAGTATTTGTATGGAGTGTAGCCATGTATGGAAGTGAAACATGGACGATAACCAGTTTGGACAAGAAGAGAATAGAAGCTTTCGAAATGTGATGCTACAGAAGAATGCTGAAGATAAGGTGGGTAGATCACGTAACTAATGAGGAGGTATTGAATAGAATTGGGGAGAAGAGAAGTCTGTGGCACAACTTGACTAGAAGAAGGGATCGGTTGGTAGGACATGTTTTGAGGCATCAAGGGATCACAAATTTAGCATTGGAGGGCAGCGTGGAGGGTAAAAATCGTAGAGGGAGACCAAGAGATCAATACACTAAGCAGATTCAGAAGGATGTAGGTTGCAGTAGGTACTGGGAGATGAAGAAGCTTGCACAGGATAGAGTAGCATGGAGAGCTGCATCAAACCAGTCTCAGGACTGAAGACCACAACAACAAAAACGTACTTACACAGGTGTCTTCATTTTTGTGATTACTAATACTGTGCTGTTTGTACATACGAATAGTTCAGTATTTTCTCGTTTCTCGTTCGTGCCTCCCGTTACAAAGAAAAGCCAACTGATTGCACAGTCACGGTTTTCTGTTATAATTCAACAAATGGAAGTAATCAGAGACGCTATGCCCTCTAAGCGAAAAAATAGAAGTGGAAGGATGTCATGTTATAAGCTGCTTGATCGACTTTCCTAGCGTCTTATGAATATAGGTCCACTTACAGACCGAAAGGTAAGTAACGGAAAGCCTGGCTTATTCTGCGCGGATGGGGCAGAGGAACTAACTCTACAATTAGTGTGCGACGACTGACTCGTTCCCTTTTCTAAGCGGTACTTCATAGACGATGCGAGATTCCTTACGACGAAGGAACAGATACATATTGACGTAACATCGACTAACTTCTATGAGCAAATGTTATGAATGGACGTCGTATGAATATATGTTGATCTCTCAACATGTGCTTCCTGACCCATGTTTATTTGACTTGTTTTCTCTTTTGATAAGTACTACCATCTCTCAAAATATTCGACTCAGACTTAAATGTGTCTACAGCACTGTGATAAATATATCTAAACACTCAATTCACCCCGTTAAAGGTACGGCAAAACAAGACTGTCATATCCACAACCAAAAGTCTCCCAGTTCATCGTATGAATAATTGTTCAGAATGTTCATACCTCAGGAAGAACGTTGTTTCGGGCCCAAGTTTGTCACAATCTTCTCTTGTTCCGATGGAAAGTACATTTCCGTAAGATATTCGTACTTTATTTAATACTCTGTATGTAAAATGGGAAGAGTGGGAGAGAAAAGGCAGTTACTAGATGTAATAAAGAGAAGAAAAAGAAATTGGATTGGGCATATATTAAGAAAGAATGACGGACTGATAAAAACAGTTTTAGAAGGTTATGTAGAAGGGAAAAGGAAGCGAGGAAGGAAGAGATTCCAGATACTGGATGACATGATGGACAGTACAACATACAGCAGCCTTAAGAAGGAAGCAATGGATCGCAGAAAATGGAGAGGCAAAGGACCTGCTAATATAGCAGATAACTGATGATGATGATGATGTAAAATGAATTATCTAGGCGCTTCAGTCTGGAACCGTGCGAACGCTACGGTCGCAGGTTCGAATCCTGCTTCGGGCATGGATGTGTGTGATGTCCTTAGGTTAGTTAGGTTTAAGTAGTTGTAACTTCTAGGGGACTGATGACCTCAGAAGTTTAGTCCCATAGTGCTCAGAGCCATTTGAACCATTTTTTAAAAAATGAATTAAATACACTAAAATGCGTTCGCAGTCGATGGAAACATCGTTTACAGGTAATAAATACAGTCCGTTTACCATTTGACAAACAAGAGTCTTATTAAAGATCTGCTGACCTTACACTACATGTAACTTAGAACACAAGAAGCAGTGTCTTCCTCATTTGAGAGTTGCCTATACGGAATTATCCGAGCAGGCAGCAACCTTTCTTTATACTGCTGTGTTCCATTTTCAGTTTGGTACTCCTGTTTCGTCGCATCATTTATCCTTTCATTACGTTCACGTACATTTTGTAAAAGATACAGTGATGTCACACAACGATAAAAGAACGTTTGCGCACTTGTATTTCGCACACTGTTTGCCATTTCGATTGAAAGTATTTCCATCTGACCAATTACTCTTCATTTGTGTTCCCGAATGTACGAATATAAACTTTTTTGGCTATAGCAGAGCTACACCCTATAAGCCCAGAAGTACATAAGCATATGTGTAATTATATCCATCACCAGATTGTAAAAACTCCGTTTTCTGCTTACGTTTGCAGATGAATGGCCATTTTGTCCAAACCACCCGCTTCTTGCAGGAACTGTCCCGTTCTGTAACAGTGAAAAGGATTTTAACAGCGAGACGCAGCCATTAATTACGCGTAAAATTAGTCGTCCGTAATGAATGGTAATACTGCCTATCCAGTAGTAGGTGGGTGTTGTTCATACACTGATCAACCAGAACATTAGGATCACCTATCTAACAGCCGGTATGTCCACCTCTGGCACGGATAACAACGGCGACACCTCGTGGCGTGGAAGCAGTGACGTCTTGGTAAGTCGCTGCAGGGAGTTGGCACCACATATGATCACACGAGTTCCTAATTCCCGGGCAGAAGAGTGATAATCTCTGACTCCCCGTTCAGTTACATCCCCGATATATTCTATCGGGTTCAGATCTGGTGAGTTGTGGGGCAGTACATCAATCGGAAATCACCACTGTGTTCCTCGAACCACTCCATCACACTCCTGGCCTTGCTACATGGCGCATTGTCTGGTTGAAAACTGTCACTGACGTCGGGAAACGTGATCGTCATGAAGGGGTGTACGTGGTTTGCAACTAGTGTACGATACTCCTTGGCCCTCATAGTGCCTTGCACGAGCTCCACTTGACCCATGGATGTTCATGTGAATGTTCCCCAGAGCTTGTCCTCGTCCCGTAATAGAGGTGACAAGGAGCTGTTTCCCTGGAAGGTGACGGATTGGCGCCCAACCATTGGCATGATGAAGAAGATGTCGGGACTCATCAGATTATACAACGCTCTACCACTGCGCCAACCTCCAGTGCCGATGGTCACGTGCCCATTTCAGTCTCAGTTACCGATGCGGTGTTGACATTGGCCATGCATGTGTCTTTGGCTGCTGCGGTCAATCGTTAGGAGTGTTCGACGCACTGTGTGTTCGGAGGAACTTGTTCTCTGCCCAGCATTAAAGTGTGATGTTGGTTCCGCCACAGTGCACCGCCTCTCCTCTTTTAGCGGTCTGCCCAGCCTACGACGTCTGACATCTATAATGTGGGGTGGCCGCCGAACCCCATGACGTCTGGACGTAGTATAACCTTGGTTTCGCCACGTGTTGAAGGCACTCACCACCGCACTCTTCGAACACCAGACAAGTCGTGCAGCTTGCAAATGCACTTGCCGAGCCTCCAGGCCATCACAATCTGCCGTTGGTCAAACTCAGATAGCTCGGCTTCCTCAATCTACACATCGACAGCACGCTCACTGATGCTACAAGCGCCATGCGTGTCTCACTAGAAGACATTCCTCGCCAGTTTGCACCTATATCGCTTGGACGAGTTTATATCGATATCAGGTCAGTGTTCATGATATTCTGGCTGATCAATAAGTATTGTTCTTTAGAACTAACCTTAATTTCCCAGAACACCGATGCCCTGCTTGAGACGGTTAGCTCTGTTCTGACGCAGTTCAGGAAAGATGAATTTCAATGCTCACCGAACATAACCGAACAGCTTTGTAACAGGTCATCATTACCATCAGCGATTTGATGTCCGTTGCTGTGTAAACGCCACCTCTCGACTCTTCGATGTATTACGGTGCTCAGATATACACGTCCCAGTTGGTCCTGCTTATTTTCAAATGTAATGCACCGCTCTCCCACTACGTTTAGTTTCGGTTTTTTCTTCTGACTGAAATCTGGAAGAGAACTCAATCGGTATATTTTAAATCCAAATGCGGCGTTACTTGTCCCTGCCACCTCCTTTACATTTTCACTGCAGTCGTAGATGCTTCTTATAGTCCAGGCTATTCCCCGATCAGTTTATTTGTTATCCTATCTCCTAACATGCCTCTCTGTTTATGACTCAGCTACTTTAAGTTTTTGAATTTTTTTCACTAAAATACCACATCCTATTTTCATACGTCAAAACTGATAGTGCACGTTGCTTGCGAACTTTCCGTTTTACAAGAGAGGCATACAGCCAACGGGACACCAGTTTTGCTCAGTTTTCGCACTTTTGTATCAGGGGATACAGGGCTAAGTTGTCGATGTTAACGGGTGACCATTTTTAATAAATTCAATTTTGGAGTCTGGGTTCCTTTGCAGGTATTCATAAAGTGGTCGTTTATCGTACTGCACCTACACGTATTGCTTCTTATTTTAATACAATCACGATTATTCTGCCGATTTTAAAACCCAATGTAAAAGTCGTTATCATTATTTGGCACGCAACATACAAATGTGAATAATGTTATGCACAGCTGTGCGTTTCGGAGGTCGAGCTTCCATCATCTATCTTCATTCAACGCTTCATACACAAGCACTTTAAAAAAAGCAAAATATAGTCGTAGTTATGAAATAAAATAAAATGAAATAAGGATACTAGGACATAGTCTTCGTCTTACCTTAAAATGTGCAACACCTTATGCTCTGTTTACTTCTTCATACCACCGCTCTTTCTCACTTGCTTACGGTGGTAACATCAATTGCATCTGCTTAACATCACACAAGGCGCTTCCTTGTTACTACACGGCTCCAGCTGACCACACTGAGCCACGGCTATGTTCTTTCTTCATGTGCCCTCGGACATCTCTGGGTTAAGCTGGAACGGATGCTGGTTCAGTGTAGTCAGTTGGAGGCGTGTATTTGTGTACAGAACAGTAAGGCAGCTGGTGAGATGTTAAACAGTACAAAGAAGCAAAATAGAGCCGATTTTAAAGTAAGACGACGACTTTATGTCCGACTATCTTTATTACGTTTTATTTTATTTCATCACTATGTTGTGCTTTTTTAAATGCATGTGAAAAGTTGAGCGCAGAGAAACAGATGGCGGGAGCGTGGCTCCCGAAGCGCGTAGCTGCGGGTAGTATTCCTCACATTTTCATATGGCATTCTAAATAACGACAAAGGTTATCTTCATAACCACCGCCTCCAATCCTTAAGAACTAAAATATTATAATCTATAAGAATAAGAAATACACTAATTAATTAAACACTCTTATGTACTTCCCATTGAGTAGTATTTAATGAAATAATTATTGTGTTCAAAATTAACATAAATTCAGATTAGTTTTTTACAGTAAAAAGACACACACAAATTTTCCTCCTTTTTAAAGTCTGAGCAGTCCTCATCCCACCTATCTTGTCTTGGGTTAACGTGCAGAACATTGTACTACACCTACGTCGTTTTAAATATCCATGTTCCACCTTGTGTGCTTCATTGTCGGTCAAAATCAGTTATCATACCTGACCTTATTGAAACATTTGAACTTTTCATACTGTAACTTTTCATGTTTTTCGAACATTTCCCTTCTTTAGGCAATGGCATAAACTCGAAAGCACTTCGGCAGCAGTTTGGCGTGATGGGAGGAGCATTTGTTGTTCATTTAGCCCTGGCTGATGCTGATCAGAAGATTTATTTCGAGCTCCTATGTTTTGCTCTTTAAGTCCTGCAGCCTGTGCGGAAGAATTTTCAGCTTCAGCATGAGCCGTGACAAGAACACGATTTGTGTTATAAGGGTCAATCTCACATTCTTTTAACGTACAAAAGGACGGTGTTAGTCTGTAGTGGGGACGCAGTGGTGACTGATACTGTGATCTGTATTTTAAAATCGTTAACGGCCCACAACAGTTGCTGCGACGACTTTCTAGATCTGAATATGGCCTGTACTGGCGGAAGCCGACCATAGAAAACAAATTTGTGATCTAGACTGTGCTCTTCACGCTGAAGAGTTGACGAAGTTGTCAACTTGCAACAGTCATTTGCGCCAGTCGGCTGTATTAAAATTCTGTGAAATTTGTAGTAGCATTAACAAGAATCAGACATGTATAGTGACAGTTAAACGCATTTTATCTGTTTGTTCGTCTGTAACAAACAATAACCAAATATCAGTTTTTTCATTAGAGATTGTGTTGAATGCCTTCAAAATTATAACATCTCTGGCAATGTACTTGACATTTATCTTACGGATTCTGAATTGGCGGCAGCGGTTTGGCTGCGATAGTTTTTAATGTATCACCGTGTGAGCGTCTGTCGTATCCGTACGGTGCGGCTACCTAGAACTATGAATTTAAACTAAGGAAAGTCCGGGAGAGTTGGAGCAATTTTTTTTATTCAGTATAAAATTTTTCTGTTTTTCAACTTTTTTTTACTTCCGGCAGCATGTTCGTATCGAGTGTAAGTACAATATATTTATGAGAGATAGAGATATGACAAAATGAAAATGTACATATAATATAGATGTTGTTGTTGTGGTCTTCAGTCCTGAGACTGGTCTGATGCAGCTCTCCATGCTACTCTATCCTGTGCAAGCTTCTCCATCTTCCAGCACCTACTGCAACCTACATCCATCTGAATCTGCATACTGTATTCATCTCTTGGTCTCTCTCTACGATTTTTACCCTCCACACTGCCCTCCAAAGCTAAATTTGTGATCCCTTGATGCCTCAGAACATGTCCTACCAACCGATCCCTTCTCCTAGTCAAGTCGTGCCACAAACTCCTCTTCTCCCCAATCCTATTCAATACCTCCTTATTAGTTATGTGATGTACCCATCTAATCTTCAGCATTCTTCTGTAGCACCACATTTCGAAATCTTCTATTCTCTTCCTGTCCAAACTATTTATCGTCCATGTGAACGTGAACAGGAAACACACCTAATCCAAGCGACATTTTTTAATTCCATTACAGGTTTCAAAACACCCAACACATTCATATTCATATAGATGTAATACATGATATACTGAGAAAGGTGGACAGTATAAAATGACTATACTTTAAGAAAAGAGTCAATTAAAATTACATATTCTTATGTGTAATATGTTATAATGAATACAGAATTACTGTATTAAATATTTTAGTCCAAAACAATTTTATCACCTTATTATTATTATTATTATTATACAAATTTGGCCGTTAAAGACCGTGAAAACAGTTATTTCTTGCGCTTCTGGGAAGTCTTCTTTCTCTCCGTCCACACTTCTTTCATTCTTGCGCTGAAGGCGGCTTTTCTCTCTTCAGACCATTTAGTTCCACAAGTCTTCTTAATTTTCACACCGAAACCCGTGATTGAATTCAGTTTTTTTCTAAAAAGGTTTCTGTTAAATATTGTTTCCTGATCTATGTCCATTTCTTTTAGATCTCTTTCTGTGTTGATAAACCATAAATTTTTATTTTTTAGATTTGCGATGTACGATGTTTTGTAAGCCTATTCGGGTTCATCCTCATGATGTGAGCATAAAAGGAGCATCTTCTTTTTCTAATTTCGTCTGTAATTTTGCTGCACTTCGTATACACTTCTTTGTTGCTTTTTAGTCTGTATACAGGCTTACCTTGATCATCTGTTATTTTCCTGTGTCCAAGGATTGTCCTCACAATTCTTCTTTCACGATTTTCTATCTGTTCTGCGTATGTAAAATTTGCCAGTGTTTCTTATGCATATAGTATCTGCGGTCTAATGACAGTCTGGTAGTGTCTGAGTTTAATGTTTTTGGATATACATTTTTTTGAATACATTTGTCTCCAGTAGTGAGTTGCTGTCTCTAGTTTTTGTATTCTAGCCCTGCAGGCTGGATGACCTTTTGCCACAGGCTGAATTAGTTCACCAAGATATTAAAAATGTTTAGATACCTGTATTTTCCCGTATTTCGTAGTTATTTTCTTTGGTGGATTTTTGATATTTGTAATGATTTCTGTCTTTTCAAATTAAATTTGCAATCCTGCTTTTTCAGCAGTTTCTTTAAGTAATTCTATTTGTTTTATTGTGTCTTTTTGTGTGTAAGCTAAACAGGCGAGATCTTCAACGAAGGCAAAACAGTTGGTTTCAATGGCTTTGTAGCACTTCCCTCCAATTTGGACTTTCTCAACTCCAAGTTTTTGCGTGAGTTTTCTCCATTCTGCTATGACTTTATCCAGAACACAGTTGAAGAGTACCGGGGACAGCGCATCTCCCTGTCTGACGCCGGTTTTGACCTCGAAATGCCGTGAAATTTCTCCTTGGAATTTTACTTTTGATGTTGTATTTGTTAATGTTTCTTTGATTATGGTGATTGTTGTTTCATCTATTTTATATTCTCGAAGTGTTTTGATGAGTGTGTCCCTATCGATTGAGTCATAAGCTTTTTTGAAATCAATGAATGTTATGAAATATTTCTTGTTCCTTGTAGATAAATAGTTCATTGTTGTTTTGAGGTTAAAAATTTGTTCGGCGCAGGATCTTCCTGGTCTGAAGCCAGCTTGATATTCTCCAAGTTTTCCCTCTACAATTGGTGATACACGATTGAGCAGGGCTTTTGATAGAATTTTGTATGGGACTAGGAGAAGCGATATTCCACGATAGTTGTTAACATCCCTTTTGTCACCTTTTTTAAACAAAGGGTGAATTAGGGCAGTTTTACAGTGACGGGATTTTCTTGGTTTCCCATACTTGTTCAAGTTCTTTGTGTAGTGCTTCTACTGATGTTTCTCCCCCAAAGTTGAGCATTTCTGCTGTAATTGTGTCTTCTCCACATGCTTTCCTGTTTTTGAGATTTTTGATTATGTTTGTGATTTCCTCTCGTGTCGGAGGTGTTGAATGTGTTGGTAATGTTTCTGGTTGCGTAAAACTGAGAGTCTGGATGGGTATTTGGCAGTTTAGGAGTGTCTCAAAATATTCAGCCAGGATTTCACAGTTTTCAGTATTGTTGGTGGCGAGAGTCTTATTATTTCTCATAAGGTTTAGCCAAGGGGACTGGTATCCTCGGAGTTTCTGGTTGAATGTTTTGTACCAAGCTGCCATGTTGCATTTCTTGAAATTTTCTTCGATTGAATCCAGTTGTTGTTTTTCATATTGTCTCTTGGTGTTGCGAATAGTTTTCAAGGCATTCTTTCTGGCTTGCTTAAATTCATTAAAGTTGTTTTCAGTTTTATGTGAGTTCCACTTTTTCCAGGCTTTAAGTCTTTCATGCAGAACTTCATTACAGTTGCTGTCCCACCACGGGTGTCTCGGTTTGCTCTTTTTTGGAAAGGTTGTTTCTGTTGCCTCAATCAAGTTGTTCTGAAATTCTTGGAGGTTTTGTGAAGGGGAGAATGTCTTTAGTTTTTTCTGAAAATCCTTGAGGTTAGAGTTGGACTTAAGGTTGTAATTTCTCAGGGTTGTAAGATCAAAATTTATTTTATTTCTGTTTTTATATTCACCGTTTCTGCTTTTCTGTTTGTTTTGTGGGATCAGTTTAGTTTTTATTTTCGTGAGATAGTGATCGGAATCGAGGTTTAGAGATTTTCGGACACGTGTGTTCAATATTTCTTTTTCACATTTGGAGGAGATGGCAACGTGATCAATTTGAAATTCTCCGATACTATTTATCGGAGATACCAGGTTTTTTGTTTTCTGGGAAGATGTTTAAAACGTGTTGACATTAGCTTGAGTTTAAACTGCTTACAGAGCATAATTAACCTTTCTCCATTTTTGTTGGTTCGTTTGTGTGCGGGAAAGTTGCCGACAATATTTCGGATTTTTTTTCTTTTCCAATCTGAGCGTTAAAATCTCCTAGAAGTATTTTTGCATTGTTTTCTGGGATTTCTGATATATGATCCTTAAGGTTTTCCCAGAATTCATCTGTTTCTTCCCTATTTTTAGCATTATTTTTGTCGCCCGCATCTCGTGGTCGTGCGGTAGCGTTCTCGCTTCCCACGCCCGGGTTCCCGGGTTCGATTCCCAGCGGGGTTAGGGATTTTCTCTGCCTCGTGATGGCTGGGTGTTGTGTGCTGTCCTTAGGTTAGTTAGGTTTAAGTAGTTCTAAGTTCTGGGGGACTTACGACCACAGCAGTTGATTCCCATAATGCTCAGAGCCATTTTTTTTTTTTTGTCATTTGTGGGAGCGTGAACATTGATTAATGTTTATTTTTTATTTGCACATCGAAAAGTGAGGAAAGATGTTCTCGATGATGTTGACCAAAAATGTTCGACAGAGTTCAGAATTTTTGTGTTTACAGCAAAAGCTGTGCCAAGCTGAGGGCATTTCTTCATTACAATTTTTTAGGTTTTCCATTAAATATTCTTAATTTGTTTGATTCAAATGTGTTTTCAACAGTTAAGCGAGTTTCTTGTAGCGCCACAATTTGTATGTCTTCCGTGTGTAACTGGTCTGTAAGGTGCTTAAGTTTTCCCACTTTGAGAAGGGAGTTTATGTTGAGAGTTGCTATGTTGAAGATTTTTCTGGGTTTAATCTTGTTGGATTTGCATGGTTTATCACCTTATTATTTAATCTTGATTGAACATTGGCGTTTCTAATGAGATTTTCTTTTCGTTTAAGTATTAGCCCATTTTTCTCTCATCGCAGCAATTAGACTTATTGCTAAATGTTCAACAACATACATGTAACCGTCGTGAACGGGAAACACACTTAATCCAAGCGACATTTTTATTAGTTCCATGACAGGTTTCAAAACACCCAACTATTTCATATTCATTACATTCATTCACGTAATTTTCGTAATCTTGTACAGTGTCTGCATCTGATGAACGTGGTGAGCTATTTAAAGTATATTGCTTTTTCAGCTTCTTCAGTCTGTTTTTCTCTTCATTAGTATTTTTCTTTGATGATCTGTTTGTGCCTTTTTTTCTGTTTCCTTCCTTTTCTTTTTCATTGCAGTTCCAATATTTTCAGCAGAGTTTAGCACTTTTGATGCAGTTGCTGCCTTGCTCTTAAAATTCATCGTCTTATAGTAGAAGAAACAGGTGATATTTCTTCCAAAAGTCTTGCCTCTGTTGGCTTAGGAGTAGCAAGTTTTCAAGTGGTATTCTTGGAAGTTCTAGGTTTAGATGGTGTGGAGTCCGAAGGTGTGTCAGTGAAGGAACTTGACTTGTGCAAATAACTCTGTCCTTTAGATGCTCTTGGGATCACTTAATCCTTTGAAAAGCTTAGAAGTGGTTGGTTGGCCTGTGTGTGAGATTCTTCTCTGCCATTAGTTGGCGCAGACATATCTTCCTAGTAATAAGCGTAGTCTCTGAGTACAGTCGTCTTCAGTGGGATTACTTCACATTCCCGGAAGCTAAATTTAATTGAACTTCATCTCTTCCATATTAAAACGCGTGTTCCATCTCTGCCATAAAACAATGGTCCGCCGCTCCTGATTGTCTGACAAAGTGGACCACAGCGACTTCTGTCTGGAGGTAGCGAATTCGGTGGCCATTTCGGGTCTAGTTTCACATTCGTCAAGCTTCCAGTAGGAAAACTGCGTCAATATTCTGTGGACTATGTGACTACACGATAATACTTTTCGGCTTGCCAGAATAGAGAATGATATTTTTCTTCAAACTAACACGAAGATAACAGCCACACTGTTGCACTACATTTGTTCTCAAGAGACTCCCTCGCAAGTAGCGAGCACTGCTGTCTAGCGGTGCATTTGTGAAATACGCCTCTGGTTCGTCTCAGCCAATGGTCCAATTCTCCCAGACTTACGCTAAGTCTACTCTTACCTTGCTCGTCAGCTTGCCCCTGTCTCCCATTCACACTTAAATGTAACTACCGCTGCTATAATATTGTTTGCTCATCACGCGTTTTCGAGAAGCCGAGATTCAAAGTTTTATGACACAGATGAGGACCATACGAGAGCGCCAGCTGCCTAGCATATGCCTAAGTGCAACCGTCTGAGGCGGTAGGCCACATTTCTGCCTGTTACTGCCTTTCAGCGTCGTCAGCTCCCTTTTTTTCTAATCTTATGCGAAACACTTGTATCGCTACAGCGAATCATGTTTCTTTCGAAAAGAATAAGAATTAAATGATCGTATGGCATTATTGGGCGGGAAACCCCGGCCGCGATAGTTCAGCCGCCTCGTGCAATCGATGCCATTTCGGCAATTTGCACATCGAAGAAAACAAGTCGAAATGGTGAGAACAACAGTAATACCACATCCCTGAGCGAGGAATATCTCCTGTCCGGCCGGGAATCGAACCCGGCTACATAAAATGTTGAAATAAACATCGTGATTCAGGTACGCGGTCGTTAGTTAGTTGGCTAGTTAGGTAGTTACATGTTCCGTACATCATTTTAACGATTCTTTTATCGAAATGATGTGGAACGAGCCAGTTTACAGGATATTTATAGGTACATGATTACTGTTAACATTAATGAACACATTATATAAACTATGTGATCAAAAGTATCCGGACACCCCCAAAAACATACTTTTTTCATATTAGGTGCATTGTGCTGCCGCCTACTGCCACGTACTTCATATCAGCGACCTCAGTAATCATTAGACATCGTGAGAGAGCAGAAGGGGACTCTCCGTGGAACTCACGGACTTCGAACGTGGTCAGGTGATTGGGTGTCACTTGTGTCATACGTTTGTACTGGAGATTTCCACGTTCCTAAACATCCCTTGGTGCACTGTTTCCGATGTTATAACGAAGTGGAAACGTGAGGGGACACGTACAGCACAAAAGCGTACAGTCCGAGCTCGTCTGTTGACTGACAGAGACCGCCGACAGTTAAAGACGGTCGTAATGAGTAATAGGCAGACGTCTGTCCAGACCATGACACAGGAATTGCAAACTGCGTCAGGATCCACTGCAAATACTATGACAGTTAGGCGGGAGGTGAGGAAACTTGTATTCCATGGTCGAGCGGTTGCTCATAATCTACATATCATGCCGGTAAATGCCAAACGACACCTCGCCTGGTGTAAGGAGTATAAACACAGGATGATTGAACAGTGGAAAAACGTTGTGTGGAGTGACGAATCACGGTACACAACGTGGCGATGCGATGGCAGGATGTGGGTAAAGAGAATGCCCGGTGAACGTCATCTGCCAGCATGTGTACTGCCAACAGTAAAATGCGGAGGCAGTGGTGTTCTGGTATGGTCGTGTTTCTCATGGAGGGGGTTCGCAACCCTTGTTGTTTTGCGTGCCACTATCACAGCACAGGCCTACATGGATGTTTTAAGCACAATTCGGGGATGGCGATTGCATCTTTCAACACGATCGAGCACATGTTCCTAATGCACGGCCTGTGGCGAAGTAGTTACACGACAATAACATCCCTGTAATGAACTGGCCTGCACAGAGTCCTGACCTGAGCCTATAGAACACCTTTGAGATGTTTTGGAACGCCGACTTCGTGTCAGGCCTCACCTACCGAAATCGCTACCTCTCCTCAGTGCAGCACTCCGTGAAGAATGGGCTGCCACTCCCTAAGAAACCTTCCAGCGCCTGATTGAACGTATGCCTGCGACAGTGGAAGCTGTCATCAATGCTAGGGTGGGCCAATACCATATTGAATTCCTGCATTACCGGTGGAGAACGCCACGTACTTGTAAGTCAGTTTCAGCCAGGTGTCCAGATACTTTTGATCACATAGTGTAATTACTTCTACTGATGCAACTACACTTTTTTACTGGCTACCAGTTCCCAAGTAGAGATTCGTCAAAGGAATAGAAGTCTTTGTCTGGGATTTTAAGTTAGATTTAAACCTTGTCACACATTTTACGTTATTTGCCGTATATTGAACTCCTTTCTCAGCTGTTGATGGCTTTAGCAATGGATAATAAGGGTTATTTTTCGCTCTAGTTTTGTAGGTATGGACATGAATGTTCTTGACACATAGTGATGGATTATTTATGACGAATTTCATTTGCAAATATATGTGTTGCGACGGCGCAGTTAAAATGGCTAGCTCCTTGGAAAGAAACCTACATTACCTATGTGGGTGAACACCTCATATTATTCTTACAGCTCGCTTTTGTGCAGTCATTACTGTCTTTCTAAGTGATGAATTACCCAAGAAAATTATTCCATTAGACTTTATTGAGTGGTAATGTGCAATATATATCATGATATTGATATTTTTGTTTTCAAGACTAGTAATTACATGAGAAACAAAAGCAGCTTTACTTAAATGTTTGAGCAGCTGACTTTTATGCTTTTCGTTTTCATCTATATGTACACTCAGAAGTTCAGAGCATTGTACCCTATTTACTGTCTCCTGCTCGTGTTCTACAGCAATTACTGGTGTGACTCTATTTGTTGTTCAGAACTGAATGTAGTGTTTCTTTTTCACAATTTAGGGAGAGGCCACTTTCAGCGAACCACTTAATAATTCTTTGGCAAATATCATTCTTGTTTCCTTCTGTGCAATGGGATTTACTATAACACTAGTATCGTCTGCAAAAGGGGACAGTTTTGTTTGTTGAATGTTAAGTGGGATCTCATTCACATAGATACAGAATAGAAGTGGGCCCAAAATTGAACCCTATGGGTCTCTGTGATTTCTCTCCAGTCACAAAAATTTTGTAGCTTTCAAATCTTCTCTGAATTATTCAGCACAATTATTTGCTTTCCGTTTGTTATGTATGATCCGAACCAGTTGAGAGCAAAGCCATCGATTACATGAAACTTGTGTTTTTCTTAGAAAGTAGCATGATCTACACAATCAAACGCCTGGAATGATCCCAAAAAATATCTTCCACCTATGTATTATCATTAAAGGCTTGTTCTATCTTATGACTAAATGTATAAATAGCTTTCTCAGTCGAGCAATCCTTCTGAAATTCAAAATGTGACATGTTAAGGAAATTGCTTCCACTTAAGTATGGTACTGTTTTTGTGTTTATTACTTTTCGAATATTTTGGAAAAAAAGATGTTAGTTAGGAAACTGACGATAATTGTATAAGTCTGTCTTGTCACTTTTCTTATGAAGAGGTTTAACAGTTGCATGTTTTAACACGACCTGGAGTGAGCGGGCCCAAGTCGCGGTACGATAAACACGGCAAAACATACGAACACCACTTCCGCCTTGAAGTGCGCGCTCCACAGACTCCGGGTTAAGCTCCTTCTGGGTCTGTCAGAACTGTCGACACCTTGCAACTTTTGAAAAGAAGCAATATCGCGACTCGCCGATTCCCACTACTCTCCCCTAATCAGCTATTGTGTAGGTCTCTGTTGTTTGTCACACTGAAGACGTGAAACAGTATGTGACGCTTGAGCGACGACCTTTTGTCACGTCCTTTATTCCAAATGTCCATCACATGCTTAGTAACATGCATTCAGAATCTAATGTACCTGCATTCACTGACAACAGCAGTTTCTGTCAAGTTTGAAATAGGTCTGTTGATATTTTTAAAAATATCGGTAGTCCGATATATCGATATTTAAGGAAATACAGCTAAATGGCATCGATATATCGAAATGAGTGTGTCGGTATACGAACGAAACAATATAGACGTACCGGCCTATAAAAGTATCGACTGCACATTGTAAATATACTGCCAAGCATTGATTTATTATTAGATATTCTGTACATCAACAAGATAACTGCCTGCTTATCCCCGTTAGACAAAGAATTGAAAGGAAAACGATGTACGTTCACGCTTGACGATAACCACTTTGCTAATAGTGGTAACTGTACAAAAGTGGCACAATAAAAGGTGTCCGATGGGTCCGTCGCTCAGTTTCGTCACATAGCGGATTTGTTTGGAACACTTCGTGTCGAATTCCCTGTTTTTTTTTTTTCGTTTCTGCAGCCTAGCAGCTGTAGTGTCAAAATTGCGTGGTGAAGTTAAACGTTGCAGTTTCTGTTTGTAGCACCGAGCGCCAATTACGTCAGCATGTCCCCTCACGCGTACGTCAGCATATCCCCTCACGCGTACGTCAGCATTGCTTTTTTAACTTTTTTAACGCAACTGGCGTGCTCTGTCTCCACATCGGAAATCTTGTTATTCCACTCACACCGCCACCCCCAATGCAATCGGACTTCTTCTTTGTGCCTCATACACTTGCTTCACACAGTCAAAGATAAAGAATGGACGTGATACGAGCTCAAAAAGTAGTACGACTCCTTCGCACAGTGAAAGTAACAGTATCTCCTACTACAGTATCAAAAGAAAAATATCATATATTTACGGAAAACTGCCAAAAAATAAAAAAAAGACAAATATCGACATTCTATATGGCGATTTCGACATCGATATATTGGTGAAAGCTGACGCCTCTGTATATAGATATATTTTGGATAAAATATCGATATGTCGATATATTGACATTTTATCAACAGCCGCAGTTTGAACCTGACTGCCAATGACAAGGCGGGACACTCAGACAACTCAATTCACGGTCCAGACATGGGCACATCAAAACACGATAGATTCTTTGTGTCGTTGTATTACCCTTCCTCGCTTAGCCATCTTCCAGCGCTGATTCCATGAAACTGGCTGGCCCATATACACCACTTCGCTGCCAAGATGTACATCAGCAATGAAGGGTCACATGGCTACCTGCTACCAGTCATACACCATCTAATGAGCTCCAAACCGACCAGTGTGCTCCTTTCGAGAAGTGAATAATATTTTGCCTGGTGTGATTATTCTTCTTCGTTTTCCCAGTTAACATCCGAAAATTTCCTCTCTGGCTGCTTCGAATTGAGCCCAGTTTCCTGACCCCCTCACCGGTCTAAATTTCTCACTGATAAAATCCATGGAAACTGTAGCACCTGTTTTTCGGTCTACTAACAGATGTTCAATATATACGAGCTGAGGATATTGTTCCTCATCACTGAAGCTGGAAATTAACTGTTCAGACTTCGGTCCTTACTGCCTGAAATCTGTATTACTAAAACTCTATCCCAGAAACCGATGCCAGTTGCAGAGTAGGGACAACAGAAATCCGATTTTCAGCAGCTTGCATAATTATTGACAGAATTTAAAATTTTATAATGTTCTCGTGATCTACTCATTAAGAAGTAAAATATTATGTTAGAAGTTTAACACAAGAAGACAATATTAGATTTAGAAACAAGGGGTTTTAATTAATTATTTCTTTACTACAAACGCTATTCGCAACGCAGTTTGAAGACAGTATCCACCTATACTAATGAATTTACCTGCAAAATTATATCATTGTAAAACTTTAAGTTCGGGAAATACGATGTCATAAACACTTAGATGCGTGAAAAACGAGCTTTCGCTTAAATTGGAGTGAAAATTACCGCACTATATTTGTCCGATGGATGATAATGAGCGCATCTACCGATCTCCAGCAAACGTCAAACATAATTTCAAACATCTTCTAAACGTTTCCTCGCTTACAAACTGAACGCCATATATTTAACACATTAACTCATTTGATTTCGATTCTTTAAAGGATCGAGTGTTTACTGGTGATATCTAAAGGCAACATTATGGAATGTGTTGGCAAATGTTATATAATCAGTTTCGATTTGGTTAAGGATTAGAACATGACTGAAAAAAGTGACATCATCAAAGAACGGATGGTATGTTCTCATATCGCTCCCTTGTGAGAAAAGTGCCAAAAGTCAAAAAAACGTCGGTTTTGACTTTAGGTCACTGGTAAATACGTGTGAAGTGCCCCAACGTGCATCTCTGTCTCATAATTTTTCCACTCCAGGGCAGTTGTGTCAGTTCTGTTGTAGGCTATTTCATGATTCGTCACGACAAGAACAGTCTCACTTCAGGGTTGCAAATGGCAGGTGTGCATGGGTCATTCAAGAAGAATGGTACATTCTGAGTTGTGACACTTTTTATGTACAAGAGAGTTGAATGCACTTTCGGATATCTTTGATTATCACAATGGCTATGTTTAAACAGCGTCTTTATAGTGCATTACCGTGTACTTCAGACAAGTTTGGGTGTCAGTAGAAACGTGCACTGTTTTGACGATTACAGCTGTTGTAAATATTACAACATTTCGTGCTTCTCAGCGTGCAAGAAAGAAATGGAAATTTGTACTATAAAGAAAGTTTACTGAATCCTTTTTGTCGGCGAGAAGTATTCCTACATTATGTAAGTTCATTTATATTCTATTTTTCCGTAAATCGTCTTCTTTAAATTGTATCTAGTTGATGACCCTCCTTAAATTCTATTGATCTTCGTAAATTATAACTTTTTCATTGTTTATTTTTTATAATAAAACAATTTCTACTTGTTTTTATGTTTTTCATTCTAAATTAAGTGCTAATTTTGTCTGATGGAGGTTCGAACGTCGTATTATATTACTGTAAGTAAAAGTGATAGACATTGTTTGGGATAGAAAGGCGGAAAAAGTATTACATGAGGAGTCGTAACAAAAACAAAAAAATCTTCTGAAAAAGCAAGAAAAGTGACACAATTGAAAGAACTAATTAATAATTTCCTGATGAAGCCTCACATTTGACGAGAACAGAACTATATGTCCATATTACTGTTGTATAGAACATAAGCGAATTTACTGCCAAGAATACTCACTTGAAATTTAAACGATGCTTATACTATTTCAATATATATAGAATACATCACGTCGATTTTTCTCAATTATTGAATTTTTTAGTTGTCACTGCTCTTGCCGGGATGCGATATGACAATATGAGCTGCGATGCGCGTGTGTACGGGCCACTTGTTGCTCTCTGACGCAATCCGTCCCTCTGGAACCGCGACAAGCAACAGGTGGCGGACCGTCCCTTGACAGCCGAGGGCATTAACGCAATTCTGGAATAATCTTCAGCGATCAGTGGCGACACAGAACTAATAGTCCGCTGTGGCCTCCCTGTTACTGACTACGAAATTCTCGTCAGAGGGCACTGAAACATAGATTTGTTACCGGAGCCGTCTTCACCGAGTACGTTTCGAAAATACGGGGTAATATTAAGAACTATCGCCGTGCTTGTACCAACACATCCCGCCACCTTTACACCTATGTATGCAGTTTCCACATCCTATAAAAACGAATCTTGACTATCTCCTGCTACATCATCACATATTCCCACATTTCCAATGCTTCCAGATTCACCAGAATACCCATCTACCTTTCCATGATAGGTTACTATTCTCCGCACATTTCTGCCTCTCCTGTCAACGTTTATGCCATATTTTCTGTACCACTTCCTTTCAGAAATACTATAAGACAAAATCCCTCATCACTTACTGCTCACTTTCTACACTGAAGAGCCGAAGATACTGGTACACCTGCCTAATATCGTGTAGCGCCCCCGGGAGCACGCAATAGTGCAGCAACACGATGTGGCATGGACTCGAATAATGTCTGAACTAGTGCTGGAGGGAGCTGAGACCATGAATCCTGCAGGGCTGTCCATCAATCTGTAAGAGTACGAGGAGGTGGAAATCTCTTCAAAGCAGCACATTGCAAGGCATCCCATATATGCTCAATAATAACTCAGAAGAGTGTGCCTGAGGCACTCTGTAGCAATTCTGGATGTGTGGGGTGTCGCATTGCCCAGCTGGAAGTGCCCAAGGCCGTCGGAATGCAAAACGAACATGAATGGATGGAGTTGATCTACATCTACATCTACATTTATACTCCACAAGCCGATCAACGGTGTGTGGCGGAGGGCACTTTACGTGCCACTGTCATTACCTCCCTATCCTGTTCCAGTCGCGTATGGTTCGCGGGAAGAACGACTGTCGGAAAGCCTCCGTGCGCGCTCGAATCTCTCCAATTTTACATTCGTGATCTCCTCGGGGGGTATAAGTAGGGGGAAGCAATATATTCGATACCTCATCCAGAAACGCACCCTCTCGACAGCAAGCTACACCTCGATGCAGAGCGCCTCTCTTGCAGAGTCTGCCACTTGAGTTTGCTAAACATCTCCGTAACGCTATCACACTTACCAAATAACCCTGTGACGAAACGCGCCGCTCTTCTTTGGATCTTCTCTATATCCTCTGTCAACCCGATCTGGTACGGATCCCACACTGACGAGCAATACTCAAGTATAAGTCGAACGAGTGTTTTGTATGCCACCTCCTTTGTTGATGGACTCTCCCAATGAATCTCAACCTGGCACCCGCCTTACCAACAATTAATTTTATATGATCGATCCACTTCAAATCGTTCCGCACGCATACTCCCAGATATTTTACAGAAGTAACTGCTACCAGTGGTTGGTCCGCTATCATACAATCATACAATAAAGGATCCATCTTTCTATGTATTCGCAATACATTACATTTGTCTATGATAAGGGTCAGTTGCCACTCCCTACACCAAGTGTCTATCCGCTGCAGATCTTCCTGCATTTCGCTGCAGTTTTCTAATGCGGCAACTCCCCTGTATACTACAGCATCATCCGCGAAAAGCCGCATGGGACTTCCGACACTATCTACTAGGTCACTTATATATATTGTGAAAAGCAATGGTCCCATAACACTCCCCTGTGGCACGCCAGAGGTTACTTTAACGTCTGTAGAAGCCTCTCCATTGAGAACAACATGCTGTGTTCTGTTTGCTAAAAACTCTTCAATCCAGCCACACAGCTGGCCTGATATTCCGTAGGCACTTACTTTGTTTATCAGGCGACAGTGCGGAACTGTATCGAACGCCTTCCGGAAGCCAAGGAAAATGGCATCTACCTGGGAGCTTGTATCTAATATTTTCTGGGTCTCATGAACAAATACAGTGAGTTGGGTTTCACACGATCGCTGTTTCCGGAATCCATGTTGATTCCTACAGAGTAGATTCTGGGTTTCCAGAAATGACATGATACGCGAGCAAAAAACATGTTCTAAAATCCTACAACAGGTGGACGTCAGAGATATAGGCCTATAATTTTGCGCATCTGCTCACGACCCTTCTTGAAAACTGGGACTACCTGTGCTCTTTTCCAATCATTGATCAGACACGATGCTTACGTACGTGTCACATGTCAGAGTTATATCTAGACGTATCAGTGGTCCCATATCACTCCAACTGCACACGCCCCACACCATTACAGAGCGTCCAAGAGCTTGAACAGTCCCCTGCTGACTCATGGATTCATGAGTTTGTCTCCATATCCGCACGCGTCCATTCCCTCAATACAATCAGAAACGAGACTCTTCCTACCAGGCAACATGTTTCCAGTCATCAACAGTCCAATTGTTGTTAACGAGCCCAGACAGAGCGTGAAGCTTTGTGTCGTGCAGTCATCAAGGGTACACAAATGGGACTTCAGCTCCGAAAGCCCATGTCGATGATGTTTCGTTAAATGACTCGCACGCTGACACTTGTTGATGGCCCAGCACAAAAATCTACAGCAATTTGTGGAAGTGTTGCATTTCTGTCACGTTGAGCGATTCTCTTCAGTCGTCGTTGGTCCCGATCTTGCAGGATGTTTTCCCGGCCGCGGCGATGTCGGAGATTTGGTGTTTTACCTGTTTCCTGATCTTCACGCTACACCATGAAATTGTCGTACGCGAAGATCTCCACTTCATCGCTACCTCGGAGATGCTGTGTCCAATCGCTCGTGCGCCGGCTATAACATAACGTTCAAACTCACTTAAATCTTTATAATCTGCCATTGTTGCAGCATTAATCGATCTAACAACAGCGCCAGACACTTATAGTGTTATATAGGGGCTGCCGACCGCAGCGCCGTATTCTACCTGTTCACGTATCTCTGTATTTGAATAGGCATGCCTATACCAGTTTCTTTGTGTATAACTGTGAAGTTCACTTTTCTTTTTGAGACTTCCATAAATTTTGGTATTTTAAAAGACATCATTTTTAAACCTTTCAATGTATTGCACAAGAGCCAAATTTACTAATTTTATAAACCTGTACATTTTGTATCTTTCGAAAGTTATTGAAAATAGAAATCAAAGTATTGGGGAAAAGCGGGAAATTCCTTAATAAAGCGGATAAATGCGAATAGGACTTGCACTCTGACGGTTCGATACAAACATGGTTACACATGTAGCTAATAATTGGCTGTGGCTCAGTGGCATCGTGCACGTCGATTGGACGCCACTTTGGCGACTTGCCATCCCTATCCTACGCTAGTTATCGAACAGGGGAAAGGGGACCTATAGTTTAATGTGTCATTTCTGGCGACTCCTCACATCGTTAGGCGATGAAAGCTAGGTTAAAACGAAGACTGGAAAATCCGAGGTCCACCCGCGGTTTCTTCGTGTCCTGGCACGCACTTTACCACCAGGTCACCAGTCCTGACATGTGTACAGATAGTTCGTCTATAGATCTTTTATGAGTCAGTTTGCGAGTATCGAAATATGTGACCTAAAAGGGCCTGTCTTCTGACTGAATTGACATAGAAGCTTAAATTTTTCACCCCGCCAAGAGACGGTATCTCCGCTTGATACCTCTAACCGTTCTTAAGAAAAAGAGTCCTTAACAGTCGGACAGACAGGCGGACGGACGACAAAATGAACCTATAAGGCAGAGTGGGCCACAGCATGCCAAACTTCGCGTGTGCTGGATGTGAGGGCCGCATGCGGACCAAGGCCCTGCCTGTCGGCTTCGGTCGATCCTTCTCTGAAGTACTCGGTACAGCACCACATTTCATTTACTATTCCGCTGTAGCGTTTTTCGGTCGCCACAAATCTCTTCAGTTCGGCATGGTCGTGGTGTCACATCTCTTTACCCTTCGCTGTCGTTCGTGGTATGAGATACAGTCACAGGTCAAGTGGCTGCTTGAACAAAAAGAGGTAGTCCGGCCATCTATCGTCACAAACCTTTAAAAAGGAATGAGAGACATGAGAGTTCTCAGTATATATTATACGGTCGTTTAAGCGACGAGTGTTGCAGATTTACTATAAAAGGTATAATAATACTATTCAGAATGAATTTAAAGATTTAGCTGACACTGAAACAACAAAAAATTACAACTATTGACAGATAGGAGTCATTGTTTTGAAGCACTTTCTGCTTAATTTGGAGGCATGCAGCTTGCGAAGAAAATGGTGGTATGAATATTAAAATTTCTGCAGTTACCTGTCTTAGTGCACTGTCAGTTGCAACAGTTTTTGGTAGAACTCAACGAAGAGTATGGAGATTTTATATATTACTGCAAAGTACTTTGGTTCAGTCGAGGGGCGTACCTGGAACGATTTTTAGATTTAAAATTTGCTATTGTTGAATTTACGAAGGAAAAACGAGTGCAGGAACGAAAAGTAAAACATCCGGAATGTACTGCAGACATCGCATTTTAAGTGGACTTAGTTGCACACTGCCCATAGTAAGACACTCTAAGGTAAGAAACAATTTCTTTCTGATCGAATGAAGATGCATTTAAAAAGAAAATAATGTTTTAGAAAGGGCTCATTCTGACATGCACCGGTACAGCTCCCTAAGCTCACTTCCGTTAAGGAAAACATGAGGTCTGAAGAGTTCGTTGTGGCCTTGAAAGTATTACAATGATAGTTTTCTAAACGTTTTGAGGTCACTGTCAATCTTACATCGGTTTTCGAACCGGCCGGAGTTGCCGAGCGGTTCTAGGGGCTACAGTCTGGAACCGCCCGACCGCTACGGTCGTAGGTTCGAATCCTGCCTCGGTTATGGATGTGTGGGATGTCCTTAGGTTAGTTAGGTTTAAGTAGTTCTAAGTTCTAGGAGACTGATGACCTCAGGAGTGAAAGTCCCATAGTGCTCAGAGTCATTTGAACCATCTGTCTTCGACACCGTTCGCCATTTGAGTTGCAAGTGCACCTCTAACTGACCTGCAAGGTAATTCTCATATTATTGACAAATCCTTTTACGTCAAAACTATCCAGGACTTCTACATTACTTTCCTTGAGTAGAGTTTCCACGTCTCCATAATGAGGCTGCAAAAGTGCTACAATATTTCGACCAACCTATTTGTGTGGTAGATCGTTTTTCGACTATGAAGCTAAATACATCATGGCTACATGGCACCATGAGTGCGAAAGTCTGTCCATACCACGAAAGTTTACACCAGATAAAAATTGTCTTCAGTGCGCTAAAAATAATAACATAATATTGAAATTTGTTTCGTTCGTGGCCTATGCTGTTGCGAAATGTGAAAAATAAGACGAAGTCATACACTGTTCGCAGTTCCCCCTCCCCCCCCCCCCCCCCCCCGCATCCCTTCCCTCAACGCCGTGGGGCGATGGGGGAAGTGTGCAGCGAGGCCGAGTGGCCGGCCGTGGTGGCCGAGCGGTTCAGCCCCATAGAGCTCAGAGCCATTTGAACCATCTTTTTGAGGCCGAGTGCTATAGCACTCATGCCAGGACACGGTTCGGAAGCCGAATTCCTTGGCCACCACTGCTATAAGGGCTCAGTTTTTACCGGAAGAGATAGAGAACCCTAAAACGATTTCCTTTGTTCACAGAGAAGAACATACACCTTCTAAGATTGCGCTATAAAATATTCATCCCCTTTCTTTCGGCATATGCAGCTAAATTATAGGATATGGACTCAGCATTTTTGCAAAAACGTGGAAACCATATTCTATAACTGCGCTGTAAGGAGTTGCTACTATGTGCTAAGATTCATCCTTCGTCTGTGCGTCTTCCATTATTAGCAACACACATTTTGCGAAACGTAGTAGAAAAAAAAAAAGACGCCTCCTGCAGGAATTACCCTAAAGGGACGGAAATCGTAGGTGTGAGATACATGTACAAACAAATGATTACAGTCTCATAAAAATTGGACGATTTATTCAAGGCAAGGAGCTTCCCAAACTGAACAAGTCAATAACGTGCTGGTCCACCTCTGGCCCTTATGCAAGCAGTTATTGGTTTCGCATTGATTGGCAGAGTTGTTGGATGTGCTCCTGAGGGATATCGTGCAACATTCTGTCCACTTGGCACGTTAGATAGTCGGAATCCCATACTGGTTGGAGAGCCTCGCCCATAATGCCCCAAACGTTCTCAACTGGAGAGAGATCCGGCAACTTTGCTTACCAAGTTAGGGTTTGGCGAGCACGAAAACAAGTAGGAGAAACTGGCTGCTGTGAGCGGGCGAACATTATGTTGCTGAAATATGAACCCAGGATGGCTTGTGACGAAGGCCAACGAAACGGGTCATAAAATATCTCCACAGTAGCACTGTATTGTAAGGATGCCAGAGTTGACAACCAACCTGTTCCTACTATGAAAGGGCCCGCATCTCGTGGTCGTGCGGTAGCGTTCTCGCTTCCCACGCCCGGGTTCCCGGGTTCGATTCCCGGCGGGGTCAGGGATTTTCTCTGCCTCGTGATGGCTGGGTGTTGTGTGCTGTCCTAGGTTTAAGTATTTCTACGTTCTAGGGGACTGATGACCATAGATGTTAAGTTCCATAGTGCTCAGAGCCTACTATGAAAGGAAATAGCGTCCCAGACCATCACTCATGGTTGTCAGCCCAAATGGCGAGCCACATTCAAGTTAATATCCCACCGCAATCCGGGGCGCTTCCAGACAAGTCTTCGGCCTGGAATTCCATTGGCTGGAGTGTAATTGTCTTCAGTGATGCGTCTCGCCTCGAACTGAGCCCCGATGACCAGGGCTCTCCAACCAGCTTGGTAGTTTTACGATCTAAAGCCCCAATTGGACAGAATTTGGCACAATATCCTTCAGGAGAATATCCAACAATTTTGTCAGTCAAGTCAAAGCCGAATTACTGCTTGCATAAGGGTCCGAGGTGGACCAAAGTGTTACTCACATGCCCAGTTTGCGAAGCTCTTTGTCATGAATAAACCATTCAGTTTTTCTTTAATTGTAGTCATTTGTTTGTCTGCACATGTCCATCACATAACACCAATTTGCGTCTCTTTCGCACAATTACTTCATGTTGCGCCTTTCTCTCTCTCTCTCTCTCTCTCTCTCTCTCTCTCTCTCTCTCTCTCTCTCTCTTGAGTGTGTTTGGTTTGTTCGTTTGCCAGATATACACTATACTGTTTACAATCTACACCTGTTTCAATTTCTACGCTTTTTGTTGCTCGTAAATTTCTTTTGGGCTGTATTCGTTAAATGGTTCAAATGGCTCTGAGCACTATGGGACTTAACATCTATGGTCATCAGTCCCCTAGAACTTAGAACTACTTAAACCTAACTAACCTAAGGACATCACACAACACCCAGTCATCACGAGGCAGAGAAAATCCCTGACCCCGCCGGAAATCGAACATGGGAATCCGAGCGCGGGAAGCGAGAACGCTACCGCAAGACCACGAGCTGCGGACAAGTAAGACTTTAGTGCCCAATTAACTGTGCGGATGACGAACGAAGACGACAGCGCACAGACCGAAAACATGTGAACAGTAACACAACTGATATTCTGTGACAAGTTAAGAACCGGGTTCTAAACCGCATGCCGGTATTTGCCTGTCAGCGCTTATCAGACAACCTGTCTGAGCTCCCAGAATGGAGCGTCAGAAAGCTTCAATTTGTCGAGTGGTCCTCCCCATTCTCCATCACACAGCTTTAACTTTCTATATATTGTATTTGTAAAGTGCATTCGACATAGAGTAAGATAATTCAGTTCCACTAGTAAACTGCTCAAAATATTTTACACTATCCCATAATTTTCATTGTCTTTTTTATGGTTCTATACCTCAACCTATAAAAAGAATCATATATAATATCATTTTGATGTCCGTGCGTCTGACTGTCTGACTGACTGTTCAAAACCCTTCTCCTCAGGAAGCCCCGATAGACGTATCAAGCCGAATTTTATGCCACATTCTAAAGTGTATGACCCCATGGCTGTGTTATAAACGTTAGCTGCTAAGTCAGCGCAATCAAAAGATGCTGCCATTTACGTGATATAGTCCGATACTCGCAAACTCAGGCATCAAAACCTATAGGGCACTTATCCTTGGTCTAGAATCATGAAATGCGGCAAAAAGCAAGGTTTCACTGTAAAAATAAACGAAAAAATCCGAAAATTATTGGCTTGTAATTATTTAACACGAAAAAAATATATTTTTGTTCATTTGTTATCAGACTGTCTGACTCTCTGTCAATCTATTAAGCCCCCTTTTCTCAGGAACGGGTAGACGCATCAGTTTCAAATTTATGACACACGCTAAGGTCTACAATATTTTGGTGGTCTAAGCACAATAAGCTTCTAAATCAATGCAACTAAAAGATACGGTCATTTATGTCATATATTTTGGTACTCTCAAACTCGCTCATTAAAACCTATAGCGTACATCCCGTCGACGTTGACGTAGAAGAAATGTTACACAGTACACCTAAAAGAAAAAAAATAGAAAATTGTTAACTAGTAATTCTATCACATGAAACAAATATTACCTTTGTGATTTCTTATCCAACTTGAAACTTTAAATTATAATATTCTCGAAAGTCTTGGAATCCCTGTGACCGATATCTTGCCAATGTCGCTAAGAGGCAAAAATCATCGAGATCCTCGATTCCCGGAGCGGACTGAACTGTCTATATACGTCATTAAGTTTGTAAGGAACCCTCGCACCAGGGCAATATTGTTTCATTGGTAGGCTAATCCCTACCTCAAAACTTTTTCATCTCGTTACAACTTATAGCTTCTTAAAAGAAGTAGAAGAAAGCATACATCCTCAGTTCAGTTGTCGAGCATGCTGTTTCCTGAATCGTGACCAACACGGCTGCAGTACACTGCTCAGTCTGATATGGATCGAGGGTCAGTATGCGCTCATTGCCTCTTCACGGCAGAAAGAGGCAGCTGCATAGCAAGTTCACCACCGACTTGGCGTGGAGCACGGCGGCGTCTTTCGATCATTCAAACGCTGTTGTGGAACAAAACATTGAAGAGATGTGTCACTCTGGTCGTCCGTGGTCAACAATACCAGCTATCACCGCTACCTACTAATTTTGGATCGAAGGTATCTCAAAGAGAAATGAGCAAGGCTACGAGGAGCCTGTTTGAAGGAATCTGGGAGAGGTGTCTCTGCCCAGACAACACGTTACCGTCTACGCGCGGTCAGTTAGCCTGTAAGCGTTCATTGTGATCAACAGTAGAAATTTCCCAGAACTTTGGTGCACGAAGAAGGTGGACCAAGGAACGTGTTGAACTAAACCCCATTTTACCTGCGTTGCGTTCCCTTCACCGACGAATTTCAGATTTTTTAACACATGATAACAGTCGTAGAAGGGCGCAGAGACGACCAGTTACCAAAGTGCATCTTGTGTATGCATTCCCACAGATTCAGCACGAGCTTGGTTAGTCAAATAAAGCCGCAATTCATGTCGGACACGTCTTATTGCTGTAGAGGATAGTTTGAGGGGTTGGGGGGAGCTTCTACTGTCAACATCTCTGCGACGATTTCGCACGAGCGTTCTCTACAGTGAGCAAAATTCAACTGAATGGAATGGCCTACTTTATCTGCAGACATGAAACTGGTCCAGTCTGCTTGGGATGAGCTGAAACTTGCAGTGCGCTGTCGGAGGAACACTCTTCACACAGTAAATGATCCCAGAGGGCTAGAGTAGCAACGTCTCGACAACTTTGAGGACAAAATGTCAAGGAGGTTACGAGGATGTTATACTGCACGAGGTGGAGCAACGCGCTACAGAATATCACCCAGATTTTGATTTACAAATGTGACACGATATGGATTTCCCAGAAGATTTCCTTTTTATGGTTGTTGATTGCTTTTTATTTCACAGAAAAGCTTGTTGTTCGTAAACCTTATTGTTTCATTCCCTGCTCCACTTTAAACTAAGCCCACATACATTATCTGATCAAAAGCATTCGGATACCTACTAGGGGACATTAAGATGGAGTGCTTTTACGAAGGCTTGAAACCAGCTGAGTACACGTCCAATGGCGTGTCCAAATGTCTATGGAGGAACGGTAGCCAGCTCTTCCTCAAGAGCAGAAACCAGAGAACGAAGTTCGATCGGTGGGCTTGCAGCGAAGTTGGCACTCTAACACATCCCACGAGTGTTTCATTGGGTTGGGGTCTGCACTTTGGGAAGCTCAGTCCTTTCCAGCACTGTTATTGTCTACGAAACATTGCCTCGTAGAAGCTGCTTTACGAAAGGGTGCACTGTCATGCTGATACAAACAAATCATCGACTGTTCCTCTACAGTACGCGGTACACAATCCAGTAAAATGTGTTCTTATCCTTCCACACTTAGTGTTTTCTTAAGCACCATGAGGGGACAACACGCCAATCACGAAACACAACCCCATACCCTAACACCACCTCCTCCATACTTCCCTGTTGGCACCACACATGACGGCAAGTAAAGTTCACCAAGCATTCGTAAAACCCGAACACTTCATTAGGATTGTCAAAGTATATTGCATGATCCAACACTCAAATTCACTCATTTCCAGTCCTTCTCTGTCCAGTGGCGTCGCCCTTTACACCACCCTAAGTGTCGCTTAACAGTGACTACAGATATGTTCTGCTTACGAGGAGCTGCTTGGCCATTCTACTGCATTCTTTTTAAACTAGCTGGATTGGTGGTGGAACTCATGACTGATTTCTTCCACTGATTTCATGTGATTTCTTACAACTATCCTCCGCAATGCTTGACAGTTCGTATGCATCAGTACATGGCGTCTGCTTGGTCTCTGTGTAGTTGTGGTTGTTCCTTCACGATTCTGCTTCACATTCGCATCACCGAAAGTAGATTTGGGCAGTTTTAGAAGGACAGTAATGCCCCTGATGCATTCGTTACTCAGCTGGCGTCCAATGAGTAGTCTACGTCCAAAGTCACTGAGCTCTGCTGACCAACGCACTCTGCAGTTACTATTTCTCTAGTGGCAAACCAGCACTCGCAGCCTCATTTCGTACTGGTCGGTCCGCCTCTTGTGACATTTAGTGGTCAATTCCGCATTACATACGGTGTCCGGATACTTTGATCAGGTAACGTACGTTCGTAAATATGCAAACGATTTAAAAACTTTTTAAGGTGTTTGTAATGCCGTATATATAAATGTATTGTTACCAGTAATAATTTATTGTGGTTACCATTACCGGCTCCTGGGAGGGTACCGCCAGCTCTGTGCAGCAGCGAACGAGTTGAAAGGTCGTAGGAAGGTAACAGCAAACCACCTCCAGTACGACCTTGAGCAGAACAGCAAACGGTATAGCTAATAATGAGGCGAAAATACATTACTGTTAATGGAGCGTGCTATGCGTCAAACACATGCGACAAAACTAAAACAGTTTGCTCTACCGAATTTATAAAACGGGACGTCTGACTATCCCGGTCAGCTACGATTAAGACGGCGGTGAAGTCAGATTCTCCCTTGCAGCAAGGCGTGTACTATGCCATTTCTCTGAAGGTCTCGGCTTTTGGAAGAAACAGAATCGATGGCATCGACCTGTATTTACTGACTTAGTAATTCCTTTTCTTCCACCCCCGTAGTCAAGACAATATTTGGTGTGTGTAGGGGGGGGGGGGGGGTGGAATTAAAATCTTCTATAAAGCTCTGCATATTTTCACTGCCTTCCCTTCATTGATGTGTTGGTCCGAAGGAAGGAAGATGGTACTAACACTTACTTGAACTTTCAGACTGACATCTGTCAACAGCCGGCACAGCTTGAAGTGATACTTTTTACTTCATACGACCCATGTTATCTTCGGATAGAAAGTTTGTCAGCTCGGTTAGCCCACATTCAGGTTAACTTACCTTTCACTCGAATGGGTATCGCGAGAGAGAAATCAGATGCGCACTGCGTAATCGACCAACTGCACTATTGGCCATTAAAATTGCTGCACCAAGAAGAAATGCAAATAATAAACGGGTATTCATTGGACAAATATATTATACTAGAACTGACAGGTGATTACATTTTCACGCAGTTTGGGTGCACAGACCCTGAAAAATCAGTACCCAGAACAACCACCTCTAGCCGTAATAACGACCTTGATACGTCTGGGCATTGAGTCAAACACAGCTTGGATGGCGTGTACAGGTACAGCTGCCCATGCAGCTTCAACGCGATACCACAGTTCATGAAGAGTAGTGACTGGCGTATTGAACAAACCAGTTGCTCGGCCACCATTGACCAGACGTTTTCCATTGGTGAGACATCTGGAGAATGAGCTGGCCAGGGCAGCAGTGGAACATTTTCTGCATCCAGAAAGGCCCATACAGGACCTGCAACATGAGGTCGTGCATTATCCTGCTGAAATGTAGGGTTTCACAGGGATCCAATGAAGGATAGAGCCACGGGTGTTAACACATCTGAAATGTAACGTCCACTGTTCAAAGTGTCGTCAATGCGAACAAGGGGTGACCGAGACGTGTAACTAATGGCACCCCATACCATCACGCGGGGTGATACGCCACTGTGGCGATGATGAATACACGCTTCCAATGTGCGTTCACCGCGATGTCGCCAAACACGGATGCGACCATCATGATGCTGCAAACAGAACCTGGATTCATCCGAAAAAATGACGTTTTGCCATTCGTGCACCCGGGTTCGTCGTTGAGTACACCATCGTAGGCGTTCCTCTCTGTGATGCAGCGTCAAGGGTAACCGCAGCCATGGTCTCCGAGCTGATGGTCCATGCTGCTGCAAACGTCTTCGAACTGTTCGTGCAGATGGTTGTTGTCTTGCAAAGGTCCCCATCTGTTGCCTCAGGGATCGAGACGTGGCTGCACTATCCGTTACAGCCATGCGGATAAGATGCCTGTCATCTCGACTGCTAGTGATACGAGGCCGTTGGGACCCAGCACGCGGTTCCGTATCACCCTCCTGAACCCACCGATTCCATATTCTGCTAACAGTCATTGGATCTCGACCAACGCAAGCAGCCATGTCGCGATACGATAAACAGCAATCGCGATAGGATACAATCCGACCTTTATCAAAGTCGGAAACGTAATGGTACGCATTTCTCCTCCTTACACGAGGTATCGCAACAACGTTTCACCAGGCAACGCCGGTCAACTGCTGTTTGTGTATGAGAAATTGGTTGGAAACTTTCCTCATGTCAGCACGTTGTAGGTGTCGCCACCGGCGCCACCCTTGAGTGAATGCTCTGAAAAGCTATTCATTTGCATATCACAGCATCTTCTTCCTGTCGATTAAATTTCGCGTCTGTAGCACGTCATCTTCGTGGTGTAGCAATTTTAATGGCCATTAGTGTAATATTGATGGTGATAGCATTAGCAGCAGTAGCAGAATAGTAATACTGTACTAATGCTTGATGTACATTTAATTGTAGAGTTTTATTTATTTTTAATGAAGAAGCATTATTGTAGACAGCAAATATAGCCTATTGTAAAACAAATAAACCAATAGTCTGACAGCCAACATAGTAGCTGTTACAGAATATCGCATGGGTCGTTCCGAAAATAATGTCTGCAATTTCTTTTCATGGGAACTCCTACAGGTACAGAAAGCGCAACAGATTTCGTCTGTCATTTTTCCACACCATCACCATCCATTACGCATTTTTTGCCAACTATGAACAAGGGCCTGCAATCCATTCTCGTAAAAACCCAACCATCTGAGGCTATCCACTGTATTACAGCTTTCAAAATAGTATCTGCTTCTGGATAACTCTTGGCCACGTTTTTCATCTATCATAGGACAAAAAAGGTGTAAGTAGTATGAATGTTCTGATTAGGAATGTACCTTAAGGGCATAGGCCAAAGCCAGTGTCCATTGCCGTTTCAAGAGCGTTAGCTGCAGCTAGCCGATGCATCGTTTTAGACATACCTCCCGCTTCCTCCATGACGACCCAGTTTTCCGAACAGTAACCAGCCTTCAGGGAGTTTCAAGGGCCCTGAAGTACGCGACTGTACTCGTCCACCGCATTAGCTAAGGAATGCGACGGCACTGGAAATATGTGGTAGTGCCTGTCTTCGCAGTGACAAGGCCACTCTGGCAAAATATTAAGGGGCCTTACGAGCAGATTATGAGCGCGGCATAGCCGGGGGTTGGCGACGAACTGCTGACGCAGATATCTTCGTCGCAGCTTAGCTGCGAGTCAACGACCGCTGCCGGACGGCTCAGCCGTCACGTGACCAATGCTCTGCCGCCGTCTCCACGACACCATCTGCCGGGGTTCCTGCCGCCATCTCACGGTCTGAGGCCATACCAGTTGTAGAGGTACGGTACAGTTAAAATTATTTTTTTAGGAACATTCGAAATTACGAATTATTTGGCACACTTAAAATTTCTATTGTTAACTACGCAATCTAGTACTGTTTAGTATGGTTATTTCTTCATTCATTTATGAAACAATAATCGAAATTAATAGATATTCGTTCCTCCAGAAAAAAGTAAACCCTTTGAAGTATGGTTATTACCGCATAGTGAAGAAGTAGTAAGCATGCCACTGATGTGACCGGACGTATTCTTGTATTTTGGGCGAACCATGTTATTTCGGCATCGTTAACGTGAAAATTCATAAGACTGAATGAGACACTAAAATATGGCAAAACATATTAACGTAACAACAAAAATTCTGCAACAACAACAGTAAGTTCTGATCGGTCGCGAAATAGAATCCAATGCGACAATCCGGTAGAGCTCTGCACAAATGTGTTGGGCAGTGTCTCTAATACGCCCATCGATCGTGTCGCGTCGCTCTTTTAAGCTTTGAGTGAACAGTGAGCACGTAAAGATGCGTAGGGAATAGCGTCTACCACCAAGTATGACGGCCTGGTTAGAGATTTCGCCTGTGTCACGCAGCCACCATAACACAACTGTCGAGCAGTTCCTTCTTCATGCCAGTTCTCGGCCGCACACTGCAGGGGCAATGAAGATGCTCCTGCAGCGTTCCCGATGAGAAATGTTTCATCACACACAATACAGTTCGTAATTGGCTCCCCGTGAGTCTCATCTCTGATCACAAGAACCGCTGGCTATGAAGACAAAATTTTTCCACAGACAACGAGCTGCAGATCAGTGCAGATAACTGGTGAAAGCACAGGCGGCTGCTTTTTATGACAAGGATATTGGAAAGTTGATACAACACCACGACAAAACTCGAAGTTGGAGCGGTGACTATGTAAAGAAGTGGTTGGAAGGTGTACCTAACTGTTGTAAATAAAACGTTTCTGGTTTTCACTGTGGTTTTCATTTTGCGAGCGATCGGAACTTACTTTTTGGACAATCCTCGTCTTTAGATCAATTCAACCACGAGGACCTAAAATGGAGAATTTCGGCTTCAAGAATCAGAGCCATAGTCAAGAACTCTACACGAAAATCTAAGTAAACTAGAAAGTTTATTGTAATCTTCATTCCTCTCAACTTTTTCATGAAAGACTTTGCTTATTGTGGACAATAACTTGAATTAGGAAGTGGGGGGGGGGGGGAGGGGCGAGATTACAAACTCCACCTATCTCCAGCGGAGAGCCTTTCGCCCACTCCGTTCATCCCGAGAACTATAACAGTTCGATGTTGCGGTAGAACAGCCGAACCAAATTTGACAAGAGTTCCATGGTCACGAAACTGTTGTGTGGCGTTGCATTATCTTGTTAAAAGCCGGACGGTGTCTTTCTTCTCTGGCCTGACTCCAGAAGTTTGTCCTTACAGCCTAGTTAGTGTCGTCTTGTAGCCTTCTGAATTGGCAGTTACTTTATGCTTGAAGACATCCAAAAGAACCATACCCTGCCTACCCCAGAACATTATACACATCACTTTGTCTGTAGATGGCCGTCTTTTGAACCTTTTCTTCGTTAGAAGATATGCATAACACATTTCCAAACACTGGTTTTTGCATTTCTGCTAGTGGATGGTGTTCAGAAAACTGTCGTCTCTAGCCTCAATAGTCCCGAAGGGCTTGACATATATTCATTCCACATCTGCATCAATATCCGAGGGGCCCGTCTGGAACATACCGAGGTAGCGTAACATCTCGTCTAAGACAGTACAGTCGATATTCAGATGTGCAGACTATTCCTCTGCCGTAATCCACCGATCATCATCGATGATTTGATCGAGATCCTTTTATTAGGAGGTATGCCAGCTGAACAGCAGCGACCGGGGCAAGCTTTGTCTTCGCTATTTTTCACCTCTGCTGAAAAGCCTCACTTCATTCATATGTACTGTATCATCACCGTGTTCATTTATCAGGCGTCGACAGATTACAATTGGTGCAATTTGTTGCGCAGTGAGGAACTAAATGACACACGTCTGTTTCATACGCTCTTCGATGAGAGACGCCATTTTGCAACGCTGTCTTGCTGCTGCTGTCTACATCTACGTCTACATAAAAACTCTTCAAACCATTGTGAAGAGCATGGCAGAGGGTGCTTCCCGTTTTTCCACTTCCTAAGGCTTTCTGCCGTTCCATTCAAGTACAGAGTGCGGGAAAACGACGGCTTAAACACTCCTGTGCACTCTGCGATTTTTCTGATCTTACCTTTGCGATCCATACGGGAGCGATACGTTGGGATTTTGGTACACTTTTAGATTTATTATTTAATTTTAGATCCTGAAACTTACTAAGCAGGCCTACACAGGATAGTTTGCGTCGACATTGAGGCGTTTGTCAGTTCAGTTGCTTCAGTATGTCCGTCACGCTGTCCAGTAGGTCAAATGAACCTGTGACTGTTCTTGCTGCCGTTGTTTCCTTTTTTTTAAGAAAATTGGCTTTCGAGCACACGAATGGTTTGTAAACAATTTCCTTCGTGAACTGACTGCATTTCCCTAGCATTCTACCGATGAACCGAAGCCTGTTATCTGCTTTGTCTACTACTGAGTCTATACGATCGTTCCTTTTCATATCCCTACAAACTGTTACATCCATGTATTTGTGTAAGTTGACCGACTCAAACTTTACCTCATTGGTACTGTAGTCACAGAATAGTACTGGGGTACTTTCTCATTTTGAGAAGTGTAATATTTTACACTCCTGAGTATTTAAAGTAAGTTTCCAATATTTGCACGTATTTGAAATGGTATGACTGAATATTTTTACAACGTTTTCCAAACAGTATTTCATTTCAGATAACTGCATCATCTATGAAAGCCAGTTTACTACTCACAATGTCCGCCTGCCGCAGGACAACGAAACTAACAGGACATTAGAAGATTCAAAAATTAGTACCACATCAAAAGAATCTGGACCGGGCATTGAAAGTCATCACAGGGAAGTTAGAGGGATTATTTTCGGAATGACCCTAGTAGAAGGAAGGAACTTGAAGCGCGCCGCGTCCGATGGGTTTACCTATCGGTTTGCAGAGCAGTGGTCGCGACGCCGGACCCGGCAGGCTTGCACCTCACGACACGGCGGCATCGGCCCTTGATCCACGTGGAGCCCGGGGGGCAGCGAGGCCGCGCGCGAATCACGTTGGCCAACAGCACGGGGGGTGTCGGCTGGTGCTCTTCGCTACTGTCCTGCGCCTCCACCGCCGTCGCGATTTCCTCGACCGGAACGCAGTCGGCGTCGGGCTGCCTCACTGTCACCACGTTGGCAGCACTGCAGCACGTGGCGACCACCCACACCAGCGCCGTCAACGCCGCCAGCCGCTGCATCTCTGCTACGCCCACACTTTGATTTGGCCGGCGCAGATGAGGCAGGCGCAGAGCGTACGCGACTCGGAGCGACCACGTGTGCGTCCCCACTCGTATCTCGCGTTCTCCGAAAAAACGTCGCCGCAGATAGGTGCGGTGACGTTATCACCGGATGCAAACTTCCGCCACTGGTGGCTGACTAACGCCTTGAAAGTCAGCTTCTCGCAGCTTCGGATGACCTAACGCTCTTCCAGGAAGATACTCGTCAGGAAGCTTAATGTATCAATACGAACACTGTTCTCCACTCGCTGTCGGTTGTGACGGCTCGCTGTCAAGTACATACACATAATAGCTTTTAGTTTCTTTCATCTCTAAAATACAAATTTTTATAACACTGAACTGAGTGCACTTCACGCAATTTTGCACGTAAATTAGATACAGAACAATATGGAAATTCCCGGAATAAACACCTTTTAGTATATACGGGGGGTAAACGGTAACTGTTTACCACATACCACAGTGGTCTATGGGAAGTGCAGGCGAACAATTTGATATAGGATAGTAGCGGCCTATCAAGCCGGGAAACAGCCTCAAATTGACCTACAAAAGCAACCTAAGCTACAGCGCAAGTACGCCACGCGAGTTTTTTAATATAATTGTGAAACGTATTTCCAAACTGTGAATACAATTATACAACAGCTATTCAATTTGTAGTACATGTGAAAATTTGTGTCGAACCGGGACTCACAATTATCGCAGTCAGTCGCCTAAACAACTTCGGCTATCCGAGCACGCTTCTAGGACTCACTCAAACCTATTACCTACGTCCCATAGCTATCGCACGCAAATTGTTCGATTCCCACTTAGGAAGAGAGGTTCTTTTTCGCATCAGATTGTCTTCCTTTGGTATTGTAAATTTGTGGTAAGATCTTATGGGACCAAACTGCTAAGCTTACACACTACTTAATCTAACTTACTCTGTGGACAACACACACACCCATGCCCGAGAGAGGATTCGAACCTACGACGGGGCGAGCCGCGCGAACCGTGACAAGACGCCCTAGACCGCGCGACTACCCCGCGCAGCTCCTTCGGTATGAAACACAGTAGTGCAATGTCTGTACTTTACAATGTCTGCATAAGTCTGTACAGACACCGTAAAATACAGACACTGCACGACTAGATTTTAAATATCCTCCCGCTCTCTAACGCCACCGGCTTATTAGGCTATTAGGTTATCTAAGAAAAAATATGTGTAAACGTTACGTAAAGAGTAATTGCTTTTACTATTCGGTTTAAACGTAACTCTTACAAGCATAGTAGTTTCACTGTAAGAAAGACAGACAAACTAAACAATTAAATTGTTAATTTTAAGCTGTTAAAACGCACTGTGTTTTGAGGTAAAATTTACACAAACGTCAGTTTTACATTTTGTAAGTGGAGGAGCGAGGAATTACTAACATTGCAGCGCACTTGAGCTGGAGCTTAGGTGGCTATTGTAGCCGAATTTGAGGTTGTATCCCTGCTTGATCCACAAAAGTAAATTTGTTAGTTTCGGCTACACCTACATCTCCGTGGTACGTTGTAAACAGTTACCGTTTACATCCGGCATGTAACTACGCGTACTGTAAAACGAATACCCTTGCTTCTATAAACTTTTTGTGATCTAGGGATAGCGTCATTGGCTACCCAACGAAAATTGTTGTGTATCCCGTTCGATCCCAGGCAGTTTAGTTTACGGATAAAAATTATCAGTTATGGCTGCCGAAAACTACCCACGGTCTTGTCAAATAGTACGGACATGAAGACAGAGTTTCAGGGCACTTTCTTTCCCCAGAAGCAGGGGAGTCAGCAATGCGTAGAGAAGAAATAGACACTCTAACATTAAATACAAATAGTGTGTATATTAGGACATTAGGCTTGTACCTGAAAGTTTCAAGATCATATCTCCACTGGTAAATGATTTCGATTTAGTTCACTATTCTGATATCCGGCAAGCGACGTCTGAATGTACATCATAGCTCGATTCAAGGAAGTGAAGCGGCAAGTAGACAACGATTTCTGATCAGGCGAATATAGGGAAACGTGGAAAGCAGCAGAAATATGTTGCGTCTGGGACAGAATCGTTGTAAAGTGGAAGACAGGACAAACGTTGACGTACTGTGATAGTTCAGTATTAGGATTATTCTTATTAGAATCGAATCCAAACCAACGGCAACATTAGAAACCTATATAAAGACGAAAAAAAAATTGCATCACCTAGGTTCTGAGGGTTCCGGAACCCGTGCAGAAAATTGGAATAGAGATCAACATAAACATCATTTTCGCTCTTTTTATTGCTCATGAAAACCACGCATTGCATATGGTACCACCATACAGCGATAACTTCAGAGGTCGTGGTCCAGACTGCAGTACACACCGGTACCTCTAATACCCAGTAACACATCCTCTTGCATTGATGCATGCCTGTATTCGCCGTGGCATGCTATCCACAAGTTCATCAATGCACTATTGGTCCAGATTGTCCCACTCCTCAACGGCGATTCGGCGTAGATCCCTCAGAGTGGTTGGTGAGTCACGTCGTCCATAAACAGCCCTGTTAAAATCTATCCCTGGCATGTTCGATAGGGTTCATGTCCGGGGAACATGCTGGCCACTCTAGTCAAGAGATGTCGTTATCCTGAAGGAAGTCATTCATACGATGTGCGCGAATTGTCATCCATGAGGACGAATGCCTCGCCAATATGCTGCCGATATTGTTGCACTATCTGTCGGAGGATGGCATTCACATATCGTACAGTCATTACGACGCCTTCCATGACCAGCAGCGGCGTACGTCGGCCCCACAGAAAGCCACCCCGAAACAACAGGGAACCTCCACCTTGTTGCACTCGCTGGACAGTGTGTCTGAGGCGTTCAGTCTGACCGGGTTGCCTCCAAACGATTGTCTGCTTGAAGGCATATGCGAGACTCATCGGTGAAGGGAATGTGATGCCAATCCTGAGCGGTACATTCAGCATGTTGTTGGGCCCATCTGTACCGCGCAGCATGGTGTCCAGGTTGCAAAGATGGACCTCGCCATGGACGCCGGGAGTGAAGTTGAGCATCATGCAGCCTATTGCGCACAGTTTGAGTCGTAACACGACGTCCTATGGCTGAAAAAGCATTATTCAACAAGGTGGTGTTGCTGTCAGCGTTCCTCCGAGCCATAATCCGTAGGTAGCGATCATCCACTACACTCGTAGCCCTTGGGCGGCCTGAACGAGGCATGTCATTGACAGGTCCCGTCTCTCTGTATCTCCTCCATGTTCGAACAACATCGCTTGGGTTCACTCCGAGACGCCTGCATACTTCCCTTATTGAGAGCCCTTCCTGGCACAAAGTCATAATGCGGACGCGATCGAATCGCGGTATTGACCGTCTAGGCATGGTTGAACTACAGACAACATGAGCCGTATACTTTTTTCCTGGTGGAATGACTGGAACTTTTCGGCTGTCGGACCCCTCCGTCTAATAGGCGCTGCTCATACGTTCTTGTTCACATCTTTGGGCGTGTTTAGTGACATCTCTGAACAGTGAAAGGGACTGTGGTTCAAATGGTTCAAATGGCTCTGAGCACTATCGGACTTAAACCTAACCAACCTAAGGACATCACACACATCCATGCCCGAGGCAGGATTCGAATCTGCGACCGTAGCAGTCGCGCGGATCCGGACTGGGCGCCTAGAACCGCTCGACCACCGCGGCCGGCGAAAGGGATTGTGTCTGTGATAAAGAATCCACAGTCAACCTCTGTCCTCTGGAGTTCTTGGAACCGGGGTGATGCAAAACTTTTTTGAAGTGTGTATGTAGGCAATGTCCTGAATGACTGAGTCATCATCGTCGAGTCCACACCGCAAAGCACAGAAATTCGAAATTTGAAGAGAGTGTTAGTCTTATTATGCAGGCGTCGTTAAAAGACGAGATTTTTTGAAATTCTCCAACTAAGGGGGTTGAAATATGGGATGAGAGGTTTTTTGAAAAGATGTCCTATTAAGACAGTTGTGAAGATAGACCTACGAAATTGGTATTTGGTTTCTGGGTTGAACATAAAGAAATACGTGCTTCAGCATTTTTGAAAGTTTCACACCTTCGGGTGAGAAATGATGGGTGAATAATTTTAAATAAATTGTTGTTACAGAAAGACTAAAGTATTTTTAAAGGTACATATATATATGATCTAGCTCTGAAATATTACTTTGCAAACTTTCAATCGAATCTGCCATCACAACTAAGTCATCCGCATATGCAAGACTGCTTATTTTGTGTTCACATGTCTTAATCTCACCCAGCCAGTCAATTGTTTTTATATGTTGAAAGAAATAGACTGGCTGGGTGAAATTAAGATATGTGAACACAAAATAAGCAGTCTTGCGTATGCGGATGACTTACTTGTGATGGGCAGATTCGATTGAAAGTTTGCAAAGTAATATTTCAGACCTAGATCAGAAATGTAAGGACTATGGTATAAAGATTAGCATCTCCAAAACGAAAGTAATGTCACTGAGACAGAGATACAAACGGATTGAGTGCCAAATAGGAGGAACAAAGTTAGAACAGGTGGACGGTTTCAAGTACTTAGGATGCATATTCTCACAGGATGGCAACATAGTGAAAGAACTGGAAGCGAGGTGTAGCAAAGCTAATATAGTGAGGGCTCAGCTACGATCTACTCTCTTCTGCAAGAAGGAAGTCAGTACCAAGACTAAGTTATCTGTGCACCGTTCAATCATTCGACCAACTTTGTTGTATGGGAGCGAAAGCTGGGTGGATTCAGGTTACCTTATCAACAAGGTTGAGGTTACGGATATGAAAGTAGCTAGGATGATTGCAGGTACTAGTAGATGGGAACAATGGCAGGAGGGTGTCCACAATGAGGAAATCAAAGAAAAACTGGGAATGAACTCTATAGATGTAGCAGTCAGGGCGAACAGGCTTAGATAGTGGTGTCATGTTACACGCATTGGAGAAGCAAGGTTACCCAAGAGACTCATGGGGTCAGCAGTAGAGGGTAGGAGGGGTCGGGGCAAACCAAGGAGAAGGTACCTGGATTCGGTTAAGAATGATTTTGAAGTAATGGGTTTAACATCAGAAGAGGCACCAATGTTAGCACTGAATAGGAGATCGTGGAGGAATTTTATACGGGGGCTATGCTCCAGACTGAACGCTGAAAGGCATAATCAGTCTTAAACGATGATGATGATGATGATGATGATGATATATAAATTGATATTTCACTTCTCTGTAAGACATAAAAACACGTATGTTTTAGTGTTTTTGGAAATTCAGCTTCTAAAGGGGTGAAATAGGGGATGGAATGTTTCATGAACTATGTCATTATGAAAGCATTTTAAAAGATAAATCTAAGAAAATTTGGATTTGGTTGTTCGGTTAGAATTTAAACAAATACCTGTTCCAGTGTTTTCGAAAATTCAACTCCTACAGGCGAGGAATAGTGTAAGGTGGACATGTCATTATGGTTTATGTTATCGATGTGCGCGCCAGAGAGACAGTAAGTTATGTTATTGTTTAACAATCTTTGATCTTATCGTGGTACAGTCTTTGCCTCTGTGCAGTCTGATACATTCTTAGTTTGTGTGTGGTAGGTGCTAAACACATCAGTAGTCCTGTGTTGACTTGTGATTGTATCTATTAGATGAAGAAATACTTATTGTAAAGACAGCAAGAATGAATATGATGCATATGTTGAAAGGAAAAAGAATATAAATTTTGAATAATGTTATTTTTTTAAGAGAAGAAGTTTCAAGTAAGACTGCAACACTGTGCGTCTGATTTAGACAAATGATTATTGGCAGCAAGTTAACTTTGTTCACTTGCTCAGAGTTGAGAGAAAGACCACCTCACTTCCCTGAATCATGCACTAACGTATTAACTGATTAGGCTGATTGATTTTTATAGGCATTCTCTGTTAACACTGTACCCTCTTGAAACCATTGTTTACTTTGTTAAGCTTAGTATTGTTCAGACTTACGTTAAGTGTGAAGGTCACGTGAAGTTTTATTCTGTCTTTTTGAATATATACATCATTCTGAAATTTTTGTCTTATAATATCATTTCATAGGAATAGTTCCTCTCCTCATCCCATTGTTTATCATTATGCATTGCCACATTGTACCATGTGGTATTAAACAATTTGAGTATAGTTTAGAAATTTTATTTAAAATCAGAAATCTAGCTTAGCCGCTGCCTACTTGCTGTTTGCTGTTGTGCTTTCGAGGAATCTGCAACAATGTTGTCAAGACGCGAGGTAAGTAGAAACTTTGATTAAGGCCATATCATTGTTTTATTTCAGTTATGCATTTAACCCATTTAACGTAAAGAAGAAATGTATTCATACCAGTTACAGTTCACTTCAAATTAGGTTCTGTTTAGCATATTCTGGTTAGCATATGCATTTGCATTTAAATTTGATAACAGTTTTGAGTACATTGTTTTGGTAATATGTAGATTTTTATAGAGTGAGAGGTAAAGTCGGGCTAAATTTCAGACAGACAAGAATATAGTGATGATGTTACATACGGCGACCCTGTCAGGCAGTTCATTGGTGCTTTTGGTAATACATAGTCACATAGTGTTGTATTGCTCGAAAGCAAGAAATACACCACGTTAGTTTTACTAATATTGTACTTCTTTTTCAGACAATTCAATTTTGTATTCAGTTTGTGAAATTTTTGTGACATGTTACGAATATCAATTATTTTTTACATAAACTGTTTGCATAATAGTACGGGTTCTGCGTGGATTTCATTCATTGTTGGCTATTTACGTACACAGCAGTACAGTTTTTGTTTTTTGGTCACTGTAGCAATTTTGTTTTTCCAATACGGTGTTTCATCATGTTTGATACAACAGAAAACAATATGAAAATCTTTTGTACCACAAGACAAGAGAGGGTGTTACAAAATAAGGATTCAGTACAGGATGAGATAACCCACATTCAGCAGTTAGCAACTGCCAATAGTCTGCATGAGACTACAGGAAATTGCGCATACACGATTATTGACCAATTTAGCGAAAAATAGTGAAACAGAAAAACGATTGTGAATGAACACGTAAATTCTGAAGTCGAGTTGGGCGGCGCTACCGTCTACCAAAAGTCGCCAGAGTCGTGCGAAATTTACAACTAGTAACAGGTACATCAGAATAAGATTTGTGTCAATGTCTTTTGAACGAACACAACACACATCATCCTCAGTGAGCGATTATATAGAACCACACTGTGCGAATCCGGAAAGGGTCGCAGGTTCGAATCCTGCCTCGGGCATGGATGTGTGTGATGTCCTTAGGTTAGTTAGGTTTAAGTAGTTCTAAGTTCTAGGGCACTGACCATTTGAATCCGTAAAATTTCCTTGAATCAAATGGTTCAAATGGCTCTGAGCACTGTGGGACTTAACTTCTAAGGTCATCAGTCTCCTAGAACTTAGAACTACTTAAAACTAACTAACCTAAGGACATCACACACATCCATGCCCGAGGCAGGATTCGAACCTGCGACCGTAGCGGTCGCGCGGTTCCAGACTGTAGCGCCTTTAACCGCTTGGCCACCCCGGCCGGCTTCCTTGAATCAATTCGTCAGATGCCTAAAGAAACACAATGTGAAAACAGGAAATCACAGGAAATTAAAAATGGCCTTCAACTAATAATTAACAGTTTTGCAACTAGATTACGTGACCTTGATACAAATCACGAAAACGCGAAAAGAAACCGGTGTAATGACAAGAACGAATTGTTAGCTAAAATCAACGCTGTAGTTCCGGTTGCGATAGTTACACAGATGAAAGAACAGAACGAACAGCTTAACACAACGGTAAAACAAATAAACGAATATGAGGAAACTTTGAAATTAACTTCTCGAGAATAAAAATCAACAGTTAACAATAATTGAAGAAAAAGTGGATGACTTGACAACGAAAACGTCAAATTTATCAAACAGTTAGATAGGGATTTAAATGACACACTACCAGTATAATTTTTAGACACAGCATAATATCAGTCATTAACAAATTTTGAAGACAACCAGGAGAAAATTAATATGAAAAATAAATGTTACAGGAATACTATGAGTGAAAATGGCGAGCGTACTGAAAGCAAGCATAACCGCGAAGACGAAAAAGACGAATTTGGCCGTTTACATTCATATTCAGAAAGCTTTTCTGACCACACAAATCTAGGTGATTCTTCACGAGAACAGTATCACACATCCAGACACGACAATGACTCGCCGATGTGGTGCAATAGAGCACACTCTGCTTCACACAGAAACGGTTACTTCGATTACAAACACTTTCTGACTTTACGTAAATTCAACGTTTCCAGGAATTACAGCAACGAAATACACCCCCAAGCTTGGATTGATCAGTTCCTATATTAAAATGAATATGCAGCAACAATGCGATCTATAGTGAGAGACTGCAAATGTGTGAATGATTTCGGGTAAAACATAGCAGTGTAATGATACGACACTTGTACAGTCTGACTTTTCAAGCCTAGCAAAATGCAGAAATGAGTACTTATCAAATCCATACAGTCCGTCAGATCTAATCCACATTTGTTTAGCAAAGTTACCTGAACATTTGGGACACGTAACTTTAGCCAGCAGATGTAAAGATGATTTAAAAGCGTTTCACACTTTACTTCAGGAACTGGAATTGGACAGTGACAACTATTTAACGAAAAGAGACAATAAGAATCACAGCATTAACTATGACACGGATGACACTTTTGTACTATATAAAAACAAAAGCAATTGAAAGTCGCATAATAAACACAACCAGAGAACTGATTACAGACGGGATAACTGACATCGTCAGTACGACGAACAATTCTTGCAGTTGAATAATGACTATTGTTGTAGAAGTAACTTCTCTAGCTCTGATAAGGAGCATAATAACAGACAACACAGGAATTAAGGTAATGCTGCTGTGGTCTTCAGTCCTGAGACTGGTTTGATGCAGCTCTCGATGCAACTCTATCCTGTGCAAGCTTCTTCATCTCCCAGTACCTACTGCAACCTACATCCTTCTGAATCTGCTTGGTGTATTCATCTCTTGGTCTCCCTCTACGATTTTTACCCTCCACGCTGCCTTCCAAAGCTAAATTTGTAATCCCTTGATGCCTCAAAACATGTCCTACCAACCGATCCCTTCTTCTAGTCAAGTTGTGCCACAAGCTCCTCTTCTCCCCAATCCTATTCAATACCTCCTCATTAGTTACGTGATCTACCCACCTTATCTTCAGCATTCTTCTGTAGCACCATATTTCGAAAGTTTCTATTCTCTTCTTGTCCAAATTAGTTATCGTCCATGTTTCACTTCCATACATGGCTACACTCCATACAAATACTTTCAGAAACGACTTCCTTACACTTAAATCTATACTCGATGTTAACAAATTTCTCCTCTTCAGAAACGATTTCCTTGCCATTGCCAGTCTACATTTTATATCCTCTCTACTTCGACCATCCTCAGTTATTTTACTCCCTAAATAGCAAAACTCCGTTACTACTTTAAGTGTCTCATTTCATAATCTAATTCCCTCAGCATCACCCGATTTATTTTGACTACATTCCCTTATCCTCATTTTGCTTTTGTTGATGTTCATCTTATATCCTCCTTTCAAGACACTGTCCATTCCGTTCAACTGCTCTTCCAAGTCCTTTGCTGTCTCTGACAGAATTACAATGTCATCGGCGAACCTCAAAGTATTTATTTCTCCTCCATGGATTTTAATACCTACTCCGAATTTTTCTTTTGTTTCCTTTATTGCTTGCTCAATATACAGATTGAATAACATCGGGGAGAGGCTACAACCCTGTCTCACTCCTTTCCCAACCACTGCTTCCCTTTCATGCCCCTCGACTCTTATAACTGCCATCTGGTTTCTATACAAATTGTAAATAGCCTTTCGCTCCCTGTATTTTACCCCTGCCACCTTCAGAATTTGAAAGAGAGTATTCCAGTTAACATTGTCAAAAGCTTTCCCTAAGTCTACAAATGCTAGAAACGCAGGTTTGCCTTTTCTTAATCTTTCTTCTAAGATAAGTCGTAAGGTTAGTATTGCCTCACGTGTTCCAACATTTCTACGGAATCCAAACTGATCTTCCCCGAGGTCCGCTTCTACCAGTTTTTCCATTCGTCTGTAAAGAATTCACATTAGTATTTTGCAGCTGTGATTTATTAAACTGATAGTTCGGTAATTTTCACATCTGTCAACACCTGCTTTCTTTGGGATTGGAATTATTATATTCTTCTTAAAGTCTGAGGGTATTTCGCCTGTCTCCTACATCTTGCTCACCAGATGGTAGAGTTTTGTCATGACTGGCTCTCCCAAGGCCATCAGTAGTTCTAATGGAATGTTGTCTACTACCGGGGCCTTGTTTTGACTCAGGTCTTTCAGTGCTCTGTCAAACTCTTCATGCAGTATCTTATCTCCCATTTCGTCTTCATCTACATCCTCTTCCATTTCCATAATATTGTCCTCAAGTACATCGCCCTTGTATAAACCCTCTATATACTCCTTCCACCTTTCTGCCTTCCCTTCTTTGCTTACAACTGGGTTGCCATCTGAGCTCTTGATATTTATACAAGTGGTTCTCTTCTCTCCAAAGGTCTCTTTAATTTTCCTGTAGGCAGTATCTATCTTACCCCTAGTGAGACAAGCCTCTACATCCTTGCATTTGTCCTCTAGCCATCCCTGCTTAGCCATTTTGCACTTCCTGTCGATCTCATTTTTCAGACGTTTGTATTCCTTTTTGCCTGCTTCATTTACTGCATTTTCATATTTTCTCCTTTCATCAATTAAATTCAATATTTCTTCTGTTACCCAAGGATTTCTATTAGCCCTCGTCTTTTTACCTACTTGATCGTCTGCTGCCTTCACTACTTCATCCCTCAGAGCTACCCATTCTTCTTCTACTGTATTTCTTTCCCCCATTCCTGTCAATTGTTCCCTTATGCTCTCTCTGAAACTCTCTACAACCTCAGGTTCTTTCAGTTTATCCAGGTCCCATCTCCTTAAATTCCCACCTTCTTGCAGTTTCTTCAGTTTCAATCTGCAGTTCATAACCAATAGATTGTGGTCAGAATCCACATCCGCCCCTGGAAATGTCTTACAATTTAAAACCTGGTTCCTAAATCTCTGTCTTACCATTATATAATCTATCTGATACCTTCTAGTATCTCCAGGATTCTTCCAGGTATACAACCTTCTTTTATGATTCTTGAACCAAGTGTTAGCTATGATTAAGTTATGCTCTGCAAGATTCTACAAGGCGGCTTCCTCTTTCATTTCTTCCCCCCAATCCATATTCACCTACTATGTTTCCTTCTCTCCCTTTTCCTACTGACGAATTCCAGTCACCCATGACTATTAAATTTTTGTCTTCCTTCACTATCTGAATGATTTCTTTTATCTCGTCATACATTTCATCAATTTCTTCATCATCTGCAGAGCTAGTTGGCATATAAACTTGTACTACTGTAGTAGGCACGGACTTTGTGTCTATCTTGGCCACAATAATGCGTTCACTATGCTGTTTGTAGTAGCTAACCCGCACTCCTATTTTTTATTCATTATTAAACGTACTCCTGTATTACCCCTATTTGATTTTGTATTTATAACCCTGTAATCACCTGACCAAAAGTCTTGTTCCTCCTGCCACCGAACTTCACTAATTCCCACTATATCTAACTTTAACCTATCCATTTCCCCTTTTAAATTTTCTAACCTACCTGCCCGATTAAGGGATCTGACATTCCACGCTCCGAACCGTAGAACGCCAGTTTTCTTTCTCCTGATAACGACGTCCTCTTGAGTAGTCACCGCCCGGAGATCCGAATGGGGGACTATTTTACCTGCGGAATATTTTACCCAAGAGGACGCCATCATCATTTAATCATACAGTAAAGCTGCATGTCCTCGAGAAAAATTACGGTTGTAGTTTCCCCTTGCTTTCAGCCATTCGCAGTACCAGCACAGCAAGGCCGTTTTGGTTAATGTTACAAGGCCAGATCAGTCAATCATCCAGATTGTTGCCCCTGCAACTACTGAAAAGGCTGCTACCCCTCTTCAGGAACCACATGTTTGTCTGGCCTCTCAACAGATACCCCTCCGTTGTGGTTGCACCTACGGTACGGCCATCTGTATCGCTGAGGCACGCAAGCCTCCCCACCAACGGCAAGGTCCATGGTTCATGGGGGGTAAGGTAATGAGAACATCGTAATCGCAGTTATCAAAATAATCGCAGACAATACTAGAACGCAAGTGGTAATCATGTAAATTCTAACGGGCACAGCTTAGGTAGACCAAATCCGGAACACACATGGCACGACAACAATTATGCAAATAGCAACCAACACAGTCAAAACCGACACAGTCACGGTAATCAACACCACAGTTCACAGTGGCAAAATTCTGGAAGGGGAAGGCCAGCGCGACGGATAGAAATAAACCCACTAGATAATCAACGACGAGGAAACAATACAGGACAAACACAGTCGAAAATTCCAAGAGATTCTCAATGAGTTAACACACGATTCTACATCATTATCTCCTTTATTTGTCCTCAAAAACCTACAACCACCAGATCGTATCAGGGAGTTAATATCATTTCCAGCTTCGAAAAAATTACGTCGTAAGGAGATATTAGACACAGCGCTAAGCTACATCAAAAAGACTGCAATAAGAAGAAAGAAATCGCATCAAGAACAAGTAAATACCAAATAGCTACTGGTTGGACAGAAAATTCTGGTTAAATCTCACCCCTAGTCACAAATTCTTTCAAGTATATAAGGGACCTTTTGGGATTTGTAGAATTGTACACGTGCAAGGGACTTTTCATATTTCGTATATCAAACAATATATAGAGTAATTCATTCACTAAAGTTGTACCCAGATGATAGAACTACATGTCACCAATTTCTAAAATATTTTCAAAGTGTTTGCTGCATTACAGCTCAGAGCCGCAGTTAGCGAGAAACAGTGGTATTGCACCACATGCCAAAGCAAATCCCGTCGTGCGGCAGGCAACTTTTGACAGAACTGGGCAACTTTCGTCGCTCAACAAACTTCATTTATCAGCAACAACTCGAGCGACTTGCTGCCACAATGCACATGCTAAACAAACTTCAAAATTTCATCTAGAATCCGAATAATAAAATGAACATTGACAGTATATTTAAACCAATTCTGAGAGGATACGCAGGTTATCAGAAATGTGTTGTTCACTTGAGAAATATTTTTGGCTATACACAATGATGATAATATAGAGCCATATAATAATTTTTACCGCAGCCGATGAGACATACGGACTCTTAAAATGGGGACTGTGTTATCTGGAGAGCAGAGTGATAGGTATTTTGATGTAAGAAGTTTTCAGGATGTATTGAGAGGTGGTGAAGACGAGTTTACTGAAGTGAAATATTTACGATTACAGAAATATGGTGTTGTTTTTGTGGTAATAAGTGAATGATAACAGAGGAGGTAATTGTTATTTGAAGAGTAATTTAGACAAAGGCAGCAAACATGATTAATATTGTAGTACAGATAATGAAATTTATGTTGAGTAAGTAAATCAGATGACAATTATGACATTTATGATGTGTACTGTAGTAGAATGATCAATGATTGTGATGATTAATGTAGAGGTAGAGTGAGTGAATAATGGTTAGGACGTAGTGGCCCTGTTTCTTGTTATAGTCAGTTTTCACGCCATGTGAATGCATTCTGTGTTTAGAAGCGTAAAAGGTAAGTTCTGGAAAAGACATATCTGGATGACAATACTGACTTAAGGTACCATGACTTGAGACAACACAGCTATTTCTTTGATATACAGTTTATGATTATCTCATGCAAATTATTCAACCTTTATACTAAACATATACTGTCTTTTTTTTCATTGGAACAACTTAACATGTAACAATCGTGCATATTTTACAGCAACTTGAGAAGTGTGTGTTTTTATCTCCATTTATGCACGAAAAAATGTTTTACAAAGATTTGGCTCAGCATTGATTGCTATCCTACACTGTGACATGAGCTTTTAGCATATGGTACCTCACTGAACAGTATGTGACTTGTCTTTGCGGTGGTATCTATTTTCTTGGTTATAGTGATGAATGACACTTTTTTCTGCCTTTTATATAGCTACATGCACGCAATATTTAACTTGTACTGAGTTCTGTAGAACTAATCTTCCTTTTCTTTGTCTAACAGATAAAATTTGTATATCTATGAAGTGATGCCACAACAATATAGTCCAAAAGTATAAGTGTTTGGAAAATTTTAAGTTTTGGAAGTGATGATGAAATTAATCACTCACAAGTTGCGACATGCACAGAAAATATGCAGAAAGTGTAAGGAGTAATAATGATATTTTTTTTTTAGTTCTCAGCTGTATTCTTTTTGCCATGGCACAGGATAACATTCTTTTATAAATATTTTTCTTAATAACATGTGTTGTTGCAAACTAGCTTTCTTGTTGAATTTACATATGATGTAACATAATAACATTCAATGCTTCAGCTTAAGGAATTTTCAGGTTGTATTTGCCTCTTAAACTTATGTCATTTATTGAGTTTCTTTATAAAGGATATTTTCTGCATAAATTGTTGCTATAGGATGTGGGGCCATTAGTACAATAATTATGTTAAATGTAGTACTGTAGTGAGCTCTCATAAGTCTTGAAAGATGTAAAAAGTCATGAAAGGGGGTAAGGAGGAAGCAAAGAGATAAAGGTACACATGAGAAGAGAAAGGGTTACAGAGACAAGTTTAAGATGAGAAATGATTAGGCAGAGCAAATATGACAAATGCGTAGCTAGGGAAAGTATGAGAAATGGTTACATAGAGCTAATATGACAAAGGGTTAAGTAGGACAGTTGAGCTAAATTATATGAACTTATAACAATGTAAGAAATAGATGACAGAAATATGCACATGCTGGCTCAGCCTTTCGTGTCAGAAGCTGTTGTGTTTGCTAATGTTTATTTCGAAATAATTCTAGAAACTAAAAACTGAAGGGACACGTAGCGAGACGTCTGTACATTATTCTCATACGAAATGAGCCCAGTTTTTGAGCGATAGATGGCTTGCTCATTGAGAAAATTGCAGTCTGCGCTAAATTCGAGTACGATCTTCTGAACAGAGCATTGTGGCACGAGTTGTGCTCCAGCTTGGTCGACAAAGTGTGTTGTACAAGATAACACTCAGAGTAGCTGTTTGGCTCTGAGCACTATGGGACTCAACTGCTGTAGTCATAAGTCCCCTAGAACTTAGAACTACTTAAACCTAACTAACCTAAGGACATCACACACATCCCTGCCCGAGGCAGGATTCGAACCTGCGACCGTAGCGGTCGTGTGGTTCCAGACTGTAGCACCTTTAACCGCTCGGCCACTCCGGCCGGCTGCTGTTTGGATGATCTTGCATAGCAGCCAAAAGTGGGTAGATCAGTGATCATGAAAAGAAAGTGAAACTCGGTAGTTGATAAAACAATAATCCTTATTTTGTAGCTACGCAAGGGTGTCTGCTCCGGGATGAGGAGGGGAAGCTGGGAACTACTAGTGGCTGTCAGCTACTAGAGATGTCAGCTACTGAGATTTTCCTCTATGTTACTTCGAAATTGTAAAAAGGTGCCCCATGTTACATAGTAAAAGACGTAACAAGCAATCCTCCTACTACAGCAAAACTGAAACAAACCGCCTTATGTTATAGCAGAACTGTAATAAGTAGCCCTCATTGTTACCGCAAAATTGTAACCAACTGACGCGTCTTACAGCAATTTCCAGTGTAACCATTTTCCATTGTCACTGCGTACATACTTTTGGATGGAGCATTGATAGTCAGCCGACATGGTTACTGTTGTTACCCTGCACGTTCATTTATTTCGACTCCGGAAATATAAATACTCGGAGACTGCATTAGTGCACATATGTAAACATCAGCAAGTGTAATCATGATGTCGACTAAACAAGCTGAACTCTATTAAGTTCCCCTGCGAACTACAGAGGAACCGTAACATGTTGCCTTCCATTTTTTCAACAAAACTGTAAAAATTTGCCCACCGTGTTACCGTAAAACAGCAGTACATGCTCCAGCTGCTAGTTGGATGCTACTGGGGCAATGGTGCCAACCTGACATGGTGACTGCCAGTACCACAATGCTCCTAATTAGCATAATCACAAACATGTGGCGACAGTGTACGTGCTATAACCTTTTTTCAGTCGACAATTTTCTGACTGCTCAGATGCGGTCCATCACGAATTCCTCTTCTGAGTCAACCACTCTATCTCAGAGTAGCACTTGCAATCTGCGTCCTCAATTATTTGCTGGATGCATTCCAATCTCTGACTTGTTTAGCAGTTTTCACGCTCTACAGCTCTCTCTAGTACCATGGAAGTCATTCTCACAGGTCTTAGCAGATTTTCTATCATCCTGTCCTTCTTCTTGTCTGTGTTTTCAATATATTCAGTTCCTCGCTGCTTCTGCAGACAACATCTTAATTCCTTACCTTATCAGACGACCTACTAGTAGACTTCTCTTGGCCAGGAATTTCCTTTTTTCCAGTGCTAGTATGCTTTTGATGTTCTCCTTGGTCAGACTATAATGCGTTGTTTTGCTGCGGTAGCAGAATTCCTTAAGTTCACCTACTTTGTGGTCAACAACTGCGATGTTAAGTTTCTCGCTTTTCTCGTTTCTGCTACTTCTCATTACTTTCGTATTTCTTCGATTTACTCTCCATCTATAGTCTGTACTCAATCTGTTCAGTAGATCCTATCCCGTAATTCATCTTCCCTTTCAGCGGGAGGATAGCAATGACACCAGTGAATCTTGTCATTCATATCGCCTCGCCTTGAATTTTTATTACTCTTTTGAGCCTTTTCATTTATTTCGGTCATTGCTTACTCGATGTATAGATTGAACAGTAGAGGCGAAGTGTCTGTCACACTTATTCTTCCATCTTCGCTCTGGGTAAATGTTGTATATTACACGTCTTTCTCTATAGATTACACCTATTTTTCTCAGAATTTAGCACACCTTGCTCCACGCGACAGCGGCGAACGCTTTTTCCAGATTAATAAATCCAATGAATCTGTCTTGATTTTTCTATGGTGTTCTTTCCATTATCAATCGGAACGCCAGAATTGTCTCTCTGGTGCCTTTACATTTCCTAATGCCAAACTGATCGTCATTTAACACATTCTCAACTTTCTTTTCCATCCTTTTGTATATTATTCTTGTCAGCACCTAGGATACATGGACTGTTGATTGTGCAATAATCCTTGCTATCTTGCTCTTGCTATCTTCGGAACTGTGGAACTGTATAGATGATGTTTTTCCGAAAGTCAGGTGGTATATCGTCAGACCTATACACTCTATAAGCCAAGTTGTTTTGTTGCCACTTTTTCCAACCATTTTAGAATTTCTCATGCAACGTTAGCTATCCCTTCTGCCTTATTTGATCTTAAGCTACACAAAGCTCGTTCAAATTCTGATTGTAATACTGGATCCCCTATCTCTTCTAAATTTACTCCTGTTTCTTCTTCTATCACCGCGGACGAGTCGTCCTCCTCATAAAGCCCTCCAATGTACTCTTTCTACCTATCCACCGTCTCCTCTGCATTTAACAATGGAATTATCGTTGCATTATTAATATTACGGCCCTTGAATTTAATTTCACCGAAAATTGTTTCAGCTTTTCTATGCTGAGCCAGATTTTCCGAGAATAATTTGTTTTTAGATTTCTTCACATTCTTCATGCAGCCATTTCGCCTTATCTTCTCCGAAATAACTGGCAATTCACGGACATGTTTTAACTGGAAACTCACACGAGCAACATCGACAGGCGTATCAAGACTGCCCGTCCGCAGACAGTAAGATAACCGAGACGAGATTGGTGGATTGCGTGAGAGATAGTCAACACGGTACACCGAACAAATATCTGAAAGTCCCAAACGCCCGAGACAGTGCGTACCTGCAACCACTTCGTATTGTAATCGAAAACTGTGATACTTCCACAAAAAACGATTAGAGAGCTGTTTTAGTTTCCTACCCATTATCGGGGGGAAGGGGAACGATCTGAACGATGTAATATGTTGTACACAAGACATAGCTACTGGGGGGTCTCAGCTATTGGGTGTCAGCTGCTGGAGATGTGAAGTACTGGAGGTTTCAGCTATGGGATTGTCAGCCACTTGAGAGCCACCTGATAACGGATACTGTAACAATTTCCTCTGAAACTGTACGAACCTTCCCTAAAAATGTAGCAGCTTGCTTCAAAACAGTAAAACGTGACACAAAGCAGACTGTCGTTGTCCCACCCAATAATAGTTGGGGAAGGTGAGTGATGCTGGCAATATGTTACAGTTTCGGGGCATCTCCTTAAAGCGAGTTTTTACAGTTTAGGTGTGTAGCTGACACCTTCCCAATAACTGCCACCGAGGTAGCTGACATCCACAGTATCTGACACACTCCGTACATACGCTGTAAGACCACTTGAATTGCAGAAAGTAGAAAGTACTGAAAAGTACTCAGGATCGAAAGACGTATGGATGAATGGTGAACTAGATGAAACACTTTTTGTGACATTAAAATGTTATCAGTGCCAATATGTAGCAATCACATTGTTTACTTTGGTAATTCTCGTCTGCAGGTGCACTTAGAGCTGTGAATTCCACCAGCGGAGTTTTTCAATATTGTAGAACCATTTTTTTATTTTTTTGTAACGCACATCATATTTGCCATTCACTGTAGACATTATTTATTTCAACATTGCAGTTTCGTTCTTTGGACCTTTTTCAAGTGGCACTGCAAAAAATTTTGCTTCAGCACATGTCAGACTTTAAAATTCTCCAACATGCATACTTGTCATTGACCAGGATTAGAGTTTTACCTGTAGAAATACAATAAAACCTGACCATGAGAAGTCAATTTTTATGTAGTTTGATGCATTTGGCACGTGATGTTAAAGCATGGTACAAAGATCAAACCACTATCATCCTCTAACACACTTAAACAGTTAAAATAAGCGAGCCATGTGAATCTTAATAAATAATACAGGCAATTTATATTTGGAAATATTTAATTTGAGGATTCATTGTCCGTGCAAATTGTGGTACAACAAACAAATTTTGGCCATCAACAAATGCTGCCTAACCTGCAAGTCTTATCAGTAGTGGAAATATACAAACATGCGTATTTTTTGCCGTCTTATACAACAATTAAGTTACTAGCGTCACTTGAGTGTTGTGCTCTAAATCTCAGACCTTTTGAGAAATACTACAATTCCATTTTGGAGCAAAGTTTGAATTTTTGTTCATGATCACGGAACTGTAATTATTCCTGTGCATACGGGAAGCAATCTATCTCCGTAGCTGAGTAGTCATTGCAGCTCACTGCCATACAGGGGCCCTGGATTAGAACAGCGGCCACGCCAGAGATTTATGCACTCGGGGACTGGATGTTGCGTTGTCCTCATCATTATCGACATGCAAGACTTGCAATCAGCGACAGACTGGGTCTCCCAACCAAATATGTCATACGATCAATTCATTTACACAATAAGCAACCTATGTGTATGTATGCTGTGTTTGTACTTAAAATCATTGCTTATTATGAAAAATAGCTTTATTTTTGTAGCAAGGATTGCACTTTTGAGATACTGACTTTTCATTTCTATCTTGTTCCATCACCATCTTTGGTCTAGCTGTGTTACAAATAAACATTTCATATTAGAGAGTTCTCCTGGTGTGTAACAAAAATATGTTATTTATGTGATACAAGGTAATAAAGATATAAAAGCACCTTCTTCTGCCCTTCAAATGGTTCAAATGGCTCTGAGCACTATGCGACTTAACTTCTAAGGTCATCAGTCGCCTAGAACTTAGAACTACTTAAACCTAACTAACCTAAGGACATCACACACATCCATGCCCGAGGCAGGATTCGAACCTGCGACCGTAGCGGTCGCTCGGCTCCAGAGTGTAGCGCCTACAACCGCACGGCCACTCCGTCCGGCTTTCTGCCCTTCCTAAAATAGTGTATGGTCAGTTTGTTTGTCTGTATTTTGTGTGTGTGTGTTTTCCTCACGCATTTTAGATGCAGAAATACTACACATTGCACCATTTACGTTATTTTTCATAGAACTACTTTGAACATGGTGCAAAAAATTCTTGTCGTTCGCAATCTTTCGAGCATAGCCAAGATGTCTATTATGGGATTACAGTGTGATTTGCTGCTTAATGATCGCCAAAATACTGTATTGTGTTTATAGGAGAGAGCAGTGGCTTACTGTCATACTTGTTTGTGATGTGCTGGTTAAATAGGTACGTGTTGACACGTGACAGAGAAAGAGGCTGTGGCTTGTGACGTTATGGGCAGGGGCCACTTGATGTGCAAGTGTTCTTCTTCATGACCTTCAGCTGATATTTGAAGGTCAAGGTGTGACAGCTTGCCCATAGGATACTATCATACTAAGCGAAGAATCTAGAGATATTTTTTAGCCTCCTACATATGGCTCCCATACGGATCTTGAAGACCAAATTACAGTGTTACAGCACGAACAGAGATATTTAATCAGTCACTCTTCCCGCGCTCCATACGTGAATAGAGTGTGAAGTCACCTTGACAAGTGCTGCCATGATTGTTGAGCACCCTCTGTCACGCACTTCACGGTGGTATGCAGACTACGTATTTAGGTGTAGAAGTAGATATTCTATGTCTGATATTGTTGACTCACTGGGCGTTCCATGTCGGCTGCAGTAAACTTGCGAAGTGAGCAATTCAGTTTGTTATTGTCTGCAACACCGTGTTAATCGCAAGGGTCTTTGTTGACACCTGCATATTGTAACAGCAAATAGATGGTTCACAGTGTAGCAGAATACTTGCCAATACAAACTGTACAGCATTAGGCGCTGAGCAGCTTTAGTGTGTTTCTAGCTGTGCCACAATTTTTATCGGGATCTACAGTCTGATTTTTTCCATCCTGTACAAACTCTAGGGATTGATCGATAGGATATGGAACAAAATACATCTAATGAACTTATGTACGGAAATGCGTGGTTTCCATGATAGACATTATATGTTCAAATAATACTTTCTTACAGCCTCTGCAGTCTAACATGCGCTGTAGCATGCAGCTACAGTTACAGTATGCATGGTTTCTTCCTAGAAGGTGGTACTATTCCTCATACATCATGCCCTAGCGCCCTCTCCTGCCATAGTAATTGGTAATGTTGTGGCCCATTGACTTCTCTTGCTGACGCACCTTGTAGTGGATGTGATACAGCGTTGTACACAGTGGTTCCGTACTCGAATCGAGAGCCTGCCGTCATGGTGTTTACTTAACGAATGGCAAACGAGAAGGGGCGACGGGCAGCAATGTTACACCAACAACAACCATAACATTCAATGTTTGCAACAGTAATTTCGCCGTTTGTGTGAGACGGGGTTGTTTCAGGAAGCAGGAAGTCATGAAAGACATACCCCAAATGTAGCGGGGAAAATGTGATTAACACTGCAGAAGTCGACCGCCGTGTCAGTACCTGGTAGTTGGCCCGCCAGACGACCGTGTGGAACACTCTCCATGATAATTGTTACTACCTTTAGCACTTATAGCGTGTGCGGGACTTACTAGCGACAGACTTTCCACATCGAGATCAGTTTTGTCACTGGTTTCTTCACCAGGCAACCACGATTCCGGGGTTTAAGTTATCCATCCTGTTCACAGATGAGGTCACCTTTACGTAGAGTGGTATCTTCAACTCTCATTACAGCCATCTGTGGGCTAGCATGGAGAATACCCATGGTAGGGTGACAGCGAATCACCAGCATGGGTACAGCTGGAATGTGCGGGCCGGGAAAAATTGCGACAGTATTTTGGTCCAGTCTTCCTTCCACGTCACCTAACAGGCCGTAATTATTGGCGTCTCTTGCAGGAGACTTTGCCTCCCCTGCTGGAAGAAGTACCATTGATGATTCGAAGGATTATGTGTCTCCTACATGACGGTGCTCCAGCCCACCTTCCCTTTGTGGTCCGGGCACATCTCAGTCGTGTCTTCCCTGGTCGATCGATCGAACGAGGGGGTCCAGTTGCATGGTCTGCTCGTTCACCGGATCTCGACTCGTTCGATTTCTGGTTATGGGACCATCTCAGAAGTATTATGTATGCAGAGCCCACGCAGTTGTGAAGACACTGGAGCACCGTATTCATGCTGCCTTTGACACTATTCGGATGCAACCTGACCGATGTGAACGTGTGAGACAGAACATTCTACTCGCGTACACGCAAGCGTTAAGGTACATGGAAACCATTTTCAACCCATACTGTAACTGTGGCTGCCTGGGACAGCGCGTATTAGTCCGCAGTTTCTGTAACAATGTTTGACTGAATAAATGGTGTCTAGCATGGAAACCATGCATTTTTGGATGTAAGTTCATTAGACTTTTTTGTTCCGTATCTTCTCATCGATCAATCCCTACAGTTTGTAAATGTTGGAAAAAAATCAGCCTCTATATAGGTCACCACATTTATCAAGACCTGTGTGGTAGTCAATAGAAATAACTAAGGTATTCTTAGGCGAATGCCAGCACCATTAACTACGAACAGCGAAGTTAGTATACATTAGCACCATTAACTACGAACAGCGAAGTTAGTATACATTCGCCAATCGATGCCTAGCCAGTGTAAGCAGTGCTCAGCTCTCTGAGCAGACGCAACGACATCAAAACATGCAGTCAAATGTTATTGGCCCCGACCTGGTTATATACAGTCGCGTATTATGCGTTTCCTCCAGCCTGCAGCTAGTGGTCTCGCGGACGCGTTCTAGCTTTCCGAGCACAGGTTTCCGAATTCGATTCTCGGCGGGATCAGTAATTTTCTCCTGCCTCGAGAAGACTGACTGTTTGTGTTTCATCATCATTCATGGAAGTGGCGAGATTGGACTGAGCAAAGGATGGAATCTGAACGGGCGCTGATAACCGCGCACTTGAGCGCCCAACAAACCAAACATCACCACCTTCATCATCGTTTCCTCCAGCTCATGCGGTAGCTTGGTGGACTTAGTCACAATGGCTAGTGAGTGTCGTCCTTGTGACTTGTTACTTTGACTGTCCTCATGCAGGAAACAGCCATCATCATCGCAATCTGCATAGTACGTCGATATGCGAGACAAATTGCGCTACATATTGATTAACTTATTAAAAATAAAACGTTTATCGACGGTCCTATATCAGTTCCCGGCATTCCTGACTTCGAAAATATTTTTAATAAGTGCCGTTTGCTTTGGTTTTACCAACATGACGAGATTAAAATGACCACTACTCCAATTTCCGGGTCAGGAGGACACTCGGAGCCGAACACTGCACTGGAAGTCGCACTCCGTTGACAGTTAATACACCTAGTAATTCCTTGAAAATTCCCTGAACTTTAAGTGAGAAAAAACTCAAGCATCAAGCTAACGGTTCCACGAACTGATATATGGCCTCTGCCTGCCCAACACGTTCTCGCTCAGCAGTTTGCAACAATAGCTTAAAAAAATGGAAATCATAAGTTCACGAACCCACACATGAACAAACTTGCGAATTCTTCGAAGCTTTCTGCAATGGCAAAAAAAGCTTTATTGAGTTTTAGGATTATTAACTCCAGAAAGATTAAACACTTTTGTTATGAAGTCTTCTTCTCATCCGACGAGAATGGCTGTGTCCTCTCCAGACCTTAACAACGGAAAATTTTCCTTTCAAACTTCCGTAACTGATTCTTCGACGTACACGTTGAACAACTGTCGTGATAAGCTTAAAACCTACCTTACCCCTTCTTAACATGCATTTGTTTTCCTTGCTGTGAAAGGCATTCATAGCTCACATACGTGTTTTTTAAATATTCTCTATTACTCGTCTTTCTCTATCCATTAGTCCCAATCTAGCAACAATTAAGGAATTCTAATTTCACCTCACATTGTGATAAGCTTTCTCTGGTTCCATAAATTCTACAAAGATATCCTGATATTTCTTCAGTCTGCTTTGCACCACTTATCACAATGCCAAAATTGCTTCTACGATACCATGGTATCATTTCCATTCAAGAAGCAAAATTGATCTTCGTAAAGTGGATCTCCAATTTTTTTATCCTTGATATACAATTATTATGAACAGTTTGCAAGAATAACTTGACAAATTAAACGTCTGAGAATTAATTACATGTATCCTTGTCGTTTCTGTGAATGCCGAAACAACAAACAATGGAAGGAGTGAGGAAACATTAAGGTTTATTCCTCTACATGTGAAGTTAGGAAACTGACTAACACAAAAATTCACTGACGGAGCTAGCGCTGTTACTGGGACAGCAATCAGCAAAGCCTGTGGATGAATATGGTGTCTCGTCTGCCAATTAGTAGAAATCCCTGAATAGTCCAGTTCAAACCACAGTCGAAATCTGGATGATGGCGAACCGAATGGTGTGGTGTCTAGGTATCTGCAGTACTAAAGCACAAGAAGAGAGTGCCTGCATGACATGCCCTGTGGGCGTAGGAATATGCCCAATGTCGATGAGTCTACAATAGCATGGCATCGACCGATTGAAAAGGTACTATTGTGCAGGTATTTGATGAGGGTACACTGACCAGGAGGCAACTATATGCATGGGCCATGCCTGTGCTGTCTAGCTGTGTGGACTGTACAAAAGCCAGGACTGTCCAGCCATGACATGGTGTGACATGTGGCCTGTGGACATGAGGAAAGAGTGCCATAGTGCAGGCATTGATGATACCACACTCTCCCACCCCCTCTCCATAAAAAAATGTCTCACCATGGGTGGGTGTCCATGGCTGGTGTGATATGTGACCTGTGGCCATTAGGCGACTATGCCATGGTGAAGGTATTGATGATACCACACTGCCCCACCCACTCCCTATAAAAAATGTCTCACCATGGGTGGGTGGCCATGGCCGCTCTGACATGTGACCTGTGGACACTAGGCAACTGCACCATGGTGCAGGCATTGATGATACCACGCTCTCCCAACTCCTCTCCATAAAAAATATCACGCCATAGGTGGGTGGCCATGGCCGGTGTGACATGTGACCTGTGGCCAGTAGGCAACTGCACCATGGTGCAGGCATTGATGATACCATACTCTCCCACCCCCTCTCCATAATAAATTTCCCACCATGGGTGGATGGCCATGTCCGGTGTGACATGTGACCTGTGGCCACTAGGCGACTATGCCATGGTGCAGGTATTGATGATACCACACTCTCCCAATCCCTCCCTGTAAAAAATGTCTCACCATGTGTGTGGCCATGGCCGATGCGACCTGTGACCACGACGTGAAAGTGCCTTGGTGCAGGCATTGATGATACCATACTCTCCCACCCCTCCCCATAAAAAATATCTCACTATGGCCATGATCAGTGTTACATGTAACTGTGGCCACGAGGTGACAGTGCCATGGTGCAGGCATTGATGATTCCACACTCCCCCACCCCCTCTCCATAAAAAAATGTCTCACCATGGGTGAGCGGCCACGGCTGGTGTGACATTTGACCTTTGGCCACTAGGCGACTGCTCCATGGTGCAGGTATTGATGATACCGCACTGTCCCACCGCCTCCCTATAAAAAATTTCTCACCATGATGGTGTACTGTGAGAGGTCTTGGCAATGGTGGGAGGTCCATTGTTGGTGGAAAAGCAACGGTCAGTCCAGGTGCTGAGTCCAGATATGGCCGATCGCTTTCCAGGATTGTTATGTAGGTTCCAGGAAAAACTGCAAGGAAACTTGAGGCGGAATGCACCTCGTATGCTTCGTGGTGTGTGCAATGCTGAGATGGCATAGGTGAGTCTGGGTACATGGACGTCTCTGTAAACGACACTGAAGAAGACATTGGCAGCTGGTGGGACGGTAGAAGGTGCAGCGTGCATGACAGTTACCATAGGCCGTGAGCAATCTCGAGATGGCGTAGTTCAGTCCAGGTACATGAGCGTCTACCTCAACAAAAGCGAAGAAGACAGTGGCAGCGGCTGGGACGGTAGGAGGTGCAGCGCGCATTATGATCACCATAGGCCAATGGCATTGTGGGCTGCGACGACAGAGGTTGCGATGCTAGCGCAGTGACGGCAGGGTTTTCAGCGGTGGAGGGAGTGGTGGTTGTGTCTAATGTGATCCAAGATAGAAGGGCTTCAGCTGTGGTGACGACGGTCTTGATGTGGCAATCCTGATGGTAATGCTGGGCAGCTGGTACAAAATCCTCCATGGATAACTGCTGGGGGAGACACCGACTACCTGAGCATGCTCTGAAACAGAAAGGTAGGCAACAGGATCGGCAACAGCGCGAGAGTGTAGCTGATTCTCGTGTCCATGAAGAAAGCTCCTGACCAATCGCGACATAGGTTGCTACACCCACAAGCAATACAACATGGCATTGGATTGGAATTCGGAGGGAACTGGAGGAGCACATGGGAACGTGAAAGATGTAGAACATGCGGTATTGCCTAATGCGACCTGCCATGCAGAAGTTCAGCTGGTGACTAATCTCGCAGAGGTGTCAAATCTTATATCGATAAGAACTGAATCACAGAATTTTCCTTGAAGTGAGCTACCTTGACTTCGATATTTGTGAATTGAAGACAGGCACATGGTTCTGTTGCAACGTTAAACTGTGGTGAGAAAGGTGCTGATCAGACGTGGGTGATGGTGTTGGCCTTACAGAAATCTACGAATTCTGTTGAAGTCAGTCGTGAGCCACTATCGGTTACAGTGCTAGTTGGTAATCCTTCTATACGGAAAATAGTTGCTAAAACTCGAATCACGCAGGTCGAAGTTGTTGAATTCAGAGAGATTACAAAAGAAAATTTGGTAGCAAGTCTACGACGATAAGCCACTACGAAACCCAAAATGGCCCCCTGAATTCGATGTGAATTCATTGCCAGGGCGCGCTCGATCGGCATCAGTCAAAAAACTGTTGGTGAGGAGCAGAAAGATTCTCAAAGTATTCCTATCAGTGCGTGTGGCCAATGACCTTGTCCATAGCCAGCCACATGCAGTGATGCCTGGTCATTTGCTTCATAGGGCGATGCCCCAATGTCCCTTAGGAAATAAATCTAACACCTAATGCTGCAGAGATACTCGGAATAATACCCGGATCTGTTTGTTTTGTGTGTGTAAGAGCCCATTTTGGACCGAAAAAATATCCCACTGGGAAAATCAGCGCTAAAGAAACTCACTGACGAATGAACTGGCGAAGGAGTTGGAGGGTGCCATCTTGCCCCATGGCGATGGTAATTCGATGATGGTCAGTCGGAGAGATAACTACTGTAGCTTCGTCGATATGGTCAATTTGAGAGCCAGATTCTTCAGAAGAATCGAATTCCGCATCTGATCCTACAATAAGATGAGATCAAGTATCCATATGGCGTGGCGTGCGCAGAACGATAGAGAATCTCATAATTATAATTGGCCAGGGTAAGCACTAATAGTTGGAGTTTTGTGCAGTCTGGATGGGCACAGGATTCGCAAGGCGAAATAAACTTGTGACAGGCTTGTGGTCCGTTAGCAGGAAGAGTTTTCGTCCATAAAGACACTGATGAAATAGCAAACGATATGGACGATTGCCAAGGCCTCCCTCTCTAGTTAACCGTGATGTATCCGCGCAACTGGGCGCTCTGTGGCGCCATTCTTGTGGGACAGCACAACTCCAGCGCTGTAGGAAGAGGCATCCATCGTGAGGACCATAGGATTTGCAGGATCAGAGTGGACTGAACTTCGGTCGTTATGCAAGTCTGTAAAGCCTTTCCTTGCACAGGTGACTAGATTCCCTCCGGGGTGTTTTCTCGAGGAGAGCACATACGTGTGAGACGGTCTGAGCAGCGTACAGGTATGAGGCGAAGATAATACGAGATCTTGGCGAGAACAGCCTGTAGTTTGGCGAGATTCTTCAGGGAAGGGTAAACACTGTGGGAGTCAGTAACATAATCTACGTGTTCGATTTTTGTACAGACCAAGTTGCATTTCTTCTGGTTGCATCTGAGGCCTGTTTTGGTGAGGTTTTGGAACACACATTCCAGCTTCTGGAGATGCTCCTCTGGAGTACTGCCTGGGATGAAGATGTCATCCAGATATTTGGAGCAGGAAGGCAACTGCGACGTCACTTGCTCTGAAAAACGTTGGGAGATGGTTGGAGAAGAAGCGCTGCCAATGGGTAGACGCTGATATTAGAACAATCAGATATGATTGCTGATGACGAGCTAGTATTTCACTGCATCATCCAAGAGAGGTTTATCTTCGAGAAGAGCTTGCCCCCTTGTAATGTGTCCATTAACTGTTTGGGGCGAGGGAGAGGATACGATTCCGTGACAGAATGGGCACTGATGATGGACTAAAAATCGGCTCAAAGGCGTTGGGTTTTCCTGCTGTGACGAGGGGCGACACCCATTGATCGGTGTAGACCGGCGTGATAAGACCTAGATACTGCATATGCCTCAACTCCGCCGCTCCGTCCTCCTGAATGGCACGGAAGACCTCTCGAGCTTTGACAAACCGCCGGTGGGCAGTATCTTTCAAATTAATGTGGATGGAAAAATATTTCGCCACATCCCCAGTCATCAAAAAGCTGACAGTATTTGTCATAAAGCTTTATGGCGCTGTTTTGCAGAAATGGGAACTGATCGTTGCTACATAATCTGAAATTCGGAGGCCGAAGATATCAAATGCGTCGGGGCCAGGAATCTTAGGTTGTGTAAGAGTGAACTACCGTAACTGGAATTGTGTTATACACTAAAGAGCCAAAGAAACTGGTGCACCTGCCTAATATCATGTAGAGCCCAAGCAAGCACAAAGAAGTACCGCAAACGACGTGTCATGGACTCGACTAATGTCTGAGGTAGTGCTGGAGGGAACTGACACCGTGAATCCTGCAGGGCTGTCCATAAATCTGTAAGAATATACAGGGAGTGGAGATCTCTGCTGAACAGCACGCTGCTAGGCATCCCAGACATGCTCAATAATGTTCATGTCTGGGGATTTTGGTGGCCAGCGGAAGTGTTTAAACTCAGAAGAGTGTTCATGGAGCCACTCTGTAACAATTCTGGGGTGTCGCATTGTCCTACTGGGATTGCCCAAGTCCGTCGGAATGCACAATGGACATGAGTGGATGCAGGTGATCTTACAGGATGCTTACGTACGTGTCACATATCAGAATTGCGTCTAGACGTATCAGGGGTCCCGTATCACTTCAACTGAACACGCCCCATACCATTACAGAGCCTCCTCCAGCTTGAACAGTTCACTGCTGACATGCAGGGTCCGTGGATTCATGAGGTTGTGCGGATAAATCACCGTCAACTAGAGAAGGAGGCTTTGGCAGTCACCCATGACATTTACTGTTTCATCAGTGTCTTTGTGGAAGAAAACTTTTTCCTGCTAACGGACTACAAGCCTCTTACAAGATTATTCCACCTTGTAAAACTTGTGCCCATCCAGACAGCGCAAGAACTCCAACGATGAGTGCTTACCCCGGGCAACTATAATAATGAAATTCTCTAGCGTTCCGCGGCATGCCACGCCATATGGATACTTGATCCCATCTTATTGTCGGATCAGATCCGGAATTCGATTCTTCTGAAGAATCTGGCTCTCAGATTGACCATATCGACGAAGCTACAGCGGTTACCTTTCCGACTGACCATCATCGAATTACCATCGCCATGGAGCAAGAGGGCACCCTCCAACTCATTCGCCAGTTCATTCAGGCAGTGAGTCCCTTTGGCGTTGGTTTTTCCCGTGGCACATCTTTTCGGTCCAAAATGTGCTCATACACACACAAAACAAACAGACCTGTGTATTATTCCTAGTCTCCCTGCAGCAGTAGGTGTTCGAATTATTTCCTACGGGACTTTGGGGCATCGTCCATATGAAACAATTGACCAGGCATCGCTGCATGTGGCTGGCGATGGACAAGGTCATTGGCCACACGATCACGCACTGATCGGAATACTTTGAGGATCTTTCTGCTCCTCACCAATAGTTTTTTGAGTGATACCGACCAAGCGCCCCTGGCAATGAATTCACATCTAATTCAGGGGGCCATTTTGGGCATCGTAGTGGCTTATCGTCGTGGACTTGCTACCAAATTTCCTCTTGTAATCTCTTTGAATTCAACAACATCGACCGGCATGATTCGAGTTTTAGCAACTATTTTCCATATAGAAGGATTACCAACTAACACTGTACCTGATAGTGGCTCACGACTGATTTCAAAAGAATTCGTAGATTTCTGTAAAGCCAACAACATCACCCACGTCTGATCAGCACCTTTCTCACCACAGTTTGACGTTGCAACAGAACCATGTGCCCGTCTTCAAATCACAAATATCGAAGTCAAGGCAGCCCACTTCAAGGAAAATTCTGTGCTTCTGTTCTTATCGATATAAGATTTGACGCCTCTGCGAGATTAGTCACCAGCTGAACTTCTGCATGCCAGGTCTCATTAGGCTATACCGCATGTTCTACATCCTTCACATTCCCATGTGCTCCTCCAGTCCCCTCAAAATTCCAAGCCAATGCCATGTTGTATTGCGTGTGGGTGTAGCAACCTATGTTGCGATGGGTCAGGACGCTTTCATCATGGACACGAGAATCAGCTGCGCTCTCGCACTGTCGCCGATCCTGTTGCCTACCTTTCTGTTTCAGAGCATGCTCAGGTAGTTGGTGCCTCCCCCAGCAGTTATCCATGGAGGATTTTGTACCAGGTGCCCGGCATTGCCACATCACGATCACCAGCATCTCAGCCGAAGCCCTTCTAGTCTGGGTCACCTCAGCAACAGCCACCACTCAGCCCGCAGTGCCATTGGCCTATGGTAACCATAATGCACGCTGCACCTCCTACTGCCCAACCGCTGCCACTGTCTTCCTCGCTGTCGTTTGCGGAGACGCCCATGTACCTGGACTCAACTATGCCATCTCGGCATTGCTCACACCAGGAAGCATATGAGGTGCATTCTGCCTCAAGTTTTCATGCAGTTTTTTCTGGAGCCTACATAATGAATGCTGGAATACAGATCAGCCATATCTGGACTGACCGTTGCTTTGCTGCCAACAAGGGACCTCCCACCATGGCCATGACCTCTCACAGTACACTACCATCGTGAGACATTTTTATGGGGAGGGGAGGGAGAGTGTGGTGTCATCAATGCCTGCACCATGGCACTGTCGCTTGGTGGCCACAGATCACATGTCACACAGGCCATGGCCAATCACCCATGGTGAGACGTTTTTATGGGGAGGGGGTGGGAGAGTGTGGTATCATCAAAGCCATGGCCACTCAACCATGGTGAGACATTTTTTATGGGGAGGGGTGGGAGAGTGTGGTGTCATCAATGCCTGCACCATGGAACTGTCGCCTGGTGGCCACAGGTCACATGTCACACTGGCCATGGCCACCCACCCATAGTGAGACGTTTTTATGGGGAGGGGGTGGGAGAGTGTGGTATCATCAAAGCAATGGCCACTCACCCATGGTGAGACATTTTTTTATGCAGAGGGGTGGGAGAGTGTGATATCATCGATGCCTGCACCATGGCACTGTCACCTGATGGCCACAGGTCACATGTCACACTGGCCATGGCCACCCACTCATGGTGAGACATTTTTTTATGGAGAGGGGGTGGGAGAGTGTGGTATCATCAAAGCCATGGCCACTCAACCATGGTAAGACATTTTTTATGGGGAGGGGTGGGAGAGTGTGGTGTCATCAATGCCTGCACCATGGCACTGTCACCTGGTGGCCACAGGTCACATGTCACACTGGCCATGGCCACTCACCCATGGTGAGACGTTTTTATGGGGAGGGGGTGGGAGAGTGTGGTATCATCAAAGCAATGGCCACTCACCCATGGTGAGACATTTTTTTATGGGGAGGGGGTTGGAGAGTGTGGTATCATCTATGCCTGCACCATGGCACTGTCACATGGTGGCCACAGGTCACATGTCACACTGCCCATGGCCACTCCCCCCCTCCCCCCCATCATGGTGAGACTTTTTTATGGGCGGGGTTGGGAGAGTGTGGTGTCATCAATGTCTGCCCCATGGCACTGTCACCTGGTGGCCACAGGTCACATGTCACACTGGCCATGGCCACTCACCCACGGTGAGACGTTTGTATGGGGAGGGGGATGGAGAGTGTGGTATCATCAATGCCTGCACCATGGCACCATCGCCTCTAGGCCACAGGTCACATGTCACACCGGCCATGGCTGGCCATTACTGGCTCTTGTACAGCGTCACACAGCTAGACAGCACAGGCACGGCCCATGCATACAGTTACCTCCTGGTCAGTGTACCCTCATCAAATACCTGCAGATAGTACCCTATCAATCGGGCGATCGCATGCCACTGTAGACTCAACGACAGTGGGCATATTCCTACGCCGTCAGGGCACCTCACGCAGCAGTCTCTTCTTGTACTTCACTACTGTAGATACCTAGACGCCACACCATTCTGATCGCCATCATCCAGATTTCGAGTATGGTTTTAACTGGACAATTCAGGAATTTCTACGAATTGGCAGACCAGACACCATATTCATCCACAGACTTTGCTGATTGATGTCCCATTAACAGCGCAAGCTCCGTCATTGAATTTTTGTATTAGTCAGTTTCCTATCTTCACCTGTAGAGGAATAAACAATAATGATTTCTCACTCCTTCCATTGTTTGTTGTTCAGGCATTTACAGAAAGGATAAGGATACATGTAGTTAACTCTCAGTCGTTTAATTTGTCAAGTCATTCTTGCAAACTGCTGATAATAAAGAAGAAATTGGAGATCCACTTTACGAAGACCAATTTTGCTTCTTGAATGGAAATGATATCATGTTATCGTAGAAGCAATTTTGGTATTGTGATTAGTGATGCAAAGCACACAGAAGAAATATCAGGATATCTTCGTAGCATTTATGGAACCAGAGAAAGCTTACCACAATGTGAGGTGAAATTCGAATTCCCTAATTGTTCCAAGATTGGGACTAATGTATAGAGAAAGACGAGTAATAGAAAACATTTAAAAAACACATACGTGAGCTATGAAAGCTTTTCACAGCAAGGAAAACAAATGAATGTTAAGAAGGGGTAAGGTAGGTTTTAAGCTTATCACGACAGTTTTTCAATGTGTACGTCGAAGAATCAATTACGGAAGTTTGAAAGAAAAATTTTCCGTTGTTAAGGTCTGGAGAGGACACAGCCCTTCTTGTCGGATGAGAAGAAGACTACGTAACAAAAGTGTTCAATATTTCTGGAGTTAATAATCCTAGAACTCAATAAAGCTATTTTGACATTACAGAAAGCTTCAAAGAATTCGCAAGTGTGTTCATGTGTGGGAACGTGAAATTATGATTTCCAGTTTTTTAAACAATTTTTGCAAAATAGTGAGCGAGCACGTGGTGGGTAGGCAGAGGTCATATATCAGATCGGGGAACCGTTAGCTTGATGCTTGTGTTTGTTCTCACAGAAATTTGAGGGAATTTTCAAGGAATCACTAGGTGTATTAACTATCAGCGGAGTACGACTTCCAGTGCAGTGTTCGGCTCCGAGTGTCCTGACTGGAAATTGGAGTAGTGGTCACTTTAATCCCGCCTTGTAGGTCAAACCAAAGCAAAGAACACTTATTAAAAATATTTTCGAAGTCAGGAATGCCGGGAACTGATCTAGGACCGTCGATAAACGTTTTATTTTTAATAAGTTAATCAATAAGTAACGCAATTTGTCTCGCATATCGACGTACTATGCAGATTGCGATGATGATGGCTGTGGCCTGCATGAGGACAGTCAAAGTAACAAGTCAGAAGGACACTCACTAGGCATTGTGAGTACGTCCACCAAGCTACCGCATGAGCTGGAGGAAACTATGATGATGATGTTTGGTTTGTCGGGTGCTCAACTGCGCGGTTATCAGCGCCCGAACAAATTCACAAGATGGATTTATTTTATTTATTTACACGTCAAGTTCCGTAGGACCAAATTGAGGATCAAATCTTCAAGGTCGTGGAAAATGTCAGTACATGAAATTACAACATAAAAGTAATAACAGATAAAAATAAATGTTTATAAACCTGAAAAAAGTCAGACCATAAGTGTAAGTAAACGCTATCAGCAATACAATAAGAATCAGTTTAATTTTTCAAGGAACTCCTCGACAGAATAGAAGGAGTGACCCATGAGGAAACTCTTCAGTTTCGATTTGAAAGCATGTGCATTAGTGCTAAGATTTTTGAATTCGAATGGCAGCTTATTGAAAATGGATGCAGCAGTATACTGCACACCTTTTTGCACAAGAGTTAAGGAAGTCCGATCCAAATGTTTGATTTCTGCCGAGTATTAACCGAGTGAAAGCTGCTTGTTCTTGGGAATAAACTAATATTCGTAACAAGAAACGACATTAAGAAATATACATATTGAGAGGCCAATGTCAAAACAGCCAGACTCGTGAACAGAGGTCGACAAGAGGTTCGTGAACTCACACCACTTATTGCCCGAACCGCCCGTTTATGAGGCAAAAATATCCTTTTAGAATGGGAAGAGTTACTCCAAAATGTAATACCATACGACATAAGCAAATTCAAATAAGCAAAGTAGACTAATTTTCGTGTCGGAGTATCACTCACATCTGACACCGTTCGAATAGTGAAAATGGCAGTATTAAGTCTTTGAACAAGATCCTGAACGTGGGCTTTCCACGACAGCTTACTGTTTATCTGAACACCTAGAAATTTGGACTGTTCAGCTTCACTTATCATATGCCCGTTCTGTGAAATTAAAACGTCAGGTTTTGTTGAATTGTGTGTTAGAAACTGTAACAACTGAGTCTTACTGTGATTTAACGTTAGCTTATTTTCTACAAGCCATGAACTGAGGTCACGTACTGCACTATTTGAAACCGAGCCAATGTTGCACACAACAGCCTTTACGACCAAGTTAGTGTCATCAGCAAACAGAAATATTTTAGAGTTTCCCGTAACACTAGAGGGCATATCATTTATATAAATAAGGAACAGAAGTGGCTCCAACACTGATCCCTGGTACACCTCCCACTTGACAGTACCCCACTTAGATCCCACATCACAGCAGTTACCAACATTGTGAATAATGACCTTTTCCTGCCTGTTGCTAAAGTAAGAGATGAACAAATTGTGAGCTACTCCCTGTATTCCGTAATGGTCCAACTTCTGGAGCAATATTTTGTGATCAACACAATCAAATGCGATAGTTAAATCAAAAATACGCCAAGCGTTCGAAACTTTTTGTTTAGCCCATCCAGTACCTCACAGAGAAAAGAGAATTTAGCATTTTCAGTTGTTAAACGACTTCTAAAGCCGAACTATACATTTGATAGCAAATCGTATGATATAAAACGATCAATTCTCCTTACATACATAGCCTTTTCAATAACTTTTGCAAACACTGATGGCACAGAAATAGGTCTAAAATTATCTACATTATCCCTTTCTCTCTTTTTATAATGCGGCTTTACTACTGAGTGCTTTAATCGCTCAGGAAACTGACCATTCCTAAAGGAAAAATTAGAAATATGGCTAAATACAAAGCTAACATGTGCAGCACAGTACTTTAAAATTCTGGTAAATACTCCATAATAACCATGAGAGTCCATCTCCCTCTTGTCTGTATCACAGAGAAGTATTTCAGACATCAATCTCGGAAAGGCATTTACTGTTCAATCTCACCACTTTCATGAATGATTATGAAATGATGAAAACAACACAAACACCCAGTCATCTCGAGGCAGGTGAAAATCACGGACCCCGGCGAGAATCGAACCCGCGACCCCGTGCCCCGTGACCGCGAGACCACGAGCTGCGGACTGGAGGATACGCATAACATGCGACTATATATAACAAGGTCTGGGCCACTGAGATTTCACTGCATGTTTTGATCTCGCTGCGTTTACTTAATTAGAGCGCTGAGCACTGGTTACACTCGCTAGGAATCGATTGTCGCTGTTCGTAGATTATGGACCTGGCATTCAGCTAAGAGTACCTTAGCTATTTCTGTTGGCTACCACACAGGTCCTGATAAGTGTGGTCACCTCTGTAGAGGCTGATTTTTTTCCATGATTTACAAACTCCAGAGATTGTTCGATGAGAAGATACGGAACAAAAAAGGTCTAATGAACTTACGTCCTGAAATGCATGCTTTCATGCTAGAGACCATTTATTCAGTCAAACATTGTTACAGAAACTGCGGACTAATACACGCTATACTCGGCAGCCACAGTCACAGTGTGTGTTGAAAATGGTTTCCATGTATCTCAACGTTGCGTGTACAAGCAGTAGAATGTTCTGTCTCACTCGTTCACATCGGTCTGGTTGCATCCGAAGAGTGTCAAAGGCAGCATGAATACGGTGCTCCATTGTCTCCACATTTGGATGGGCTCTGCATACACAATACTTTTGAAATGGCCGCATAACCAGAAATCGAACGGGTTGAGATCCGGTGAACGAGAAGGCTAAGCAACTGGACCGCCTCGTCCGATCCATCGACCAGGGAAGACACGATTGAGATGGGTCCGGACGATAATGGGAAGGTAGGCTCGAGTTCCATCATGTAGGACCCACATAATCCTTCGTATCATCAACGGCACTTCTTCCAACAGGAGAGGCAAAGTCACATGCAAGGAACGCCACAAATTCCGGCCTGTTAGGCGACGTGGAAGGAAGACTGGTCCCGAAATACCGTCGCCTATTATCCGGGACCGCACATTCCAGCTGCACCGATGCTGATGATTCACTATCACCACACCATGGGTATTCTGCACATCAGCCCAGGATGACTGTAATGAAAGTTGAAGATACCACTCTACGTAAAGGTGACCTCATCTGTGAACAGGATGGATAACTCAAACCCCGGAATCGTGGTTGCCTGGTGAAAACCAGTGACAAAACCGCTCTCGATGTGGAAAGTCTGTCGCTAGTAAGTCCCGCACACGCTGTAAGTGCTAAAGGTAGTAACAATTATCATGGAGAGTGTTCCACACGGTCGTCTGGCGGGCCAACTGCCAGGTACTGACACGGCGGTCGACTTCTGCAGTGTTAATCACATCTTCCTCGAAGTCCGGTGTCCGAACATTTCGGGTGAGTCTTTCATGATTCCCTGGTTCCTGAAAAGACCCTGGCTCAGACCAACGGCGAAAATACTGTTGCAAACATTGAATGCTGTGGTTGCTGTTGGTGTAACCTTGCTGCCCGCCGCGCGTTCTCGTTTGCCTTTCGTTAAGTAAACACCATGTCGGCTAGCTCTCGATTCGAATACGCAACCACTGTGTACAACGCTTTATCACATCCACTATAAAGTGAGTCAGCAAGAGAAGTGAACCGAACATCACATTACCAATTACTAAGGCAGGAGAGGGCGTTAGTGCATGACGTATGAGGAACAGTACCACCTTCTAGGAAGTAACCATGCATATTGTAATTCTGGCTGCAAGGTACAGCGCGTGTTAGACCGCAGCGTCTGTAACAAAGTATGATTAAATATATGATCTGTACCATGGAAACCACGCATTTCCGGACGTAAGTTTATTAGGCATTTTTTGTTCCGTATCCTATCGATCAATCCCTAGAGTTTGTACAAGGTGGAAAAAACCAGCTTGCAGATCCCGATAAAAATTGTAGCACAGCTAGAAACACACTAAAGCTGCTCAGCGCCTAATACTATCCAGTTTGTATTGGCAAGTACTCTGTACACTGTGACCCGTCTATTTGCTGTTACAATATGCAGTTGTCAACAAAGACCCTTGCTATTAACAGGTTGTTGCCAACAATAGCAAACTGAATTGCCCACTTCGCTAGTTTAATGCAGCAGACACGGAACGCCCAGTGCATCAACAATGTCAGACATAGAATGTCTACATCTACACCTAATTTCGTAGTCTGCATACCACCGTGAAGTGCGTGACAGAGGGTGCTCAACAATCATGGTAGCACTTGTCAGGGTTACTTCACATTCTATTCACGTATTGAGCGTGGGAAGAGTGACTGCTTATATTCCTCTGTTCGTACTGTAATACTCTAATTTGGTCTTCAAGATCCGTAAAGGAGCGATATGTAGGAGGCTGAAGAATATCTCTAGATTCTTTGCTTAATATCGATAGTATCCCATGGCCAAGCTGTCAAACCTTGACCATCAAATATCTGCTGAAGAAGAACACTTGCACATCACGTGGCCCCTATCCATAGCGTCACAGGCCACATCCTCTTCACGTGACAAGGCATACCTCTAACTAGCACCACAAACAAGTATGACACGAAGCCACGGCTCTCTCCTGTAATTACAATTCGGTATTTTGGCGATCATTAAAATGAAGCAGCAAATCATACTGTAACCCCAGAATCGCCATCTTGGCTGTGCTCGAAAGTTTGCGAACGACAAGAATTTTTTGCGCCATGTTCAAAAGTAGTTCTCCGAAAAATGACGTAAATAGTGCAATGTGTAGTATTTCTATATCCAAAATACGTGAGGAAAACACGCACATACGAAATACATTCTAACTGACCAAACTCTATTTTAGGAAGGGCAGAAGAAGGTATTTTGATGATATCTTTATTACCGTGTATCACATAAACAACATATTTTTGTTTCACACAAGGCGAACTCTCTAATATGAAATGTTTACTTGTAATACAGCTCGACCAAAGATGGTGATGAAACAAGACAGATATGAAAAGTCAGTATCTCAAAAGTACAATGCTTGCTACCAAAAGAAAACTATTTTTCATAATAAGCAATGATTTTAAGTACAACATAGCATGCATATACATGGGTTGCTTATTGTGTAAATGAAATGATCGTATGACATTTTTGGTTGGGAGACCCAGTCTGCCGCTGACTGCAAGTCTTACATGTCGATGATGATGAGGACAACGCAACATCCAGTCCCCGAGTGGATAAATCTCTGGCGTGGCCGCTATTCGAATCCAGGGCCCCTGTATGGCAGTGAGCTGCAATGACTGCTCAGCTACGGAGATAGATTGCTTCCTGTATGCACAGGAATAATTACAGTTCTGTGATCATGAACAAAAATTCAAACTTTGCTCCAAAATGAAATTGTAGTATTTCGCAAAAGGTCTGAGATTTAGAGCACAACACTCAAGTGACGCTACAGTTGTAACTTAAATGTCTATTAGACTGCGAAAAATACGCGATGTTTGTATATTGCCACTACTAATAAGACTTGCAGGTTAAACAGCATTTGTTGATGGCCAAATTTGTTTGTTGTACCACAATCTGCACGCGCAATAAGTCCTCAAATTATATATTTCCAAATATAAATTGACTGTATTATTTATTAAAATTCACATGGCTCGCTTATTTTAACTGTTGAAGTGTGTTAGAGGATGATAGTGGTTTGAAATTTGTACAATGCATTAACATCACGTATTAAATGCATCAAACTACATAAAAGTTGACTTCTCATGGTCAGGTTTCACTGTATTTCTACAGGGAAAACTCTAATCCTTGAGTGTTGGAGAATTTTAAAGTCTGGCATGTGCCGAAGCAAAATTTTTTGCAGTACCACTTGAAAATAGTCCAAAGACGGTAATTGCAATTGCGAAATAAATAATTTCTGCAGTGAATGGCAAATATGGTTTGTGTTAGAAAAACATAAAAAATGGTTCTACAGCATTGAAAAACGCCGGTGGTGGAACTCACAGCTCTAAGTGCACCTGCAGACTAGAATTACCAAAGTAAGCAATGTGATTGCTACATATTGGCACTGACAACATCTCAATGCCACAAGGAGGGTTTCATCTAGTTCGCCATTCATCCATACGTCTTCCGACCCTCAGTAGTTTTCAGTACTTCCTAGTTTCTACAATTCAAGTGGTCTTATAGCAAGTGACGTAACTTGAAAGTGTGTGTGCCAGAACTTAACGGTGGATGTCAGCTAGTGGATCTCAAAACTGTATTATTACACTAGTTGGTGGCAGTGCGTTTGTACGGCGTGTGTCAGATACTGAGGATGTCAGCTACCAGGGTGGCAGCTATTGGGAAGCTGTCAGCTACACACTTAAACTGTAAAAACTCACTCGAAGGTGTAACAGCTTGGTCCAGGACTGTAAGGAGATGCCCAGAAACTGTAACATATTGCCGCCATTACTCACCTTCCCCAACTGTTATTGGGTGGGGCAGCGACGGTCTGCTTTGGGTCGCGTTTTACTGTTTTGAAGCAAGCTGCTACATTTTCAGAGATGGTTCGTACAGTTTCAGAGGAAATTGTTACAGTTTCGGTATCAGGTGGCTCTCAAGTAGCTGACAATCCCATAGCTGAAACCTCCAATACTTCACATCTCCGCCGGCCGAAGTGGCCGCGCGGTTCTGGCGCTGCAGTCTGGAACCGCGAGACCGCTACGATCGCAGGTTCGAATCCTGCCTCGGGCATGGATGTGTGTGATGTCCTTAGGTTAGTTAGGTTTAACTAGTTCTAAGTTCTAGGGGACTAATGACCTCAGCAGTTGAGTCCCATAGTGCTCAGAGCCATTTGAACCATTTTTGAACTTCACATCTCCACATCCCCAACAGCTGACACCCAGCAGCTGAGACCCCCTAGTAGCTGAAACGCCTCCCCCCCCCCTCCCCCCTATGTCTTGTGTAAAACATATTACATCGTTCAGATCGTTCCCATTCCCCCCGATAATGGGTAGGAAACTAAAACAGCTCTCTAGTCGTTTTTTGTGGAAGTATCACAGTTTTCTATTGCGATACGAGGTGGTTGCACGTGCGCACTGTCTCGGGCGTTTGGGACTTTCAGATATTTGTTCGGTGTACCGTGTTGACTATCTCTCCCGCAATCCACCAATCTCGTCTCGGTTATCTTACTGTCTGCGGACGGGCAGTCTTGATACGCCTGTAGATGTTGCTCAAGTGAGTTTCCACTTAAAACATGTCCGTGAATTGTCCGTTATTTCGAGGAAGATAATGCGAAATTGCTGCATGAAGAATGTGAAGAAATCGAAAAACAAATGATTTTCGGAAGGGCTGGCTCAGCATAGAAAAGTCAAAACAACTTTCGGTGAAATTAAATACAAAGCATGCAACGGTGATTCCATTGTTAAATGCAGAGGAGACTGTGGATGGGTAGAAATAGTACATTGAAGGTTTATATGAGGAGGACGATTCGTCCGATGTGATAGAAGAAGAAACAGGAGTAGATTTAGAAGAGACAGGGGATCCAGTATTACAATCAGAATTGAACGAGCTTTGTATAGCTTAAGATCAAATAAGGCAGAAGGGATAGCTAACGTTGCATCAGAAATTCTAAAATGGATGGGGAAAGTGGCAACAAAACGACTACTCACTTTGGCTTATAGAGTGTATGGATCTGACGATATACCACCTGACTTTCGGAAAAACATCATCTACACAGTTCCGAAGATGGGAAGAGCTGTCAAGTGCGAGAATTATCGCACAATCATCTTAACAGCCCATGTATCCAAGGTGCTGACAAGAATATACAAAAGAATGGAAAATAAAGATGAGAATGTGTTAGATGACGATCAGTTTGGCTTTAGGAAATGTAAAGGCGCCAGAGAGACAATTCTGGCGCTCCGACTGATAATGGAAAGAACACTGTAGGAAGATCAAGGCACGTTCATTGGATTTGTTGACCTGGAAAAAACGTTCGACAGTGTCAAATGGAGCAAGGTGTTCGAAATGGTGAGAAAAATAGGTGTATACTATAGAAAAATACGTGTAATATACAACATATACCCAGAGCCAAGATGGAAAAATAAGTGTGCCAGACGAAGAAAGAAGTGCTCGGATTAAAAGGGTATACGGCAGGTTTGTAGTCTTTCGCCTATACTGTTCAATCTATACATCGAATAAGCAATGACCGAAATAAAAGAAAAGGTGCAAGAGAGTAATTAAAATACAAGGCGAGAGGATATCAATGACAGGGAGTTACAGGATAGGACCTGTTGAACGGAGTTACTATAGATGGAGAGCAAATCGAGGAAAGACGAAAGTAATGGGAAGTAGCAGAAATGAGAACAGCGATAAACTTAACATCGCAGTTGATGACCACAAAGTAGGAGAAGTTAAGGAATTCTGCTACCTGCAGCAAAACAACGCATTATAGAATGACCAAGGAGAACATCAAAAACATACTAGCACTGGAGACAAGGGCATTCCTGGCCAAGAGAAGTCTACTAGTATCAATCATAGGGCTTCATGAGGAAGGTATTTCCGAGAATGTGCATTTGGAGCACAGTATTATTTGGTAGTGAAACATGGACTGCGGGAAAAACCGAACAGAAGAGAATGGAAGTATTTGAGATATGGTATTACAGACGGGAGTTGAAAATTACGTGGTCTGATAAGGTAAGGAATTAAGATGTTGCCTGCAGAATCGGCGAGGAACTGACTATATGGAAAACACAGACAAGAAGAAGGAACAGAATGATAGGAGATCTGCTGAGACTCAGTGAATGACTTCCATGGTACTAGAGAGAGCTGTGGAGGGTAAGACTGTTGTGGAAGTCAGAGATTGGAATACGTCCAGCAAATAATTGAGGACACAGATTGCAAGTGCAACTCTGAGATAGAGTGGTTGGCACAGAAGAGGAATTCCTGATGGACTGCAGAAGACTGTCGACTCAAAAAAGGTTATGGCACATACATGTCGCCACAGATTTGTGATTATGCTAGTCACAAACATTGTGACACTGGCGGTCACCATGTCAGGTTGCCACCATTGCCCCAGTAGCATCCAACAAGCAGCTGCAGCATGTGCTGCTGTTTTACTGTAACAAGGAGGGAAAATTTTTACAGTTTTGTTGTAACATGGAAGGCAACATGTTACAGTTTCGCTGTAACTTGCAGGGGAGCTTAATAGAGTTCAGCTTGTTTAGTCGACTTCATGATTGACTTACTGATGTTTACACATGTGCACTGGTGCAGTCTCCGAGTATCTTATATTTCCGGAGTCGCAATAAATGCATGTGCAGGGTAACAACAGTAACAATGTCAGCTGACTATCAGTGCTCCAATGTTCTATCCAAAAATACGTACGCAGTGACAATGGAAAATGGTTACACTGGAAATTGCTGAAAGACGGGTCAATTGATTACAAAGTTGTGGTAACGATGAGGGCTACTTATTACAGTTTTGCTGTAACATAGGCAGTTTGCTGCAGCAGGAGGATTGCTTGTTACTTCTTTTGCTATATAACATGGGGCACCTTTTTACAATTTTAATGTAACATAGAGGGATATCTCAGTAGCTGATATCTCTATTAGTTGACACCCACTAGTAGGTCCCCGCTCCCCCTCCTCATCCCGGAGTTGACACCCTTGCGTAGCTACAAAATGAGGATTATTGTTTTACCAACTACCGAGTTTCACTTTCTTTCCATGATCACTGATCTACCCACTTCTGGCTGCTATGCAAGATCATCCAAACTGCTGGTGCGAGTGTTATCTTGTACAATACAGTTTTAACAATTTTTCGACCAAGCTCGAGCACAGCTCGTACCACAATGCTCTGTTGTAAAGACTGTACTCGAATACAGCGCAGACTGCGATTTTCTCAATGGGCGATCCATCTATCGCTCAAAAACTGTGCTCGGTTCATATGAGAACAATGCATAGACATCTCGCTACCTGTCCCTTTGTAATCAATTTTTAGAATTCTGATTTGATCCATTATAAATGGTTCTGAAAGTCTGCGACAGTGAAAACAATAGGTTTGTTTATAAATAACTCATCTGCTACCAGTCACGATTTTCTTTATTCTATTTTTCGCACGAGACGTTTCGAGAAATGATTGCCATTTTCAAGTGCGATTTTGTTTTTGTTATGTCATTCCTATGTGATGTCGATGTGTGAGATTATGCTTCATTTCGTTGACTTTACTGCAATATATAAGAAAACACGCGATTTTTAGTTGGTTGTCGATCTTTTTGTGAAGTTAGTGACGAAATTTAACAGAATTTGTACTTACAGTCTCCTTATTGTCCATTTGTGCAGAGTCTCACACACACTAAACATCACACGCAACTTGTTGTACACTTTTAAACATCGAAAACATTTTACATAAACAAAACAGTTACACAGATGCTCCTACAAGTAGTCAACAGAGTCTCCCACAGAGTATGATATGCTTTTGTACAGAGGTTATTTATCTTAACATATTGGATCATAATTTACTTATTTCCAATTTACAATTGTGCTTATTTCTATGTGTTACTATTTTTATTTAAGTATACTATCGAAACATCTGAAGAAATTCACTGTTTCACTTTCAAGTTTTTCGTTTAATATTTTATCTTTACATTTTCTGTAATGTGAATATATCTCCAGTTCTTCTACCAAATCCATTGTATGTCCTTTATTTAGTCGGTGGAGTACTTTGACATTTTGCTCTATTTTTAAAAATGGGTGTCCTGTATTATGTACATGTGTTGTATGGCTGATGTAGTGTGTCTGTTGTGTGTGTGGGCTTTTATGTGTTCTGTGTACCTGGTGTTGAAATTTCGGCCTGTTTGTCCTAGGTAGGACATGGAGAATTCCTGGAATGTAACCTTGAATATTCCAGAGTCTGAGTATGGATCATGGTTACACTTTATATTGTGTATTAGTTTTTGTTGTAGTTTATTAGATGTAGAAAACCCAATTTTTACTTTGTGATGTTTGAAAATATTTACAACCTTCTGTGATACATTGCCAATGTATGGGATACTAGATATACATTTGTTTTTCTCTTTTTTTCTGTAGTGTAATTTGTACCTAGGTCTTTCTTCACTTTGGCTAGAATCGTGTCAATCATGGAAGCATTTTACCCATTGGCAACTGCAATCTTTTTCACTATGTTTATTTCTTCTTGCATGTTTTCTTGGTTTAGTGGTATTTTAGTTGCCCTATGTAGCATTGTCCTGTATGCTGCCTGTTTATGGATATTTGGGTGACATGAGGTTGCAGGGATTGTGTTGTCATTCATTGTGTTTTTCCTATGAGTTTTGAACGTGCATTTGTTGTTGTGTCTTGTAATATTTAGGTCCAGAAAGTTGATGCTTTCATTTTTCTCATGTTCCACTGTAAATTTGATTTTCTCGTGTAGATTATTGAAGTAATTTAGAATCTCTGTGATGTCTTTGGTATCCCCTTTCACTAACAGTAGTGTGTCATCTACATACCTCCTATGAAATTCAATTTTCTTTAGGTAAGGTTCTTGCCTGTTAAATAATTTTTGTTGAAGTGATTTATGTATATGTCAGCTATGGTACCAGATATACATGACCCCATTGCTAGGCCATCTGGCTGTTTATATATGTTGCCATTAAAAGTGAAGTAGTTGTAACTTAGGGTTAGCTGAAGGAGTTCCATAAATTCAACAGTTTCTATGTATGAAAGTTTCTTGTGTTTCATAAGGTTCTTCTGTTTGGAAATAAACATTAGCAAACACAACAGCTGCTGTCACGAATGGCTGAACCAACATGTGACTACGTTGACGTAATTTCGTGTGTGTACTCATCACATTTTTAGTTTCTTGTAATACTGCTGCAAATACGTCACGTTTTTGAATGAGCAGGAAATTTCAGAAGCTCAAGAGAAAGAAATTGCTCAAAAATTCATCACGACTTTTTTTTGAAGGGTAATTACACATTCTGTCATCATTATTTTAAAATTTGTACTCTATCAAAAAAGTAAAGCGCGAGGTGTGATTAAAAAGTAACGGTAATTTTTAATGTCACGGGCTTTATACATTCGTTTTCAATTTTTTTATCTTTTTGGTGTACATGTTCCTGGTGTATGTTTGCATTTTCATCTGTTTTAAATATTTAGTCTACTGTTGGCAATCGAAAAAGTTATAAATGTTTTCGAATTTTTGCTTTAGAAAAATTTTGCTTGAAAAATGGAGTAAAGTGTGGCACCGTACTCAAAGTGTTGACTGCGGCTTTTGGTGAAACTACTATGAGTAAGATAGACGTTTACAGGTGGTGTAAACGTTTCGAAGGAAACTACCACTATTGCGACAAAAATCAGTCGTAAAAATTATATCAAGATACTGCTCTCTATAACTCATCAATGATCGTTCGTGTTCTTTTGGCAAAAAAAACAAAATCGTTATGTTACCTTAGCCATAATTTTCGCCGGACTTGTCCCCTGTGACTTCTTTCTATTCCGGAGCATGAAGACAACCATGGAAGGAAGTCGTTCTCCCACCACTAATGAGATAAAACAGAATCGCTAAAGAAGTTGGACGCCATAACGAAAAGAGAGTTCCAGAAGGACTTCCGAGATTGGAAAAAGCGCTGCCGTAAGTGCATCACATCTGAGGAGGGTTTCTTTTAAGAGGACAAAGTTGTTGTTACTAAATAAATAAAGATTCTGTAAGAAATTAAAAAATTCCAGTTTTTTATCACATATCGTATATATGAAAAATAAATCGTGAAGCTTGGTCTTTTTTAGTATGTATTACTCGTTAATATGCATCAATTACATACACGCCAGTAACGCTTCAAATGATGGCATAAATGGCTGGTTCTATAGGCCCAAAATTCTACTAAGTGGTGGTCTTCAGAGTGCTAAGATCCAGTAACTGACGCACCCAGTGGATGGTGCAGCCAGCAGCTGTTGGGTAACTGAGTACACCTTGAAAAGTTGTTGGAGCTAGGCAGATGGAAGCACAGCAACCCTTATTTCGAAGCAGTGTGAAACCCAAAGATACAGCATACAGATTTGAGATTGAGTTTCCTTGATGACATATACCTAAAACTATGGATCCCGCTGCTATCATGTTCCTCAGAAATTTGGAAAATAATTTTTGATACTTGTGTCATAAAGACATGACTTACCGATTAATGGAATTTCTTGCCTGTTTGAAGTTTTTGGCTCAGCATTACCGTGTATTATATAAGGTGAATATTCGCGGCAGGTAGCCTGTTGTTGTTGCTGCACCACAGTCTTTGCCATCATTCAGTTTTTTCTTCTGTTTGCATGCAAAATGTTCATATTAAATGCACTCCATGCTGCTTCTACAACCAGAATATATCTTTTGCTTATCAACTTTTGTTGTAATACAGGAGGGCAGATATTCTTCTACTTGCGTGTTATAGAGCTTGAGGCGCCTGAACACAGATGGAAGCACAATATGCACTGAAAGAATATAAGCGTTGCAGAAGGGTTATCACCATCCAGTATTGAACGTGAGATGTGTCAACAAAAAATCTGGAGCAACGATGTTGCTTTATCAGAAAGACTGAAAAATACATCTGCTTTCAAGATGTTTGACTATCAGTGTTGGTGAACTTGTCTTTCTCAGCAATGCTATCAAGTGGATGATATATTGTAAAAGGATGTCCCAATTTATTTTAAAAAATCGTGATATGAATCAACATATTTTTTTCTTATGTATCTAGCAGAGTGGCAGTGTGTATAAAATATTAGCTCCTACTCACACAATGTCACGCTATGGAACTATAAGAGAAATTAATATTTGCTCTCCAAAAGCAGGGTTATTGTGGTTTCATGTTTCATTCATAAGAGGTTTGATTCTCACATACAAATTCGTTACTTTTGGTTTTGATCTACACTCTTTTTCAGAAATGAATGCGAAAATAATGCACTTATTTGAGAAGTAGTGCTTTAAAGATACTGTACACTTTCTTGCATTTTAATTGTGTGATATGTATGAATGTATTTATTGACTGAACTCTTTCTGTTCAAGTATGACAAACTGGATGGTTGTTACATTAAGGACATATTATTCATACCGTATACAGTTTGCTCATGAACTGCAGTTCAGTGTCATTTCGATTTTATTAATGCAGACAAACCAGTCAAAAATTGGCTGTTTAGTGGAGTTATCTCAAATAAGTATTCAGATTGTGAAAACCCCTCTGTTAGCAATAAACGATAAGTTTTGAAGATGATGATGAAATGTATTTTCACTGCGTGTGACACAATTAAATGCCAAACGATCTGTGCTCCAAGCCAAATTTCGCAGTAATTTATTATACTAATATGTAAAAAAAGTTTAATAACAATAAAATTGTCATGTGTAGTATTTTTTGTTTGGTTAGTTTTTCGTTTTATTCCAGGTGTAGCAAATTACAAGATTATTTCCTCATGCAAGTAATGATTACAGATAGATGAAAAAATAAATGGACATGATCGCATCGCATCGTTGGCCGGGGGTCCCTAGTCGGGCAAGTTCGGCCGCCACGTGCACGTCTTATTCCATTCGACGCCAGACTGGGACTTGCGCGCCGGTGATGAGGATGCAGTGATGACGAGAACAACACAACACCCAGTCCCTGACCGGAGAAAAATCTGCCACCCGGTCGGGAACCTAGGTCCGCATGCATGGGAGGCGAGCACGTTACCACCCAGGTAAGCAGGCTGACAGAGAGACGAAATTTATTGGTTATGATGTGTAAATACTTTATGTAATTTTTTGATGTGTGTCTACGTGTGCGGTGAAGTTTTATTATAAGACAGTACAGATGTGAATCATTATGCTGTATGTGCGTGTGTGTGCGCGTGCGTGCCCTTGTGTGTGTGTGTGTGTGTGTGTGTGTGTGTGTGTGTGTTTGTGTGTGTGTGTGCGATGGTGACTTTTTCTAGTTACTTTACTTGCACTCACTTGTAGACACCAGTAATAAAAATTATCTTGAACTTCCTTTGATTTGATTAAAATGTGATCTTTACTTTCAGTAACTCATGGATTCTACTACTGGGCTTGCAAAAAATACCGAATGTTATCCAAGCAAATTATGTTATGTGATTTCTCATAAGCCTTATTAGGTAAATTTAACTGCGTGTATTACACTTACACTCTTATTATTACTCTATGAAGTTATTTTAAAACATGTTTTTTTTTATATAATGTCATGTTCTTGCTTTACTGAAGTTGAAACCAAAGATTGTTTTTCATTGACGTATTATCAGTAATTACTTCAAATAATTTGTGCTGTTAGTGTCAATGCACGTCTGTGGGCTGTTCTTCCAAGAGTTATAAAATGGTGTCACTTTCTTCCACAAATTCATTACACAAATTCAGAAAATAATTTTACTTCTCTTGTGTGCTACGTTTCCAATAAATCTTTGCGCCATACTATGGTAGAATAGTTGAAGATAGCTGTCATGTGGAATAAGACGTATCAAACTCAAATAAGATTGCAATAACATGTTCTCAAAAGATGAAACTGAGACATAATTAGTTTTGAAAATTATTGGTGGAGTTCATAATAAAGACCTATTACCAAATCTTTTCTTTAGAAAAATAATGATTCATGTCTGTCCGTTCTTTGGTTCAACAGAAGCTGAAAATGGCCACGCGTTTCTCTTATATAAGTTATGAACGTCATTAACAAAAACCTTTTCTCGGAATTTTTTCACGTTTTTCGTGACATTTTTGGTATTTTTTTCAGATACAGTTATAAGAAGTATGCGGACTTGTAGATGTGTTCCCACAAACTTGTGTTTGAGTGCGAAGGGAAATGATGGAGAAGAAGAAAAAAAAAAACAGGGATAGTATATTGTTTTTGAATGGAACTTATGGCTGCGTCTACTGTTTTCCATCTTCATGGCTTTTGTGAGTCGTTTGCAGTTGTCCAATTGTGCACAGGATTTAAACTCTTTTTTGGGGGGGGGGGGGCGGTGGGGGGGGCATGGCAGGATTTGTCTTACGACTTCATAGAAGAGTAAACAGGTGTAAAAAGGAATGAGACAGCAGATGCAGTATTAGAATCAGAATTTAAAAGAGATTTAGACGATTTAAGATTAAATAAGGCAGAAGGAACAGATAATATTCTATCGGAATGTCTAAATTCATTAGGTGAAGTGGCAACAAAACGAATCTTCGCTTTGGAATGTAGAAGGTATGAGACTGGCGCTATACCATCTAACTTTCGCGAAAATATCATCCACAAAATTTCGAAGATAATGGTTCAAATGGCTCTGAGCACTATAGGACTTAACATCTGAGGTCATCAGTCCCCTAGAACTTAGAACAACTTAACCCTTACTAACCTAAGGACATCACACACATCCATGCTCGAGGCAGGATTCGAACCTGCGACCGTAGTGGTCGCGCGGTTCCTGACTCTAGCGGTTAGAACCGCTTGGCCACCCCGGCCGGCCTTTCGAAGATAGTAAGGGCCGAGAAATGTGAGAATTATCGCACAATCAGCTTAACAGCTTATTCATCCAAGATGCTGACAAGAAAAATATACCGAAGACTAGAAAATAAAAGTGAGAATCTGTTAGATGACGATCAAATTGGGTTTAGGAAAAGTGAAGGTACAGAAGAGGTAGTTCTGACGTAGCGGTTGATAATGGAAGCAAGACTGAAGAAAAATCAAGACACATTCGTAGGATTTATCGACCTAGAAGAAGTATTCGACAATTTCAAACGGTGCTAGGTGTTCGAAATTCTGAGATAAACAGGGATAATCTAGAAAGAAAGACGTATTATATACATTATGTACAAGAGCCAAGAGCGAACCGTAAGAGTGGAAGACAAAAACCGAAGTGCTCAAATTAAAAAGGATGTGAGACAGAACAGTCGTTTCTCGCCCCTACTATTAGTCTGTACATCGAAAACTAATAACAGAAATAAAAGAAAGGTTCAAAATTCAGGGTGAAAGGATATCAGTGATAAGATTCGCTAATGACATTGCTACCTTGAGTAAAAGTGAAGGATCTGTTGAATGTCATGAACAGTTAAATGAGTACAAAATACGGACTGAGAGTAAATCGAAAGTAATGAATGAGAAGAAGAAATGAGAACAGAGAAAAACTTAACATCAGAATTAGGGATCACGATATTAAGGAATTTTGTTACATACGCAGCAAAATAAGCCCTGATGGACGGAGCAACGGGGACATAAAAAGCAGACTACCACTGGCGGAAAGGGCATTCCTGGACAAGAGAAATCCGCTAGTAGTATACTTAGATCTTAAATTTACAAGAAATTTCTGAGAAATCTGCTTGTATCAAACATAAGTCCTTACTGTCCGAGGAAGAAGTTTCTGATAATATACGTTTGGAACACAGCACTGCATGGCAGTGAAACACTGTGGGAAAACAGGAACAAAAGAGATTAGAAGCATTTGAGATGTGGTGCTACGAACAGTGTTGAAAATTAGGTGTACAATGAGGAGGTTCTCCGTTGAATGGGCGAGGAAAGGAATATGTGGAAAATAGAAGAACGGACAGGATGATAGGATATCTGTTAAGACATAAGGGAATAATATATGTGGTTCTTGAGGGAGCTGTAGGGAGTAAAAACTACAGAGGAAATCAGAGATTGGAATGCAGCCAGCAAATAAGTGAGGACTTTAGTTGTAATTGCTACTCTGAGATGAAAAGATTGGCACAGGAGAGGATTTCGGCGTGGACGGCATCAAACCGGTCGGAAGACTGATAAGTCAAAAAAGAAAACACGAAGGTGGAATTGGGAGGTTGGGGCAGTAAAACTTAACTGTTTGGAAAATTACGTATTGCTAAGATCCACACTATTGAGCATACACCAGTTACATGTGAACCTGTAAAGTACGAAAATAATGCTAGGAAAAATAAAGATAGTTGTTTGCTAGCTAAATTACAGAAACATACATTTTTATTTTTGATTGTTTTTTAGGAAAAAAATCGTCACATAATACTGAGTGAGAGTTTGTGCACACGTGGGTGGTATCACCATTCCTCGCGGCAGCGGCCGGCGCCGTGCCGCTTGCCGCCGAGGCAGACCTCTCCCGGGTCCACGATGCGGTCCGGCGCGCGAATGATGTGTCCCTCGCGCACGGCCTCCTTGCGAAGCTGCCCCACCTGCAGCACCTTGGCGCGCCGCGCCTGCGCAGCCTGGCCCGGGGCTCGCACCAGCACGCGCCTCACAGCGTCCACGCTGGGTGGCAGCACCGTCAGCAGCAACAGCAACGACGCGAACGCGAGCGCCGCGGTGGCCGTCCCGCGCATGACGCTGCAGGCCTGCAAACAGTGGAAAGTGGCACAGGTGACGCGAATTATTATTTGAAAATAATGTCTTAAAAGTTTTTACTTCTCTCTGAGCTATAATTTACACTACTGGCCATTAAAATTGCTACACCACGAACATGATGTGCTACAGACGCGAAATTTAACCGACAGGAAGAAGAAGCTGTGATACCAACACCCAGGCGATCATTGTAGGCAAAACCACCCCTTCCTTCCGCCTCCTTGATTTCTATCTCACCATCTATGGCCGTCCTATCGCCCCCACCCCCACCTTTAAGTACCTTGGCGTCACCCTCGACCGTCGACTCTCCGGACAATCCAAACCAAGGCACGCTCCCGACTCCATCTCCTCAAGCTCCTTTCCGGCCGTACGTGGGGTCTGGACCCCTCCACCATACTCCACACCTATAAATCCTTCATCCGCCCTATACTTCATTACGTCCATCCGGCCTGGATCTCCGCCCCCCCCCCCTACCTTTTGTAAATCCCTTCAAATCCTTGAACGCCATGCTCTCCGCCTCACCTATCGCATCCGTCTCCTCTCCCCCACGCGGATCCTGTACGATCTCATTCCATTCCCCCACCTCCTCCTTTTCCTTGAAAGGATACGGATCCTGTACACCTCCCGCAAGCTCGATCCTCCTCACCCACTTGTCTCGCCCATCCTCTCCCACCCCCGCCTGTTGCCGCGCCTGTATTCCCACGTCCTTACCCTCTCCCAAAGTGGCTTCTGCCAGCTCCCTCTCCCCGATGATGCCCTCCTCCCCCCCATCTACCCCTCCTACCAACTTTGATCCTCCCACCTTCTTCCTGTTTTTGCTCCTTTGGGCACCCTCCCTCCCTTCTCTCCCTCGTCCCTCCCTCCTCCATTTCTCCCCACTCCTCCCCCAGGCTTCCCCTCCCCTGTCCCTCTCCTCGTCCCCCCATCTTCTCAGCCATTGGCATCCTTGTACTCCCCTCTCCCCCACCTTACCCTTATTCACCTCTTGGCAGGTCCCCGGACTCGCACACACTAAGTGGACATTCGCGCGCTGGAGATCATCGCCATCAGTTTCTCATGTGTGCTGTCGTGTTTAGTGTTCAGTGTTCACCGTCACACTCCATCGTTCACCAGTGCTGTCGACATCTTCAGTGTTTGTGCTTCGTGTCAACAGTTTGTAGTGTGGATTGTCATCGAGTGTGAACGGCTTCATGTTTTTTTTTATGTTCATGTGTCTACTGCTTTTTCCCCGCCGTTTTGTTCCAATTCATGTGTCTTCTCTGTTTTTATCATTGTACTATATTTGGCTGAAGTGCGGCGTATTGTGCTGCTGCCAGCCAACCTGTTCTACGGGTTTTAAAATCACAATAAAGAAAAAAGAAAAAAAGTAGCTGTGATATGCAAATGATTAGCTTTTCAGAACATTCACACAAGGTTGACGCCGGTGGCGACACCTACAACGTACTGACATGAGGAAAGTTTGCAAACAATTTCTCATACACAAACAGCAGCTGACTGGCGTTGCCTGGTAAAACGTTGCTGTGATACCTCGTGTAAGGAGGAGAAATGCGTACCAACACGTTTCCGACGTTGATAAAGGTCGGATTGTATCCTATCGCGATTGCGGTTTATCGTATCGCGACATTGCTGCTCGTGTTGGCCGAGATCCAATGACTGTGAGCAGAATATGGAATCGGTGGGTTGAGGAGAGTAATACGGAACGCCGTGCTGGATCCGAACGGCCTCGTATCACTAGCAGTTGAGATGACAGGCATCTTATCCACATGGCTGTAACGGATCGTGCAGCCACGTCTCGATTCCAGAGTCAACAAATGGTTACGTTTGCAAGACATCAACCATCTGCACGAACAGTTCGACGACATTTGAAGCAGTATGGACTATGAGCTCAGAGACCATGGCTGCGGTTATCCTTGACGCTGCATCGCAGACAGGACCACCTGCGATGGTGTACTCAACGACGAACCTGGGTGCACGAATGGGAAAATGTCATTTTTTCGGATGAATCCAAGTTCTGTTTACAGCATCATGATGGTCGCAACCGTGTTTGGCGACATCGCAGCGAACGGCATATCACCCGGCATTATGGTATGGGGTGCCATTGGTTACACGTCTCGGTCACCTCTTGTTCACACTGACCGCACTTTGAACAGTGGACGTTACATTTCAGATGTGTAACGACCCGTGGCTCTACCCTTCATTCGATCCTTGCGAAACCCTACATTTCAGCAGGATAATGCACGGCCTCATGTTGCAGGTCCTGTACGGGCCTTTCTGGATACAGAACATGTTCGACTGCTGCCCTGGCCAGCACATCCTCCACATCTCTCACCAACTGAAAACGTCTGGTCAATGGTGGTCGAGCAACTGCCTCGTCACAATACGCCAGTCACTACTCTTGATGAACTGCGGTATCATGATGAAGCTGCATGGGCAGCTGTACGTGTACACGCCATCCAAGCTCTGTTCGACCCATTGCCCAGGTGTATCAAGGCCTATGGGACTTAACATCTGAGGTCATCAGTTCCCTAGACTTAGAACTACTTAATGCTAACTAACCTAAGGACATCTCACACATCCATGCCTGAGGCAGGATTCGAACCTGCGACCCACCCTCAAAATGGTTCAAATGGATCTAAGCACTATGGGACTTAACATCTGAGTCATCAGTCCCCTAGACTTAGAACTACTTAAACCTAACTAACCTAAGGACATCACACACATCGATGCCCGAGGCAGGATTCGAACCTGCGACCGTAGCGGTCGCGCGGTTCCAGACTGTAGCGCCTAGAACCTCTCGGCCACCTCGGCCGGCGCTGCTCTTCACTGCATATGCACCACAGGCTCAACTCTTACGGGAATCGGGGAAATTCTGTGATTAACAAGGATAAGGGGAAAGGAACACTACGTTAGTAGTGTGTGGATAAGATGAAAATCTGTGTGTGACGGGAGGCGTGCTAGAGTAGTACATGCAGTTGTGATGCCCACATCGCGATGCGACGAGCACTTGCATTTTAAATGGACCTTCTCCTAAGGAGGAAAAGTCAAGTCGAAGAGAGAATACCCGAAGCAGCCACAACCGCATTGTTGAACATGGTTTGGGAGACGAGGTAAATATCAAGCTGTTCACCAAAACTCAAAGGAATTTATCTTCAATGAACGTTCCAGAAATGCCACAAAGTCTCTTAACGCGCATGCATCCACGCCTGCGTGCATTTCTAGCCTTTCAAATCCTGTTTCGGCTAAAAGTGCATTAGCACAACTACATCAGCTCTAAACAATTCGCATTATCTCTCTCCCTAGCCACCATATCTGGCGATCTATACTAGGACGTCGTCATCGAGAGAGAGTTAGCACGTTTGTAAAAATTTAAAATAATTACATAATTTTGTAAGTTCTGTATTATACTAATTGTTGTCTTTCTCTGTTTCATGAGAGTGATACTACATTATCGCAACGAGGATGGAAATCACACGATGTGCAAAAGATTAAACACAATCAGTTGGGGAATTAATTCCGGAAGGAGCGAGAAAAACCAACGAAAAGGCAGGAAAGTACACGATCCATTGCGTACGTGACTGCGCTTCGTAGCGTCTCTGTCAACAGTGATCGTAGTACCTTTCCTAATTCAATTCCCAGCATTCTCATAACATCCGTAGACATTTGGATAGAAAATTAATTTTGAGGAGAGAAACCTGTGCATGCAATTGAGTTACGCCGAAAATGTATTTTGATACATGTTAGCGAGGCACCGTTGAATAGATTTCGTAGTGGTATCTTCACTATTACAAACAGATTATTTGATTTTCAGAAGTATTCTTTATTTTGTAATTTTTTTAAATTATCAAAAAATGAGTACACAAAATAGGCACATTATTGCCAATCAATTGCTGGATAGCCTGGCATAAGATGTCGCCGACATGGACATTGCAACAAATGAAATCGAAACAGAACATGTCGGTAGCAGTGATAACGACCAGTTACATTTGTCAATTGACATGGATACATATGACAGGAACATTATCATTCGAAATGATACTATGATGGCAACAGATGTGACAGGGTCACGGTTTTCTCCAGGGAAGATTTTTTTCTCTTGGTGAAAATGTATCGCGCGTCAGCGCGGACTTGTTAAATCTTTCTTTGCCTGCTACACTTACGCCTAGTGCAAACGTGATTGGACAGCGTGCATTTCGCACACCGGAAACCCCGAACAAGATGCAAATGCTACAACAGTTATTTAAACAAAGCTTCAGTGATTTCAAGAACGACTTTAAGGAAGAGCAAAAACATTCAAACAAAGTATTGATGAAAAATTTAATAATTTTTCAAAACAACAGACATACACAAAAGGAATAACTTCGAGAGCAAAAGCGAGACCTGGATGCTTTCAAAACCGACATACAACAACAGTTCAATGAGTTGACAAAAGATTTGTGTAGTGATCTTTCAAATGAATTACCGGATAATAATGTAGGTATGGGGGAAATCCTAAACACACAATTTCTCACCGATATGTCACAAAATATAAATAATTTAAGCCAAAAACTGCCATCAGTAGGCGATACTTAAGAGCAGCCGGCCGCGGTGGCCATGCGGTTCTAGGTGCTGTAGTCCGGAACCGCGCGACTGCTACGGTCGCAGGTTCGAATCCTGCCTCGGGCATGGATGTGTGTGATGTTCTTAGGTTAGTTAGGTTTAAGTAGTTCTAAGTTCTAGGGGACTGATGACCTCAGATGTTAAGTCCCATAGTGCTCAGAGCCATTTGAACCATTTTTGAACACAAGAGCAGTTCACGGAAAAGGTGAAAGACGTATCTGAGGCTCAGACAAAAATGCCACAGGAGCAGTCACAATTGTAAGAGAATGTAAACACAGTCGCAGGTACCGTTGACGGGTTGCAAAAAGCGTACAAAGGTCTACCTGAGAAGTTGAAACACCTGTCGTTGCAACTGGGTAGCATAATATTAAGTACTCAGTTCAAGAGAAAGCAGCAAGAGAGGATAGATAAAGACATTAAGGAAGTAAAGGAAGACAATACACTGGCGTAGGAGGTAGCCCAGGAAAACATGGTTTATATAGACGTGATTCAGAAATCGATGTATATCAGAGATTGAAAACAGTGGAGGAAAAATTGCGGACTAACGTCGTTAGTAACACTGAAAAGGAAAGGGAACATTCAACCCCAGGCTATAAGATGTCAACAGACGAGACAGATCATCCATCCGCACTTGAACCCTAACCTGTCACGTCTAGAAGAGCGTAGCGTTCCAAAAGGTTGGAAAAGGGCACAAGCCATCCCCGTTTTCAAGAAGGTTCAAATTGATTCAAATGGCTCTGAGCACTATGGGACTTAACATCTCAGGTCATCAGTCCCCTAGAACTTAGAACTACTTAAACCTAACTAACCTAAGGACATCACACACATCCAATCCCGAGGCAGGATTCGAACCTGCGACCGTAGCAGTCCCGCGGTTCCGGACTGTAGCGCCTGGAACCGCATGGCCACCGCGGCCGGCCTTTCAAGAAGGGACGTCGAACAGATGCGCAGAACTATAGACCTATATCTCTAACGTCGATCAGTTGTAGAATTTTGGAACACGTTTAATGTTCGAGTATAATGACTTTTCTGGAGACTAGAAATCTACTCTGTAGGAAGCAGCATCGGTTTCGAATAAGACGATCGTGTGAAACCCAGCTCGCGCTATTCGTCCACAAGACTCAGAGGGCCATAGCCCCTGGTTTCCAGGTAGATGCCGTGTTTCTCGACTTCTGCAAGGCGTTTAATATGGTACACCACATTCGTTTAATGAACAAAGTAAGAGCATATGGACTATCAGACCAATTGTGTGATTTGATTGAAGAGTTCCTAGATAATATAACGCAGCATGTCATTCTCAATGGACAGAAGTCTTCCGACGTAAGAGTGATTTCAGGTGTGCCGCAGGGGAGTGTCGTAGGACCGTTGCTGTTCACAATATATATAAATGACCTTGTGGATAACATCGGAAGTTCACTGAGGCTTTTTGCGGACAATGCTGTAGTATATCGAGAGCTTGTAACAATGAAAAATTGTACTGAAATGCAGGAGGATCTGCAACGAATTGACGCATGGTGCAGGGAATGGCAATTGAATCTCAATGTAGACAAGTGTAATGTGCTGAGAACACATAGAAAGAAAGATCCTTTATCATTTAGCTACAATTTAGCAGGTCAGCAACTGGAAGCAGTTAATTCCATAAATTATCTGGGAATAGACATTAGGAGTGATTTAAAATGGAATGACCATACAAAATTAATCATCGGTAAAGCAGATGCCAGACAGATTCATTGGAAGAATCCTAAGGATATGCAGTCCTAAAACACGGGAAGTAGGTTAGAGTACACTTGTTCGCCCACTGCTTGAATACTGCTCACCGGGGTGGGATCCGTACCAGGTAGGATTGATAGAAGAGATAGAGAAGATCCAACGGAGAGCAGCGCGCTTCGTTACAGGATCATTTAGTAACCGCGAAAGCGTTACGGAGATGATAGATAAACTCCAACTCTGCAAGAGAGACGCTCAGGAGCTCGGTACGGGCTTTTGTTGAAGTTTAGAGAACATACCTCCACCGAGGAGTCAAGCAGTGTATTGCTCCCTCCTACGTACATCTCGCGAAGAGACCATGAGGATAAAATCAGAGAGATTACAGCCCACACAGAGGCATACCGACAATATTTATTTCCACGAACAATACGAGACTGGAATAGAAGGGAGAACCAATAGAGGTACTCAAGGTACCCTCCGCCACACACCGTCAGGTGGCTTGCGGGTATGGATGTAGATGTAGATGTAGATGCAGCAGGCGTCGTCAATCTCTGTCCCTGTCTCGCAGAGCTATTCGGAATACGATCCGAAACATCAAAACAATGCCCGCCGACAACAGACAATTCCGCACGCCTTTCTTCTTTGCTGGAAGATGAAGGCTTGTTACGACACAGGCAGTTTCCGATTTTTTCTTCCGGAGGTAAGCAAACAAACCTAGTCGCGTTCACAAGTGCCTTCCGGAACCTTTTGCCAAGGGATTGGACCGAAGCGCAGAAGATACGCTGTGTGATAGATTATATACAGGGTGATGTCTTGCTTTGGGGCACTGACATGGCGGGAAATTGTCACACCGACGAACAGTTTGAAAGGACATTCCTAGACAAGTTCTGGTCTATCGCGGTACAAGAGTGACTTTAGCGCGAAGTGTTTAACCCGGCGCCGTTCAGCAGTAAACACGGAGGGCTCGGAAGATGTTTTGAGAAGTATCTAAATAAAACCCGTTAGTGGACAAACCCGGTGTCACACGTAGATGTCCTAAAAATTTTGGGAAGCTGACTACGAGCTAACATACGTGAGAAATTAATCACCTCCTTTGAGCATGACATAGAGAATTTCCTCTCAGTTCTCGATTCCATTGATCTTATCTACTAAGAGAGACCTGAGCAAGCACGAAGTGATAGCCCGCAGGTAGACTCCAAACGAACTAACGAATAACACGGTGGCAATGGCAACAACAACCAACACGGTTGGCAGCCATATCTCCTCTCTGCAATACCAACAGGAACGAATTTGGTAACGGAATGGAACAAAAATTCAAGTTAGGATAGAAAAAGGATACAAAAATAACCAAGGACAGAATTTCAGTCGGTCAGGATTTAATGAGCAGGGAGGTTATTGTCAGCAAGTGTGCAAAGCGCCGCCGACCGGGGGCAATGGCCCGAACGGCAACTGGCAAGGACAGAACGCAACCGGGCGACAAAATAATCCGCCGCCGCCTGACTATAATCAGTACAATCAAAATTACGTTTCGAATAGCTCCCAGGGTCGACGAAATTTCGAATCAAGAGCCGCGTAAGATGCTAAATGGCTAAACCAGACGCATAATGTGCAGTATTTGAGGTTACCCCTAACGCGGAGGTCATTTCTCAGGGTAATTCGAAAAGCTCGAACCGGTCGCGATAGGCATCCGTTCGATGATCAGTAACAGGGATGGGGGCGTGGAACTACTTATAAGGTGTTTTCTTAGATACGACAACTGTGGTGATATCAAACATGACCTGTGTCAGGAAGATCTTGCAACTGTGTAGATTAAAATGAAGGCACAGTACAGACAGTAATCAATGCACAAATACTTGGTTTAAGGGTATCCATAGCACTGGTCATTGGAGCTACCACGAATATAATTTCACCGGGCGTGTTTGATCAATTGCAAAAACGAGGACACATAACGACACCTACAGTCAAAAACTGTAAATCCAATAGTTGTAGGAGATAAGTCTAAAGGTGTAAAATTGCAGGCATGGATTCCTATCAGATTCAGAGCTTCTCTTTACAATGCATTTTTCTTGTGGTTGAAGGGCTAATACTAAACTGTCATATGGCATGGACACCTTTAGGAAGTACCAAGCACAAACTGACATTGTTAAAGGGAAGTGTCATCTCGTTGTGAACGACCAACAGTATTCAGTACACCTAGTCGAGTCATACGCCGAGAAAGCAAACCAAAACACACTGCTAGAGTTCGAATACAGTTCTTCTATCCAGCCACACCAATGTTTATAAGCACACAGGGAATTGAGCAATCACAGGACGTGGAAATGGGCTCTGATATCGTGCACGCCAAGGTAAGTGAATCAGCGTGTCTTACGGAAGAACAAAAGAAAGAACTGCAGGAGTTTTTAATATGTTATGCTCATGTTTTTGAACGACGCCCCGGAATAATCAAAGGATACAGATACAAAATGGAGATGTATCCACACGACACCGCCTGCTTTTCGTCTTACCCCATTCCTTGGTCCAAGAAGGAGGCTGTGATGAAAGAGATCAATGGACTGCTAGGCGGGGAATTAATACAACCATCCTTATCTGCATACTGTAACCCCGGTTTGGCCGTTAGCAATTCATACGGTAGTGTCCGCTTTGTGGTCGACCCACGAGGAATAAATAAAATTATTATGCCTGTCAGAATGCGGCCTGACAACCTGGAAGAACAACTTCCAAAATTCCATGACGTTTATTACCTCATCATTATGCAAATTGCATAACATGAGGCCGGCCGGAGTGGCCGAGCGGTTCTAGGCGCTACAGTCTGGAACCGCGCGACCACTACGGTCGCAGGTTCGAATCCTTCATCGAGCATGGATGTGTGTGATGTCCTTAGGTTAGTTAGGTTTAAGTAGTTCTAAGTTCTAGAGGACTGATGACCTCAGAGCCATTTGAACCATTTTGAACCATAACATGAAGAGAGCCGTTAAGTACAGTGCCTTTTATACAGGGGCAGAAGCTATGAGTTCGGTGTTCTCTCTTTTGCTTTAAAAGACAGTGCAGGCGTATTTATTCGTGCTTTAGAGCGAGTTTTAGGACCTGAATTGTTAAGTAGCATCACTGAGTACATTGATGATTCACACTTAAGCTCTTGGCTCAAATCTTGTATAGGTTTTTAGAATACGGGGTCGTAGCCAGTCTAATCAAGTCACATTTCGGTAAGGAAAGGGTTAAGTTCCTTGGACACTTATTGTCACCTCAAGGCATACTTTCAGACCCTAAGAAGCTTGATGCTATCAGACACTGCCCTGTACCTCAAAACAAGAAGGAATTGAAGGGATAACTTGAAACAGTATCTTTCTTCAGAAATTTCGTATCACAGCAGCTTTTAAATAGTGATACTTGATTGAATCTTCTGCGAAAGAACCACCACTGGTTGTGGACCAAGCAATACCAAACCGATTTTGACAACATTAAAGATCTTCTTTTGAATGCCAACATCTTACATCATCCTGACACGATCCATGATTTTCGTCTATGTACAAACGTGTCCTCCCTAATCAGTGACACGAATGGGGAGCTTACCAGCAGGTTAATTAGTTTTGCTAGTAGTAGCGTATCGGAAGCTGGACGAGCATATTCTGTGACCGAATTGGAAGCTCTCGTGGTAACACGGGCTTTCAAAAAGTTCGAATATAACCTGTGGAGAAAGCTTACCAAGGTGTACTGCAATCATCAGTCTTTGTCCTTCCTTCTCACTTGTAAACTCTTACACAGGAGTATCACTAGGTGGTGTTTGCACTGACAGGGATTTGATACTGAAATTGCGTATATCAAAGGTAATCAAAATTGCTGATGCCTTATTGAGGCTTCCACAAGGTCTAGACGAATACTTGCAATTCGTGGCGAACAGATCATAAATTAGGGTTTTGTTCAAAATGGTTCAAATTGCTCTGAGCACTATGGGACTTAACTTCTGAGGTCATCAGTCCCCTAGAACTTAGAACTACCTAAACCTAACTAACCTAAGGACATCACACATCCATGCCCGAGGCAGGATTCGAACCTACGACCGTAGCGGTCGCGCGGTTCCAGACTGTAACGCCTAGAACCGCTCGGCCACTCCGCCCGGCAGGGTTTTGTTCATTAAAGATAAAACACAACAGAAATACTACGTTAAGACGAGTAAAAGTATGGAGCAACTACAGCAGTACACTCTCACAGTGTTTGGGGACACTATGGTGTCTCCAGCTGCCTTAGTAAGAAATCACTTATTGTTACTATCCAAATGTAAGAAGGGAAGCTCTGCAGGTAATACGGAAATGTATAGTGTGCCAGAAGGCTAAGCATACAAATAAGTCAAAACTAATTGAAATACACCCGATAATGCCTGAAATACCCTTGGAGATAGCTTCCTAGGACGCGATTGGACGATCTCACAAGGGAAAGGAGGTGTAAGATACGTTGTTGCTCTATACGACGTTTTCTGGAAGTACGTCAAATTATATGCTGTGCGGTCAGTGACTGGGGGCACCATCATCAGAAGAATGACTACGGATTATCTACCAATAGTAGGCAAGCCAGAAATACTGATAACGGGCAATGTATCATACTTTACAGGCAACCGTTGGAAAGAGTTCGTGAACACTCACAACATTAGACATACGTTTGTATCCAGATTTCACCCAGATGTAAGTCCCAGAGTGATGATATTTAAGGAATTTAACAGGTTTATCTGGACTTTCACCACCTACAAACACACAAAGTGGATCGATAGGTAACTTCAAGTTGTGAACAATCTCCCACATAGCACAAACGGTTTTACATGTACGGAATTGCTGTTTGACAAAAGAGAAGCAGACGATTGGGAAAAACCTCTACCCAAGGTCCCTAGGAAGGAAGTATCGCATGAGGAGAAAATACGTCGGGCACTGGTTAGCATTGACGAAAGGCCAGAATACAGAAAACAATTGTATCCTAAGAAATTAGGATGCACTGTACAACACCATGTAGGAGAAAAAGTACTCCTCAGGACTCAGCCAAAATCGACAAAGGATGGTAATTTGATTCGGAAGTGGCAACTGCTGTACACAGGGCCATTCGTTATATCAAGAGTCCCTCATCCAGGAGCCTAAAAGTTAGTATACTTAAGCAGTGGTAAGAAAAAAGGACTCTATCCACACAAAGATTTACGTGAATTTCGGCACTAAACAGAATTTGAAACTGATCAAGCACGGCTTGGAGTTATGTGTGTAAGTGTATACAAAAGACGACACTCTATCCACTTCAATATACTTATTACGATTGATGTTTAGTCTTAAGGAATAAATTTTTTTGCCATTTTCATGGGTGTTGCCTTACTACTAAGTAAGATTTAATTATGCAAGATTTTCATAGTGTGTTTACGGGCCAGATAAGCTCAGAAAATATTACCCTCGCTGAGGGCGAGAAATTATTTAACTTGACACCGGACCGTTTAAACACACAGAAGGCGTGCGATTGATATGCAGCACGTGGGAGTGGCGAAGTGGAGAGAGGACAGAACTGCGCGCGCGCAGTAGCTAGCTTTAAGGTTGACAACCTTCGCGCATGCGGGCTGTACAGCGTAGGCCGACGGATCGCCGCCATACGACGATAGCTTGGCAAAGAAACTCCAAGTAGTCTACACTTATAGAAACCTTATGGGTTGACTAGTAATGAAATAAAACGTCTACACTACAGAAGAAAACTAAGATTAAGAAATTAGGAAGAACTAAGCTAAGGAATATATATATATATATATATATATATATATATATATATATAATGGTGAGTCAAATGAAAACCTTAAATTTGTAATAACAAATCGAAATTTCGCGCCGTTATCCTGTAAGTTGGTAAACGTGCTACAAACAGCGTGGCGTGCATAATGGCCTGTAGATGGCAGCATAGTGCAGATGCACACTTACCGTCGTAGTATCAGTATAAAGATGGCCGCCCCACTTGCGACTTGCACCAGGGAAGAAAAGTGTTCTGTTATTCGGTTTTTGCGTAGCGAAGGTGTGAAACCTATTGAAATTAATCGACGAATGAAGGTTCAGTACGGTGATGCATATTTGTCACAGCAGCAAGTATACGAATGGAGTAGGAAGTTTGCAAATGGTGTGACTTCAGTGGAAGATGCTCCTCGTCCCAATCAGGCAAAACGAGTTGTGACTCCACAGAACATTGCATCAGTTGAAGCCATAGTGAAGGAAAACCGCCGAGTGACACTGAATGACATTGCAGCATGTTTACAGATTAGTCATGGGTCAGCACACTACATTGTGCATGATGTGCTCCAGATTCACAAAGTGTCTGCAAGATGGGTGCCACCTCAGCTGACTCCTGAAATGAGAAAACGACGTGTTGATGCTTGTGAAGTACTTCTTCGGCGCTTCGAACGAGAAGGTGATGGCTTCCTTGCAAGAATCGTCACTGGGGACGAAACCTGGGTTCACTTCCACCAACCGGAAACGAAGAGAGCGAGCAAGGAATGGCGTCATTCCTTATCACCAAAACCATGACAGTTTCGAACAGAACCATCAGCAGGGAAGGTTATCCTGACTCTCTTTTGGGACGAAAAAGGCGTCATTTTGGAGCATTACATGCCTAGAGGGACCACTGTCAGCAGGGCATCATACACAGATAGCACGTGGATTGCTGTCAGCAGGTGTCCTTTTGCAACATGACAATGCAAGGCCCCACACTGCCCATACAATAGTTGCAACAATCACAGACCTGCATTTTGAGTGTCTTCCTCATCCACCATACTCACCAGACCTTGCCCCAAGTGGTTTCCATATGTTTGGACCACTCAAAGACGCAATGGGAGGGAAGAAGTTCCGTTCTGATGAAGAGGTACGCCACGCGGTGCATGAGTGGTTGCGCGGACTACCAAAAGAATTTTTTTCTAAAGGAATTTAGGCACTTTGTAAGCGCTGGAGGACTTGCATTGAGCGTGGGGGAGATTATGTTGAAAAGTGATACAGCTTTTTACCACTTCTGCACAACAAATAATATTTAAAAACATATTTATGGTTTTTATTTGACTCACCATCATATATATATATATATATATATATATATATATATATATATATATAGAGAGAGAGAGAGAGAGAGAGAGAGAGAGAGAGAGAGAGAGAGTGAGAGAGAGAGAGCGAAAGGAGATATTTACATGAGGAATGAAGGGACATATACTAAGTCTTGAATGTACTATGATACTATGAGAGATAGGATGTGCCCCGCCAACAACAACACTTTTCTTTCGAGGTGGGAAAACTAAGTCAAAACGACAACCGCAGTACGAACATGTGCGCTCTTACAACTCATAAAAACTGATAAAGAATGAACTGGGTACTGATAGAAACCGAACATATGAATACTGACAACGATGCAAAGTCAGGCCCTGGGTAAAACAGGAAACACAGTAGTTGGGTGTTTGGTACCAAAGCATACGGGCCGTACCGAAAATAAATAATCGTATGTATAAAAGTATGTGTGAGTGTGATAGTGTGAATGTGTGCATGAAAGAGCTACAGTAAGCCAGATGTATAAAAATGTTGAACTTAGGTCTTTTGCTACCAAATTAAAAGAGCTCAGACCAAGCACTAGAAGTTCGTGTGACTCAGAAGAGCGCCAAGCAAGAGTTATTACCGTGCATTTGCTCACGAACACAAATTGTTTCAACATTGTTTTACACTTGTCCATTGGCACAATTCTCGCAGAAATGTATTCACGCACATCATAATACACAAGAGTGATATCATGTAGCAAAAAGAAGTTTACGTCACCGGCATTGAAGTATACTGTTTACAACAGATGACGACAGTTGTATAACACAATATTCTTCTGTCAGAATGTATCGGTAGGTAGTAAGTGGATTAACACGAGTAGACAGACATGAAATCATGTACTCAATAGTTTTCTCGTGATGATGAAGGACTGCAGTAGTAGAGTAAAAATGCATGCTTCTTCCTGTCCATAATATTTCCTGTAGACCAGTAAGACACATCCCACTAAACTTGGCAGAGGCGTAGTTAAACGTAGTTATGTAGGTTTATCGCGATTTCTTGTTATGAAGCTTCTTTCCTCGGCATTTGTAACGAGGGATACTCGCGTCAGGTGCGATGTATAAATACAAAACTCATGCACGTCGTGAGATAACGTTGTATGCAAATATTTTGTCAATTCTGGAAAATGAGACTGAAAAAAAATGACAGCCTGAGAAATGTTAAAGTAAACTGAGATTATGATTATAGATTGTTCACAAATGAACATTCAAAAAGGTAATGCGCGAGAGGAAAATGTGATAAAAATGGTAATGTAAAACCCGAAATCACAAGAAATGTATGTAATATTAACTGTCTTGTATGGATAATTTCTCTACAGTGTTTATGCAAATTTTTTTACAATATTTGTTGTTGTTGTTGTGGTCTTCAGTCCTGAGACTGGTTTGATGCAGCTCTCCATGCTACTCTATCCTGTGCAAGCTTCTTCATCTCCCAGTACGTACTGCAACCTACATTCTTCTGAATCTGCTTAGTGTATTGATCTCTTGGTCTCCCTCTACGATTTTTACCCTCCACGCTGCCCTCCAATGCTAAATTTGTGATCCCTTGATGCCTCAAAACATGTCCTACCAACCGATCCCTTCTTCTAGTCAAGTTGTGCCACAAACTTCTCTTCTCCCCAATCCTATTCAATACCTCCTCATTAGTTACGTGATCTACCCACCTTATCTTCAGCATTCTTCTGTAGCACCACATTTCGAAAGCTTCTATTCACTTCTTGTCCAAACTGGTTATCGTCCATGTTTCACTTCCATACATGGCTACACTCCATACAAATACTTTCAGAAACGACTTCCTGGCACTTAAATCTACACTCGATGTTAACAAATTTCTCTTCATCAGAAACGATTTCCTTGCCATTGCCCGTCTACATTTTGTATCCTCTCTACTTCGACCATCATCAGTTATTTTACTCCCTAAATAGCAAAACTCCTTTACTACTTTAAGTGTCTCATTTCCTAATCTAATCCCCTCAGCATCACCCGATTTAATTTGACTACATTCCATTATCCTCGTTTTGCTTTTGTTGGTGTTCATCTTATATTCTCCTTTCAAGACACTGTCCATTCCGTTCAACTGCTCTTCCAAGTCCTTTGCTGTCTTTAAATGTAAATTTCATATGAGTTGGGTTGGTTGGGGGAGGAGACCAGACAGCGTGGTCATCGGTCTCATCGGATTACGGAAAGACGGCGAAGGAAATCGGCAATTCCCTTTCAAATGAACCATCCCGGCATTCGCCTGAAGTTATTTAGAGAAATCACGGAAAACCTAAGTCAGAATGGTCGGACGCGGGATTGAATCGTCGTCCTCCCGAACGCGAGTCCAGTGTGCTAGCTACTGCGCCACCTCGCTCATTAAATGTCATATGAAAATGTATGTGTGCGAAGTAATAAATACACAAACCTGGCGTGTCAATGTATTTTAAAATGTAAATATCTAGGTTATCGTAACAATGATGAAACGTAAAAACTACGTGTCTGACGCAGTGTCAAGCGGAATAACTTTTCCAGGACTGCATATATGAACTAATAACTGTAAATGTGCTACGAACATTTTGTGAAGGTTTGACACACGTAATTCCATGTGTTCCCGTAAAAAAAAAAAAAAAAATTAAAAAAAAGTGTATATGAGCGGCAACGAACATTCATATCCTCGGTGGACTCGCGTATCAACAAGACATTCTACCACTGAGAGGAAACGAATAAAGGCATTGGAGACTTACCTTGAACCCATTCAGATGTAGCGTGAGCCTGGTTCAACCACTGAAACATGCGGCTAAGACAAGAACAAATGCCTGGGCCGTAAATGATGAACCTCCTCGCCACGGCGTCGATGGTTCCAACATCCAAAAGCCTCACCACGTAGCAGCAATGGGTTGAACGCTTTTATTGTAAATAAGAGAAATTGTAGCACACTCATGGACAGCTCAACTGAACTACAGCGTTAACAAACTCAAGTGAGCGCCCAGCACACGTCACGTGGGGTGCACGCGCTAAACAATGCCGCAATAGTAGCTGTTAGATTTCAGAAATCAAACTACAGACTCTGAATTGAAATGTGTCTGTTGATGCAACCTTTAAAAATTTTGTAAGTAGTACTAGTAATAATTTGTTAAATGTACATTAAACAAAGTTAGATATGTATGTTACGTAATGACACGTTCTGGGAGCAAACGAGGTAAACTTGGCCACGAATCAAGGTCTCAGTACCCAGAGTTTAAAGTACAAAGTACAAAGTACAAAAAAGGTGCAAATAGTGTAATGCACCACCACTCTGTACTGACGTCCAATGATATGGATCACGCCAGTATTCAGGGGATGGGAGGGGGCAGTTGTGTAGGTTCATTAGATGGCCTACACGTATAAATATTTGCAATGATTCTTATTCGCGCCGTTCTCGTGAGGGAGAGATATCGTAGGGAGGTATGATTGTATCTGAGTAAGCTGACAAAAAATTTAAAGCTATACTATCAATTTTTATGTACCTTAATTGTTTTTTTTTTTCGCCGATCTCGGTGGTGCGATAAAGAAGTATGTACTTGCACTCTCCCACTATTGCGTTAATTAAAAGTTATAATATACGAAAGTAGCAAGTTTTCATTCTCCTACCGAGCTACATCCTAATGTCCACATCCTGATGCGATGAGGACTTGCATTTTTAAATGGAGCTTTAAGGAGAAGAAGTCATTACGAAGAGAGAATAGCCGACGCAGCAACGACGGCATTGTTGTACATCGTTGGGGACATTAGGTAAATATCAAGCCGTACACCAAAATTGAAAGTAATTTATCTTCCAGAACTGCCACAAAGTTTCTTAGCCTGCACGCATCCATACCTGCGTGCATTAGCATAACTGCGTCAGCTCTGAACAGTTCACATTGTCTCGCTCCCTAACCACCATAGTGCGCTTGATCACATGGATGTAGTAGGCTGCAATAGTTATGCAAAGATGAAGAGGTTTGTATAGAGTGAATTAGTCAGCCAGCTGCTTCAAAACAGTTTTTAGGACAGAAGAAGACGAAAACAACAACAAACCGCTGAGGACGCACCGGAAATAATTGTGATGCTAGAGCGTTTTAAATGTGAAGCACTGAAAACTGGAGACACCATCGTTCCATTACCCTACTCCCACTCTGCCAGTAACACCGAATCACTCTAAATGATGACATAAAAATCATAAGCAGAACATTGTGAAATAATTTCAGGGAATAATAGATAGCAGATAGTCAAGCGATGGTCAAGCGCAAATTTTCATAGCTAAACAAGTCAGTTTCAATCGATAAATATCGGCGCCCCACTTTGTTTTTCACATAAAAAGGCATACAAAGGCAATATGGTCGAGCCAAAAGTCTGTAAGAAACAAAAAAAATCATATATATATTCATCTGGTCATACATAATCAATTACGTGGAGCTGAAAACTATTCCTGAAAGTTTTCAAACAAGTCTGCACTTGCGTACAATTATTGTTGTTACCATAAAACATTATTTTCCGATTAGGCAAGTAAGAAGTGCCAAACAAATTTTGTGAGTGAGGAGAGGTCGATTACATTCTGCTCGGTTGGTTGTACAAGAAGCTGCACTCAAATAATCAATTTTTTTCTTTTGTGAAGAGTCGTAGACCTAGACCGCACGTTACTTTCAAACTGAGTGGCGAGGAGAAGTCGATTACATTATTCAAACTTTCTAAATATCCATTATAACATAATTGCTGGTGCTTTACCAAACAAAGTTCTGTACATGTCAGTTGTTTAGAAGAGTGTGCAAGGATTCGAAAATTAGCTTACGAGGACAATGATATTTAAAGACTATTTGCTATATCATGTTGACTAGTATTCTATTCACATACACAAGTGTTTAACAACGTCCAGAAATGCTGGGCTGGTTCCTAATACCCGATTCAAACATACAGCGCATAGATTACACAATTTATTTATGGTAAACAGTATCTCTCCACATCCTTTCCAGATTCTCTACTCAAGTTCAATGAAGCGTCGGTGAGGTTACAAGGTCAGTATATATAAATAATGTAAAATATAGGATAAAAAATGGAACCTCCGCGCCATAGGGACTAATGCTGGAAAAGACAAATTTCTCTTTTCAGTCTCTTTAATTTTCACTATAGCTATACAATTTTATTATCTAATTAATTAAGTAACAAAAATGATTGTTAATTAATTGTCCAACGTATTCAGTACTCACGTAGTTAGATGTAATCGTAGACAGTGGGGCGAGGTATTATTAATATGATTAAAACCATTAACATCAAAATAAGTAAATTCATAAATCACGTTCCGGATTGATAGTCTGTTCCCCACACGTAGTTACAGCTTTATCGTTAAAATACCATCATAATCATTAACTGTTAGCTATGAGCTATGTTCTTTAAGCTTACCTGATGATATGCCACCTTGTCACATCATTCTGGATCCGGATCAAAATTAGGAGTAGTTCTCTCAGTCGAAGTTGTTGGAATAGCTGTAGTTGTTGGGGAAGCTGATGAAGTTGTTGTTTGTAGAGTGGTAGTAGTGGTCGCAGGGGCTAAAGTAGTGCTCGTGGTGCTTGTCGTTGTAGGGGTAGTGGTGGTCGAGGTCGACGCCGGTGAAGTAGTAGTTGTAGTAGTTTGTAGTGTGGTAGAGGTGGTCGTTGGCACTGTAGCAATGGTCGTGGTCGTTTGCAGAGGGGTGGTGGTCGTCGGCAATGAAGTTGTTTGTAGGGTGGAAGTGAAGGTAGCTGGAGATGAAGGAGCACCTGCAGTTGCTGTTTGTTCGGTGGTGATTGTTGGTATCGAAGCTGCAGTCGTACTCTCAGATGTCACCTCTCCAAAAGGTGACGTGGTCAGTGACGTTGCAGTGGCGGTCGGAGCCGACGGTTCTTGGGAGGAGACTGTAGAGGTCGTCGTCGTCGTCGTCGTCGTAGTCCGTCTCCGTCTTTTCGTTGTTCTAGGACGTCTTGTGCTCGTTATAGGAGCAGATGCAGTAGGGAAGGAACTTGATGAGGTGGAGAGCGTCTCCAGCTCTGTTGCGTTTGCTGGCAGGGTTGTAGCTCTTGAAGGTTGGCTGGTTCCACTCTCAGTACTTGCCGTAATTGTCGATGTAGCCCCAGTTGAAATGGTTTGATGAGTAGTGTTGTTGTTCCCCGCAGCCGTTTGCGACGTGAGTGTAACAGGCAACGAAGTGGAACCAGTGTCAGCAGCTGTTGCGATGCTCGGAGTCGACGTCTGTTCGGTGGGGACTGTAGTGGTGGTGGTGGTCGTCGTCGTCCGTCTTCTTTTTGTTGTTCTAGGACGCCTGGTGCTCGTTATAGGAGCAGGTGGAGTCGGGAAGGAACTTCTTGATGCGGTGGTGAGCGTCTCAAGTTCTGTTACATTTCCTGGTAGGCTTGTGGTTCCTGAAGGTAGGCTTGTTCCACTCTCGGTACTTGTCGTAACTGCCGATGTGGCGCTTGATGCAGTGGTTTGATGAGTGGTGTTGTTGTTACCCGCAGCCGTCTGCGCCGTGGTTGTAGCTATTGGCGTGACAGTGCTTGTGAATCCAACTGTACTGGGTGACATCGTAGGTTTTTCATTGTTAGCTGCTCCTGTGCCTGGAGTGGAAGTAGTTGTTACTGCCAGAGTACTAATTACGGTATTTCTCGCTGTGGTAGTTGTCGTCAGTTGAGAAGTAGTTGTTCCAGCTGTAGAGGAAATCGATTCCGTCGTAGTTATTGGGACTGAAGCAACGGTTGTCGTTGTAGACTTGGTGGTTCTAGACTCTGTCGTGGAGACTGGCGTGGAAGTAGTTGTAGGTGCTGCAGTTGTCGTTTGCTGACTGATCGTGGTAGTGGTAGATGTTGGATATGTTGGCGAGGAGTTCTCCACTGTTGTTGTTGTTTTGAACGACGTAGATGTTGTTTCTGGTGTTGTGCTCCTGACTGTAGTTCTGGGCGGTGTCAAATCAGTAGGAGTTGGCTGTGAAGTAGACTCGGTCGGCGGCCTTGTCTTAGGAACAAAAGTCGTGGTGGAAACTGTGTCACGACCAGTTGTTTCATGCTGTGTTGTAGCTGACTGAGTCACTTCTGCATTTTCGCACTCGTAGCAAAAGACGTAGTAACCGTAGGAAAGACACGGTCCTGGGACAACTACACCGTCTGGCATCATGTACATGCACATGATCGGCTGAGCAGACGCATACATGCTCAGAAGTAGGTTACACACCAGAAGTATAACACACGTATTTACAACTGCGAAAACACTCATTTTTAAGTGATACGTCTGCCTTACTAACTTCTGTATAGATAACTAACGACGATGATTGGAGTCAACTGCGTCCACACTAGAAATGATAACCACGTTATGGAAAACACACGTCGCAATAAACAGTCTGGTAAAATTACCGTACATTCGGTCTGACCAAAGTCGGTAAGTTAACACGAACATTTCCACTAAATAAATCATTCCTCCTTAGGCCATTGTCACAGAGCCGTCAACGACACTTCTGTTTAAGCTCACTAACACGCAAAACTTTATCTTTCAGATGCTGTGTTGTCTGGTCTACTTTCACGCCGTCACCGCGCAAATAAAATCACAAACTATCTAGAAAAATTAAAACGTACAGTAAGGCAGTATTGAAACGACACGACTGCTTCGAAAACTTTCGCTTGCTTCAGAGGAGGATGGTTGTTTATTCGGAACATCTTGGCACACTAAAGGTTTATCGGAAGAGCTGAACTTCAGCGATATTTTTTTCTCTTACTGACCCGCTTTTCTCTTTGAACGCACGATAACAAGAGAACTAACAGCTAATCTATTTGCAGCGGCAGAATCCTTCGAATGTTTATGGCCGTTATTTATTTTTAGTGCCGGCCGCGGTGGACAAGCGGTTCTAGGCGCTTCAGTCCGGAACTGCGCGACTGCTACGGTCGCAGGTTCGAATCCTCCCTCGGGCATGGATGTGTGTGATGTCCTTAGGTTAGTTAGGCTTAAGTAGTCCTACGTTCTAGGTGACTGATGACCTCAGATGTTAAGCCCCATAGTGCTCAGAGCCATTTTATTTTTAGTGTCACGAGTGTATGTATCAGATAGTTATTTTTATGATACAGCTTCTCTCATGGCTGATTGAATTTGTCAAGAATCCTGGTGACGTGCTCTCACGTAATTGCTAATCTGTGGGAATTTAATACACATTTGTAAAGACGGGTTGAAAGTGAGTGAAGTAAACGTGTAGATAATTTTATATAGCGTCTTTTAGACATAATTTGGCAACGAAAATTTCTCTATAAATTGTCAGCAGTAACAACTCCCTTGTTCAAATAACTGCCGAACTGTTGAAACCCCTCAGAATAGAGAGCACCATGTAGATCACAGGAATCATCAACATCTTAAAGAGTGGTGTCAGCCCGTATTCGCAGAGGTAAGTAAGTACACTAGAATACATTTCTCCAGAACATTTTTATGACTGCTGAAGTTGTGAAGGAATCAAACTTATATCATACAGTTAAAAGATATCTGGAAATCTTCTTCCCTCTTACACACTCCTGGCGTTCGCAGTCCGCTGTTTACGTGACTTGACAAATTGATTTTACTTTTATCTTTGTAGCCGGATGCCATTCTTATCATCTCTACGGATGGGAAATCATGCACACCATCTGTCAGTGCATCGTGTAAACTTTGGTCTGTGTGTATTTTAACTGTTTGTGTGCTGCATTTTTTCTCAGTTGGCGATTGGGAACCAATTCCACTTTTGATTCCACCGCGAGTATTCGATCCGGATCTGGCTCACCCCCCCCCCCCCCCCTCCCCCGTCTCGTAGACTAGCGTGGTGCGCGTTAAGCTACACGAGCATGTCAAATAAATGCCTTCTCGTAAGTGAAAATCTGTTTTGATTAATCCCTGCCAAAGCCCATTATGGTGGAAAATGGATGTCACAAATCACTGAATTAATGGTAAGTGCTTCTTGTACTAAATAAAGAAATCATTCGTACGTGGAACGCTTCGAAGGTACATAATATACCTGAGTATTACGTAAACGGCCGGCCGGAGTGGCTGAGCGGTTCTAGGCGCTACAGTCTGGAACCGCGCGACCGCTACGGTCGCAGGTTCGAATCCTGCCTCGGGCATGGATGTGTGTGATGTCGTTAGGTTAGTTAGGTTTAAGTAGTTCTAAGTTCTGGGGGACTGATGACCTCAGCAGTTAAGTCCCATAGTGCTCAGAGCCATTTGAACCATTTTTTTATTACGTAAACATTATTATATACTCTTTTAATCTTGCTCAAATACGTGTGAGGAATCAGTTCCGATAATGGAGGCCATCGATATAAATATTAGCGTACATCACCCAATCTCTCATTTTGTTCAACATTTTCGTGAGTTACGTGACTAAAAATTTCTAGTATCTCATTTATTTTAACCATCAGGGATGTATTTCTATGGGCAGTGGACAATCGTGTAATTTGAAGAAAGTTTTGAATCAGCAGAGGAACAAGTTAGCATCAGCTTGTCTGTCAATAGGACTTAAACCCATTAATTTTGACAATTAATGCATTTCCAGTTATTGCAAGTTTGAACTGGTCCATAAATGCATAATTCAGTTCGTAGAGGATGAAAATTCACATGGTAGCTTCAGTTTTTCATTAAACTTCATTCGCATACCGCTTTCGTAAATTTATTTTTTCCGTCGTCAATATTGTGTAATGGCATGAAGTCATTCTGACGCATCAATAGTAGTGGTAATGGAAATACAAATTTCCGAAGCAGGTGTGCGAATAAAGTTGAAAGAAAAACTGTCGTGTTCGGCGCATCTTCTTCGTCTATAAAATAACTTTGACCCGCAAATACGTCAGAGTAATGAAATCAAAATACCAGGACATCAAGTATACATTACAACTTCAGAAGTACCATACACTGGATAAGTATACAGTACTGTGCAGTAATTGGCCCATTCTCACTAGAGTCCTGTGTGATAGAAAAATGACTATCAGAACCAAGGGCAAAGTATAGGAAATCTGAAACTTCCTGGCAGATTAAAACTGTGTGCCGGACCGAGACTCGAACTCGGGACCTTTGCCTTTCGCGGGTAAGTGCTCTACCATCTGAGCTACCCGAGCATGACTCACGCCCCGTCCTCACCGCTTTACTTCTGCCAGTGTATCGTCTCCTACCTTCCAAATTTTGCAGAAGCTCTCCTGCGAACCTTGCAGAACTAGCATTCCTGAAAGAAAGGATATTGCGGAGACATGGCTTAGCCACAGCCTGGGGGATGTTTCCAGAATGAGACTTTCATTCTGCAGCGGAGTGTGCGCTGATATGAAACTTCCTGGCACGTTAAAACTGTGCCGGACCGAGACTCGAACTCGGGACCTGTGCCTTTCGCGGGGAAGTGCTCTACCATCTGAGCTACCGAAGCACGACTCTCGCCCCGTCCTCACAGGAGTCGCCCCGTCCTCACAAAGAGTGTGGGGTAAATTTAAAAAATGCAAATTTCGTTAATGTTGTTGTCTTTTACTTACAACATAATTTTCAAAGAGATATTGTTGTCTAAGTAAGATCATCAAACTAAAAATACTGAATATGATATTCATTGGGGAAAGTGACGTCTACCACTGAGACTTAAATTTGTAGGTTAAATTTAACTGAAAAACGTAAAACATTTATGGAATCTGGTACAAGAAATCAACGGAAACGATAATTATTTTTTCGAAAATTTTAAAATGTAAAGTAACTGCAACACTATATTCACAAATTAGGCACAGAGTTTCCCCCGCCCCTTCCCGCCCCCCCCCCCTTCTTGGTATTGCTGCGAGGGTTGAATGTGTTCCTACAAATGATCATTTCTCTCGTCTCCCTTAACACGGGGTGAGTTACAAAGGACTTTACAACTTTGGAATGATATAGAAATTTGTAAAGATAACGTATATAATGAGTAGAGATGGCATTTTGCAGCAAACAACCTCAAGTTTGAGTATCGCAGTGCATCAGTATCCAATCCGCCACCATGAGCGCCAGTGTAGTACACAGTTAAAGTGGAGCGTGCTCGCTGTGTGTTTTGGTTTCATGAAACGAACTCTCCCTGAAAAGTTTTTAATTCCACAGATCGATGGAGACGACCAAGATGGGATTGTTTACAACCAGCAAGACGGTGCACCACCCCATTTCGTGAGAGAACTTCGAGGTTTCCTCTTTAATCGCTTCACAGCGCGTTGGGTTGGCCGTGAAGGGCCAATCGCATGACCACCTCGCTCCCCAGACCTGACACCACTGGATTTCCCTCTCTGGGGTTTTGTTAAAATTCGTATGTCTGTTCCTCCCCTACCAAACAGTTTATGCGACCTGAAAAATCGAATCTACGCTGCCGTTGCCCAAGTTACTACCGATTTGCTGTTACGAGTGTGGGAAGAAATTGATTTACCACACGGCAAATGGTAGTCACATCGAACCAAAATGACACTTGAAACTTGAGGTCGTTTGCTACCAAATGACACACCTACCGATTCTGTAAGTTATCTCAATAAATTTCTACCTCATTCGAAAGTTGTAAAGTCCTTTTTGACTCACATTGTATTGGCCATACTCCCCGGGATACCCAGTATAACTGTTATAAAGTATTCTCCACTGGATGAGGTTGTCATCAAGTTTTGCCTCATAAATTGGGATTTGAAATTCACGGTACATCACTTCACCTGGCCCACCTAGGCGGCCACGGCGACACAGTCTTTATCCAGACGACGCGGCCAGCGGCGTTCGTGCTGTGCCTAGCACCGCGCAGAGGTGAGTTGGGGCCATGGAGGTATAAGGAGGGGAGATGCCATGACGTCACAAACTTGAAGCCGACAGAAACCGAGCTCCGCCATTGCAGTTTGGTCAGAAGACGCATTTCCGATTCTGCTACTGTGTAGAGCTGCTGAAAGTTTTTTCATTTTAAAATGCCGGTTTGCGTTGTTTACGGGTGTACTATCCGTTGGAATAGTGCTACCAAGTTAAAAGGAATCACGTTCCATGCGTAAGTGGCCCCGTTCGTAAAATATTGTCGTTTATGTTCGTGAGATGTGCGGCCTTGTTTACGTTTTGTGAAACTGTTTTCTTCTTATTTTATTTCAGATTTCCGATCAATGAAGCTCGTAGGGCTCTGTGGGTTCATATGCTTATTTTTCTTGACAAAGCACAAACGATGTTTGTATTTACAAATGAAATTTTGTATAAGTGTGTAAACGAGTAAGAAATATCATCCGTTATGTAAACTAGCATAGCTTTCGGGTTCTGCTTTCAGTTTACATCGACACAAATACAGTAAAAGGTGATTTGAGTTTGAAAAGAGCTTTGTACACTGTTATTTTTCATCATTCGAAGTTCGTATCCAAAAGAAACACTTAAGTTAACGAGACCAAATCAGTTGTATTGCTGGGGCAAAAACGCATTAAAAACAAAACGAAAACACCTGAAAAAGCTATTCTGACGTTGTGTTATGCATGTAAACATTGTAACACTCATCATCTGAAATTATTTCGCAGACATAACGTTAAATATGAAGAACACGCAATTCTAACAAGAGCTCTGTCACTGTTTTGACCAATCAAACATGGCGGCCCACCGGCTTCAAACAGACGTACAGCAGACGGCCATAGTGCCATCTCCCCTCCTTATACCTCCATGGTTGGGGCAGCACGGGGCGGTGGGTGTTCAGTTACCCGCTCCGCTCGCAACGCGTAACACTCATCTCAAACCACTCCCTGCGACCTTGACGTCATTTTGACGTCACCCACACGAGAGACCCAGTGCAATGTCCACAATCGTTGCGTCAGCGCCGTATTTATTTTGGCATATTTAGCTGTTATGTATTATAAGTTACAGTAGGCCTTTTCAAGGCAACGGCATATTGAAAATGTATCACAAACAAGTCACATTTACCATTAAATGTCAGTTAATAACGTATCCACTGTATAAGCCTTCAAACCGAGCGAGGTGCTACAGTGGCTAGCGCAATAGACTCGCTTTCAGGAGGACGACGGTTCAAACCCACGTCCGGGCATCCAGATTTAGGTTTTCCGTGATTTTCTAAATTGATCCAGGCAAATGTCGGGATGGTTCCCTTCAAAGAGCGTGGCCTTTATCCTTCCCCATCCTTGACAATCCGCGCTTGTGCACCGTCTCTAATGACCTCGTTGTCGACTGGTCTATAAACCAAATCTTCCTTCCTTCCCTCATATAGGTGTGTTGCAGTGTGACGCGACAGTAGCAGCAGAGGCAGCAAAGGCAAAACATTCAGCGCAGACAGCGATCTAAAAATCAAGAGTACATGGAAGTTAGGAGAGAGTGCTCAGAAGTGAAAAGCAGTCACACAAATGTTCTTAGATCGTGAAGAAAAACGAGCGTATAACATTTTAGTAGCAAAATAGTTGCTCGACGATGCAGAGGAATGCCACTTCCGACTGGCTTGTAACGGAGACGTATCAGAAATTAATGAACTCCTCAAAGACAACATCCACAGCTCGTGGTCTTGCGGTAGCGTTCACGCTTCCCACGCATGGGGTCCCGGGTTCCATTCCCGGAGAGGTCAGGGATTTTCCCTGCCTCGAGATGAGTGGGTGTTGTTGTGTCGTCTTCATCATCATCATCATTCATCCTCATTACGGTCGGAGGAAGGCAATGGCAAACCACCTCCGCCATCACCTTGCCGGGTCTCCCGCATCGTCCCCTACGTTCCTTGGAGCCTGGGATCGCATCATCAAAGACAACATAATACACTTGGTAGGTGTCGGCTGTTAGGCCAGAGCTGAGAGCTCCACTCTGAGGAACACGTTCACTGATTACTTCAACGAGCCGAATTTTAATCGTCGTTCACAGTAATGGTCACTATAACAACAACATCCAACTCACTATAACTATGTTAAAGTCTCAGTACAGGTATTATTTACAAATGTATTACACTGGACAGAACCAAAGACATTTCTTTTTACATGTTTCACTCATTTTTCTATCGGTTTCTATCCGAATGAACTCCTTTTACATTTAGTTCTTCAACTGGGCGCCAGTTATTGGGATACCAAACCGATAAGCTCCTCATCCTCTGAGGCAGATAAGCGGTCAGCTGACATTCCTGGTGAATGTGTCAATAATTAGACCGGAAGGATTACTTACTCTGGTGCTGCCTGTACGCGCGAAACAAATACTGCTGTCGGCTAGTAATCCCTGGTGCTCAGTTCCACTTCCTCCTCTCCTCCAACCACGCAAATTCCTGCACCGTGCGATACAGACTTCTCGTGAAGCACGCAAACATTTCCCGCAGGTAGAGCCCACAGCAGCGCTGCCTTGTCCGCACCCTAAGAAAACAGTCTGGTATGTTTGTATTGTGCGAGTGAAGAGCACAGTCTCACACGCGTTTTGTGCAGCATGTTGCGAGAAATTCCCGCAGCTAGGAAAACATAATGAGATGTCACTATGGGCAGTTGATGCCTCGAGGGTGAAGACAACTTGGAGACACTGGGTGGAAAACGATCTGGAAGTAAGTAACTGCGAGCTGTTGGGCTATGGTGCCGAGACTTTTGTAATCACGAGCAGCCGACAAGGGACTGACCGAGCTGTGTGGACTAGAACCGCTGATATTTTTAAAAATAACCGTAAACCAATACATCGATATGTAATATATCATCATTATCTGCTCTCTATACATCGAAGAAAAGTATCGATATATATACGAAATAAAAATCGATTTACAGGCCTATAAAAATATCGTCTGCGCATTATAAATACTCGTATAATGGCAACCTTAAAGCTGTATATTTAAGTACTGATATATTACAACAAGCTAGCAATCTACTTATCCATCTTAGAGAAAGACTTGAGATCCCTTAGAACGCAGTATAGTAGCAATTCTGGTTGGCATGTATTTGACAAGTCCTTGGATGGCGCGGCTGCTCCCGCCGAAGGTTCGAGTCCTCCCTCGGGCATGGGTGTGTGTGTGTGTGTGTGTGTGTGTGTGTGTGTGTGTGGTCCTTAGCATAAACTAGTTTAAGTTAGTTTAAGTAGTGTTAAGTCTAGGGACCGATGACAGCGGTTTGGTCACTTAGGAATTAACGCACCAGCGACTGACAAGTCCTTGGTAGACTTCCGCTTCGCGATAATGGCTTTGCTAACAATGGTAAGTGCATGTGAGTGGCATAATAGAAGGCGTCCAATGTCTCCATCGTTCGGTTTCGTCACATATAGGATTTCTCCAGAACACTTCAAGTCGACTTCCCTGTTTTTTCATTTCTGCTAACGCCAGAAATCTAACAGCTATAGTGTCAAAATCGTTTGGTGAAGCCAAACGTTGCAGTTTCTGTTGGAAGCACCAAGCGTCGACTACGTCAGTATTTTCTCTCACACGTCTCCGTCCACTGCAATCCAATGTCGTCATCTTTTTTAAGAATGTCGATGTATATAAATCGCACAGTAGTTGTGCTAAAAATTCTTCATATCGGAAATCTTGTAATTCCATTGATACTGCCATCCCAGAGCAACCGGGCGAGGTGAAAGCTCAAAAAGTAGTCAGACTTCTTCACACAGTGAAAGTAAAACGATGTTCTATTACAATTTCAAAAGAACAACTTCGAATATTTACCAAAAAATTGTGAAAAAAATACAATGTAAAATAAAAACATCGGAACTCGGTACTCTCGTGTTGTTATCGACATATCATCTGCTTAAACATTGCCGATATTTATCCATATCTCTAGTAAAAGATATCGATAATTTGGCAACGACCTTAGTGTGGGCATAACAGACCAGGAGGCACTAGTGTCCTATCCCACCATGATAGTACCTTGGATTAATGAAAATGTGTGACCTTGTCACGTTTCTCGTTGCACAAGGTCGATGGTCGCGTCCAGTTACGCCGCCATCCAGGTGACCGACTGCTCGAAACCTGCACTGTGCCCCTGGCGCTGGCTGGTAAGGGAGGGCAGTATTATATTACAAGGGTGGGGGAGGGGCAGTGGGGGAGGACACTCACTTGGCTTTGTATGAGAAATGTGGCAGTAATCGAGGGCACCATCACAGCTGCAGCTACGTGAAAATTATTGCGGATCATTTACGTCCCTTTACGCTTGGCGTCTTCCCTGAAAGGTATGGCGTTGCCCAATAGAGTGCAATCCGGGTCACAAGGGCAGGCTCGTGACTCGGTGGTTTGACAAGAATGACAGTTAACTCATATATCGGCCAACAAACTTGCGTGATTTGAACCCGATGAAACACACAGGGGATGGTGTGGGGTGTTAGCTCCGCACCCGCAAACCGCTGGCCCGTAATTTACGAGATCTGTGTGAGCTGTCCATAGACATCTGATGCCACATAGTCCGGAAGCCTACCAAGGACTTGTCAAATACATGCCAACCAGAATCGCTACTATAGTGCGTCCTAAAGGTGGATAGAAGCGTTATTAAGTAGATTTTCATAATGGTTTGGCTTATCACTCAAAGTTGAAACATCCGGCGAATATAGAGAAAAGTGAGGCAAACATTGACCATGTGTAAGCTCCAAATCTGAACTACATCTGTTGCAAGCACGCCTGTAGCAGTTGGAGCATTGCTAGGCAAATAAAATTTTCAAACGGCTAAGGTATGTCGCTATGACACTGCACTAAAACCTACTTAGGAATATATATATATATATATATATATATATATATATATATATATATATATATATATATTTGTTGAAGGGACCAAAAGATTTACTGACTTTTAAAGAAATAAATACTACACAATTGAAAAGGATTGTTCCAGAAATAACAGGAAAACAATAATGTTCCTCCTGCCTCAATGCAGCGTTCGGTCCATCAGCGTGATCGTAGTTTCTGGAGATAAACTGATGCAAAATGATTAACATTCAAGTAATGAGGAGAACGAGAAAAGAATAATTTGTCTAAATAACCACACTTCATATATAACACACGTTTTCCAATGCTAAGTACCATTATATATTACAGTTACAATAGCTGGTGCGTATTAAGAAAAGCTTTGCACATCGCAGGCAGTACTTCAAATTAATATCCTCTTGGTGGTGCCTGCTCGTAATTAATTACGTAAAACTATGTTTTCTGATTGAGAAGACAATTAGCACATTTACAGACTATTTTGCACAAATTATAAAATACAGATTGCGGAACGGAGTAAGTCCGCGTCCGCCTTTCAGGGAATAGAAACAGTAAAAGGCGAAGCGCTCAAACCCTCACTTGTCTTTAAAAAATAGAACTCATTAATCGATACGTGTACATAGAGATTTACAGCTTCTGCGCAGGAGCGGCAAAGATAAAGAATAATAGATTCTGTCGTTGCCATGCGACGGTTCATTTGTTTTACATTACAGTTATTTGATAACTTTATGCCTTCAGACATTTACTATTGAGCGAAAATTACCAATATAGCACTATGGGACTTAACATCTGAGGTCATCAGTCCCCTAGAACTCAGAACTACTTAAACTTAACTAACCTAAGGACATCACACACATCCATGCCCGAGGAAGGATTCGAACCTGCAACCGTAGCGGTCGCGCGATGCCAGACTGTAGCGCCTAGAACCGCTCGGCCACTACGGCCGGCTTAAAATTCGCACATTTCGTGTTAATCTTACTATCATAATATACTCTAAACTTGAACTACCTTCTGAAGTGTTCATTTTCCTTCAGTTATTTCCATCTAACCAGATATTTTCGGAAAGCTATCAAGTCCGATTACAATGACATAACTTAATTTGCATGATATCTGCCGGAGATTGAGAGGCACCTGGCCAGCTTCTGAATTTCAAGTAGAAAAACGGACAGACCGTTCTAAACAAACATTTTTTGGTGTATAAAGTTGTATTTTTTCCTAGTGCTTACTTAAAAATTCATTTTGCCACTGTGTGGATGAAAAACCTTTTACTAAAAAAATATGTGGTTTTTAAATTTGAAATACTGTTTGTATTTGGAACGGATTGCAAAATAATATACTTGTTTTGTTCACAGTATACGCGGCTGTTTTAAACAGTTCGTTGAGAAAAGATACCTAAATCTCTCGAAAATTATAATTGTAAGCATAGGGGAATCGGCTTAAACTTGTCTCCCTTTAAGAATCAACTGGTGAGTTGTAGGAACTATAGATTCTTGTAAAGTGCAAGAAATTTTGAAAATAACTGTATAGCAATGATATTAACTAAAATGATCAGTATCTACATCAGATAAGTAAAAGGTTGTCGTGCCTGAAAAACAAAACAAAAAATGGAAAACAAATCTGGCAGATGATATCTGTACGTACTGTAATACATTGACGGAAAAAAATCGCAACGCCAAGAAGGAGTTGTGCGACATAAATGGAAGTTGGTAGGGATGTTTCCACATCTGAAAGATGATATCTATTCAGGTTTCGCGCCAGCCGCGTAAGAATGGCACTAGTTGCGGCACTATGAGAATGAAAACCAGGTTTGCTTTAAACACACCCTGTAACGGCTCTGTGCGCTAGTTACCTTTCAGACTGGATATGGTGAGTTGATGTTAGTGAAGAATGCTTTAAGGTGACAAAGACCCATTATCGAGTCTCACTGAGTTTGAACGTGGTCGTGTTAGAGGTATGCGAGAAGCTGTATATTCCTCCTGCGACCCTGCTCAAAGACTTGGCACGAATGATTGCTGGCAGCGGTGATCACGAGGACGTTCGGTCGCAGAAAGGTTGGCCTCCAGATGGCCAAGTGGCACTGCCGAGAGGGAAGACTATCGTGTCCGGCGTATGGCTCTGGTACATCGTACTGCATCTGCAGCAGGAATTTGAGCAGTAGTTGGTATCAGAGTGACACAATGAATTGTTACAAATCGATTACTTCAAGGAAAGCTCCGAGCCAGAAGGCTTGTAGGGTCTATTTCACTGACCCTTAACCACCTTCATTTTCGACTTCAGTGGTGTCAAGCAAGAGCTCATTGTACGACAATATGGAGGTCTGCTGCGTTTTCTGACGGAAGCTGGTTCTGCCCCACTGCCAGTGATGGTCACAGGGAGGCCAGTCGATGGCTTGCAACCGACCGGTCTACGTGTCAAACATACTGGACCTACACCTACAGTAATGGTCTGGGGTAGGATTTCGTATGACAGCAGGAGCACTCTCGTGGTTATGCCAAGCACTCTGACTGCAAATTTGTACGTCAGTCTGGTGATTCGGCCTGCTTTGCCGCCATTCATGGATAGCATTCCGCAGGGTGTTTTCCAACAGGATATCGCTCGCGCACACACCTCTGTTGTAACCCAAGATAGTCTGTAGAGTTTTGACATGCTATAACATGCACGGTCACACGACCTGTCTCCAATCGAGCACATTTAGGAGATAATCGGACGACAAAAAAATGGCTCTGAACACTATGGGGTTTAACTTCTGAGGTCATCAGTCCCCTAGAACTTAGAACTACTTAAACCTAACTAACCTAAGGAAATCAGACACATCCGTGCCCGAGGCAGGATTCGAACCTGCGACCGTAGCGGTCGCGCGGTTCCAGACTGTAGCGCCTAGAACTGCTTGGCCACCCCGGCCGGCATCGTACGACAACTCCAGTTTCATCCACAAACAGCATTAACCATCTCTTTATTGGCCGACCAAGTGCAACAGGCATGTATTCAACATTCTGGCGGCTGCACAAGTTACTGAAGTACGAGCATTTCGCATTTTCAATGACTTATCTTGCGCTTACATTAATTTGTGACCGTGTTAATCACTTAAATGGTTTTGCCTCTCGACAAATGTATTCCCGAAATTTCGATATCCTGTATTAATTATTTTTTGGTCTTGCAATTTTTTTCGTCAGTATATAATGAGACATACTTGAGAAATAAAACTAACACTTACAATATGAATTACATGAGGGGTCTCAATTATGTCCGTCAGTGAGGAAAATGTAATTTCAAGAGCTTCATATCATTTCAAGCACATAAAAGAAAAGAATACAGAAACTGGCAACCTCTTGAGTGGGAATTTTCCGTGTAATCCCCTTTAACATGTTAATAAAGAACGGAAAATGCCAGTGAGCCCGAAATCACTACAGCACGTCCTGTCGCCTTTCTCTCCTTCTTGACATTAATTAGTTGCAGCCCATTGCCACTCTGATTCAAAGCGAAGAAACAAGCGCGTCTAAACCTACGTATGACGCTATGGTTAAGACTCTTGCTTGTTAGCACAGTAGCTGCGATATTTCGTACTACTCTTACCTCCGATAGAACAAAAGTACGTTCGTACTCTGCTGAAAATTCCTTCCTAAGTGCAGGAGTTGCAGTTGACCGGCAAAAGTAACTAATGTCCTCGTTCGGTTCACGGACAACACTTAGGATTTTCAGACATATAAACTGCTTTGAAACACCGAGATAATTTGCTGGAATAAACTACTTTACTTACCTGTAGTGAAACTTTTTCCGACTTTGGTGCAGATCACACTGTCGATACAGGAGGCACGTATGACGCCATTCCTATCTCCTGCTGTCGAATGACGTCTGCGCAGATAGGAGACGTAATCTTATCTCCTTGTAGAGCTCTTGGAGAGACATTCCTCCAGATGAGCTGCAGAGCGACACGGCATTGGTCTCTAATGCTAAGGACTGCCGTCAAAACTGCTCGTACAGCTTAAAGCGGATCGCGCTAACTTCGAGAGATGGAAACGTTAACCACATCTGCGTCGAAACCGGTAGTCTGTCTTGAGGTTGAAGCTCACTCTTGTGTCGGTGTTTTCTTATAAATAAATTTGTTTTTGTATAGGCTCCGTCGTGTGCAAACCATTATTTTTTCTTTTCTAATACTGAACTTACAGCATCATCAGTAGGTTTTATATTTACAGTCTATTAAATGACAGGAAAAATAGATTTCCAGTTATTAGTTAAATATTCACAAATCTGGCAATAGAATTTCTTATGTGCACCTGTTTGACATAAGCCTTGCTTTTTGTGGGAGGCTGTACTTAGCGTGATAGCTGTTTTTCTTTCACAGTTTCTCATCCGCATTTTACAGGTTTCCACATTGTTTTGACTGCGAAACTGCACTTTTAGCTTTTACTGTGTCTCTTGTTTTCATACTTCGTAAACAGTGACACAGTGCAAGTTTAAAGCAGACTTTCGCAGTCTAAACAAGATGGCAACCTGTAAAACTATGTGTAAACATATTCCATGCACACACACACACACACACACATACACACTCACACACAGTGTTTCTCGTACAATAAAATAATTTTAACCACAATCAATAATGAAAAATACCCTGTCGTAAATTTTCAACGTAAAAATAGTTTCAATATCAAGTTCTCTACGGCTGAAAATGGTAACCAGTGAAGGAAAAACAGCTATGACGCAGTGTGCGGTAAGTCACAGAAACGATAGCATTTGTCATCCATGTAATTATATAACAAAACCTGTTTTCAAATTTGTGAATACTTTACTACAGCATTCATAAATTTGGACAACATGGTCCAGAGGAGTAACAACGATTTGCTGATCCAACTGGTTTAAAACAAGAGTCTATATTGCAATAACATTTTATAAATCGCCGGATTCGTCTTCATGTAGAGTCATCTTTAGAAAATGTGCGCAGTAAGAACAAGAACAGCAAAGTTACAGCAAGTTTGATGATTACAATGTCAGTGGAAAATATTGTCGTAGCGATTTAGCATTTACCCATCTGGCTGCTGCCGGCGGTTCCTTGGACGCTCAAGCGACGTGCTTGTAAACTGCTGACTGATGGCTGCGGACCCACGAGTCAGACAGTGTGCAAATTTCGCGGCGAGGACGGGTTACGTCAGATCCAGCCATTGGTAAACGCTTCACAAAACGTGAGATATTGATGTTATAGGGAATTTACAAAATAATTTATCGGAAACTAGGTAAACAGTTATATATCATGTGACAAGTAGTTTTTTACGTTAAAATAAGTGAGCTTACACCGTGGGAGAAGATGAATTGCCACCTAGTGGCACTGGCATGAGTTAAAAAGACCTTGTTCCTAATAGTTTACAACCAATAAGCAAAAGAACAAAACAAAAATTTTTATTTCCTATATATATCCAATTAATTGCCAAGCGTACGTCATGTAATGCCAGCACGTTTTGTTCTTTTACTTATCCGCAGAAAACTATTAAACGATATCCTGGTAATTCCTGCCAGTGCCACTATGCGTACCTTCATCTTCTCTCAAGCTGTAAGCTTACTTCTTTTAACACAAAAAATATTACTTGTCAGATCATCTGTCAATATTTACATATTTTTACGCTGAGGTGAAAAAAGTCATGGGATACCTCCTAATATCAGGTTGAACTTCTATTCGCCCGGCATAGTGCAGCATCTCGACGTGGCATAGACTCAAAAAGTCCCTTGCAGAAATACTCTATAGCCGTCCATAATTGCGAAAGTGTTGCCGTCGTAGGATTTTGTGTACGAATGGACTTCTCGATTATGTCTCATAAATGTTCGATGTGATTCATGCCAGTCGATCTAGGTGGCCAAACCAATCTCTCAAATTGTCCAGACTGTTCTTCAAACCAATCGCGAACAACTGTGGCCCGATGACATGGCATTGTCATCCATAAAAATTCGATGTTGTTTGGAACATTGTAAGTAGCCTGTTTGTATGTTGGCAGCGCTGTAGACTGTGTTAATATCACTGACAGCGCTCTGCGCCCTCCGCAAGAGATTCTGTGGTTGGACGGACTAGCGGTTAGCTAGTGGATAGGGAAGTGTGTGGACATGTTTTTCTTAATGAAGACTCTGTGTTAGTAGGACATGCAATGTAAAGTGAGATGAAATTTCTTACAAGAAAATGTGCAAGGAAAGGTAAGATAATGGGTGTATGGTTGATAATGTTTCGGTAGTGGAATTATTGACAACAAATTTTTGGAACTGGATGTCACACGAATAAGGTAAAATTTTCTAAATACATTGTTTGCTCTTCAACAAAATCTTTCTTTTGCTAACCATATGCCTCCAAGTAGTTAGAGTCTATAGTAGTTAGAATCCTTTTATTTAGTTGGCTGTTGTTGCTATTTGCTGCAGTTTCTGTAGATAGTGTTATGAAGATTTTCTGTGAGTTAAGTGACCTATGAAAAATAATGGGGTTTCCACTATCGGGATTCATGACTGAAATTAGTTTGGGCAATTAACAGAGCTGGAGGTAGTTTCATATTTCCTTAATTTCATATTTTTTGGTTTTGTATTATTGTTAGGGTTTCTTGCAATTCAGGACTATTCCTTTGTGTTAATTATTGGCAGTCATGTTGTCAACGTGTAGCAGTCAGATTGCGTTGGGCTTGTGTATTGTTAGTAATAAATGAATAGGTTAAGTTTGAGTTGTGTTTGTCAGGAAAAATTCTGTCGGCCAGTGCTCAATAAAAAAAATAATAATGCCTTAGTTTTAACATGAAGTCCACGAATGACTGCAAATGATCTCCAAGTAAATGAACATAACAATTTATATTCAATGACCGGTTCAGTTGGACCAGACGACCCACTCAGTTACGTGTAAACACTGCCCACACCACTATGGAGCCACCCCCAGCTGCACAGTGCCTTATTGAAAACGTGCGTCCATGGCCGCATGGCGTCTGCACCTCACTAGAACCCTACCGTCAACTATCACCAACCGAAATCGCGATTTATCTGACCAGGTCACAGCTTTCTAGTCATCCAAGATTCAACCGACGTGGTCACGAGCTGAGGCGCTGCAGATGATGTAATGCTCGCGTCGGTCGTTTGCTGCCATATCCCATTAACGCCAGATTTCGCCGCACTGTACCAACGCTTACGTCCAACTTTGATTTCTGCGGTTATTTCACGCAGTGTTGCTTGTCTGTTAGCGCTGACAAACCTACGCAAACGCCTCTGCTCTCGGTCGTTAAGTGAAGGCTGTCGGCCATTTCGTTGTCCATAGTGAGTGGAAATGCCTGAAATTTGGTATTCTCGGCACACTCTTTTCACTGTGGATCTCGTAGTACTGAATTCTCTAATTATTTCCTAAATGGAATATCCCATGTTTCTAGCTCCAACTACTATTATGCGTTCAACGTCTGTTAATTCCCGTCGGAAACCTGTTCACACGAATCACCCGAGTACAAATGACAATTCCGCCAATGCACTGCACTGTTATGCCTTGTTTACTCGATACTACAGCCAGCTAACACAGCAGCTACTGATATTTTTCTGTAATCTTTGTATAAATATCAAGTCGCCGATCTCTAGTTAAATTGGATGTCCAGCTGCAGCTGTCTCAGTGTGCCACTCAAAGATACAATCCCTTTCTTGTCTAACTGCAACCCTGGCAGCCATAAGAAGCGTTGCTACAACGCAGCAGAAACTCCTTTCGTCTTCCATGACAATGTGTGTCTGTTACAAGGGATTATAAATTTATGACAGTGGCCTCAGTAGTGCAAAGACGGTGAAGGTTTGCTGTATCATTTTAAAAATCTTTTATGATCAGGGCAATGACAAGCTGATTCGAAAACTGATTCTACTTTAGTTCGCTTGCACTTTACTCACACGTTCTGGCCTCGTGCAAAGTAGCGCAGTGAGATGCAGCTGAAATCGACTAATTAGACACTATGAGTGTACTAGCCAAACCTGCAACCCTTTGAGTACCAGTGGTTTCTGCCTGAAAACATTATTTGTTTATTATTTTCTAAGTACCAGTGCCTTTAGCATGAAACAACCGTCGTCGTCGCAAGACAGAGAACTCTAGTAGTAAATTGAAATACACTGCGTCAGCATGCAGTGTATTACCAATTATGGTATTGTGATGCAGTTAATGTTACCCTTTGGGAGGATTTTAGTAAATAGACCGTGAGTTACCTAATGGATTTGGCTTATCGAACCTGAATTTAGTGCTACAGAAGAAACCAGAAAGCTAGAGATTGAAATTTGGAAAATGTTTTAAGTAACCAAGTGTACTTAAATGAAATAAAAATGGTCGCAGCCTAATTATTCGTAGTAATGTGGAACATTTCTTTTATATAATCTGTATAGAGTTATGATAAACGAAAGTTACTATTACTACTTTCCCAAAGAGGTGCAATTAACTCAATTACAATTGGATAAGTGGTACAGGGATGCTAGTAGTTATAAATAGTATATGCAAGTTCTCATAGAAACAGTTGACAGTTTATTTCTTCTCAATGAGAATTACTTTGTTACATATGAATAATGTGATCACCAAAAGTTATGAAAGTCAATATTAAACCAGAAATGGACGTGGACTTAGTCCTACTTCAACAGTAACTTTCCAAATAGTACAAATATAATTAAAAGTCACTTTCAATAGGATTTTTGCAGTCATTAAGAAGTACTATTGTTTCTATTTTTTGTGGATAAGGGCTTTTACAGTAACTTTATCTTCAATAAGCAAAATTGTTGGTGGGGGGGGCGGGGGGGGGGGGCCTCTCAAACTGGCTTTCCAATTTTCATCACACAAAGTACACAAAATTCAAAATTTACTTCAACTGCAATTAATATATTCATTATTCAAGCAGGTTTATTCATTTTAAGCAACTCAAGATTGGGGAGGCATAAACTGTCCAATATCATAAAGCAAACTAAACACACTTTTCTGAGACAATTTGTAAGATGCAAATTTTGGTATTATTCTTTCACTAATTTCACTCACTTTGCGTGACTTTTAAAAGAGTTAATGCTGGCAATTTTCTCTATATAATTTTAAGTATGGCTTTAAGTCATACACTCTAATTAATTTTAAAACAACATGCTGTCTTATTACCACTAACACAACCAGTAATTTTCACTAACAGAATTTAATGCAGTTAATCTTTAGAGCACAAACACTTTGAAATAAATCAAATCAGTCACTAAGGAGGTTTCCATAAATGCAACACTAATTTCCTCCCTTAACTTAAATTGAATCCACAATATCTCTAGATATATTTTTGTATTCAGAACTGTGAAAATAATTAACCATTTATTTTAATTAGATTTTAACACACAAGATACTCGGATGTCAGTATTTATGTGGAGTGGATCCTAAGAGATATCATAGAGGAACCAAATCAAGGATCAGACACAAGTTTCACATAATTTGCCTTGTTATTGCAAATAAAACAACACTTAAATGTACTGGTTCATACTTTGACATAAATCTGACCTCTTAGAACTGCTGAAGTAATGGTGCAATACTGGTCACGAGTACATCGTGGCTACCTTGTCTTTCTTCTGGATGTAATTTGCTCTATTATCTTCTTCTTGGCGATGATATTTCGAACATTAGACCCATTTTCATTAATAGAGCACCATTTTATAGCCGTACACACATACGAGGCCTTTCCATATTAATCCAGGTACTGGATGCTACCCTCGGCACTTGCGCTGTTCATTCACTTGCTGCTCAGACCAGACAGTTCAGCAGCTAGCTGCCGATTGATTGTGCTCTCTCACTTGGCACTCAGACTGGGCTCCGCATCCACCTTTTCCTAGCGCACCAACTCACTTCCATTGCAGATGGGAAGTACTGTTACTATTCATTTTATACAATGCTAGTCCCTAGGTGTGAACCAGCTTATACATAGTTGCAAGCAAATATGTTTAATAAAATCCCAACGTTTAAACACATTAATAAGTCAAAATAAAATAACCATAACTAAATACTACTTTTCTCCAATTAATACAAAGAATTTAAATCGTAAAGATAAAACATTTTACACCACTTGCACTTCATTACAATAGGTCAAAGACATTACATAGTAAAGGATACATAATTAAAATTAAACAGAATTAATCAGTATAAAGTATTTGCAGTATTAACTATGGTGTTACAGAGTGTACTGGATTTTAGCATTCCGCTATGTCATTCAGTGAAACAGTCGGTGTGGAGATTGTGCTGGGTGATTGTAGAAGATTGTAGCCATATTTGGGGATCATTGACAGTGAAAGTAAGTAAGCTTATGTGAAATAATTTATACTGCTGCAGTCACTTTTTACTAATATTTTATTACCACAATGCATTTCGGCAGCATGCTGCCGTCATAAGGTGCATTATACAATTACTCATACATCACCTGATAGGTTATGTACATTAGCTGTGTGCACCAGTGGGGTTAAGAATCGAAAAATAAATAAACCTGTGTGGAAGGATAAATCTGTTACAGTGTGTACATTATGTGAATAGCATGATTAGGTAATATATTAATACGTTTACTTACATTTCTGTTGGCGATTTCGTTTTCTGGCACACAGAGCACATTAACAGGTAAATCACAACTTAGCATTTGCACAAACATCTGTTTACATCTTTCCAGGGGGTTATAAAATCTAAGCTAAACTACTTGCAATTTCAAACACAGTAATATGCACCTGCAGCGAAGATAAGGACATTTATCTAGATGTATTGGCAATGTGGAGAATGTTACATGGATACTTAATGATTGGTTTTTCTTTTTTTTTAGAAAGAGTTTTTTGTTCATTTGACATTACAATCCTATACACAAACATCAACATCGCCAAAACAGTCAAAACCAGCAGGTCAAACCTCATAAAACATCAAAAACTATCATTGTCCGAAATTACTGAATTCATGGACCTGCTCGATCTAGTAGTAAACTACAACTATTTTACATTTAACAATAAAATCTTCATGCAATATAGAGGTCTTGCAATGGGCTCAAGCATAGCTGGTACAATTGCCAACATATATATTAACCACCTTGATCAAAAAACTCTTGCAAAAAATGAAGCTCTATGGATAAAATCATTTACTATAAACGTTATGTTGATGATACATTACTCCTGATAGATGGTGACACTGATGATATTAACAACCAACTCGACACTCTCAATAAACATGATAGAAATATAAAATTCACTGTGGAATATGAGAGCAATGGTAGCATCAATTTCCTTGATCTAAACATCAGTAAAGAAAACAACTCACACATCTTCAAAGTTCACAGAATGGCAGCAGCAACAGATACCATCTGACACCGCTCATCCTGTCACCCCACAACACACAAACTTGCTGCATACAGAGCACTAGTTAACAGAGCCAACAGTATACCAATGGATAAATGTGCACATCTTGATGAGCTCAGCATAATAAAATAAACAGCTTCAGCAAATGCCTATGATGAAGTATTAATTGATAACCTTACACAAAAAAGGAAAATCAATAATAAACCACCTTCCATATATGAAATGAAAAAGAAACCCACAGCTTGAATACCTCTCACAGGCAAACTGTCCTACAAAACAGCAAACATTCTCAGACCACACGAAATTAACATTGCCCTTACAACACACAACAAACTGCAACACAAACTGAGACACGATGTATGCACAGAGACGGATGTACACTCACGATCAGTATGTAATACCTGCATATCCCTCTATATATGCCAAACTGGGAGAGACTTCCAAACAAGTTATAATGAACACGTAAATGCTTACCACACTAACAATTACAGTCGATCAGTAATAGCCACCCACATAAAAGTCACAGGCCTCCCAGTCTATGATATTGCGAATGATCTTCATATATTAAATAAAAAGAATAAGGGACACCAAGTGGACTTATATGAAGAACTGGAAATCTTCATTCATGGCACAGCACATGGAGATGTATTATTAAATGATAAGCTTGACAATAATAATGATGTTAACTTCTTCAAAAACTTCTCCAACATTAAATCTTTATTTCATTAACAGAATAGTTTCATTAAGTATCCATGTCACATTGTCCATATTGCCAATGCATCTAGATAAAAGTCCTCATCTTCACTACAGGTATACAGTACTGTGTTTGAAATTGTAAGTAGTTTAGCTTAGGTTTTATAGCTCTTTGGAAAGACATAGATGTTTGTGAAAATTCTAAGTTGTGATTTACCTGTTATTGTGCTCTGTGTGCCTGAAAATGGAATCGCCAATAGAAATGTAAGTAAACGTATTAATATAGTACCTAATCATGCTATTCACATAATGTACACACTGTAACAGATTTAGCCTTCCACACAGGTTTATTTTTCGATTCTTAACCCCACTTGCACACACAGCTAATGTGCATAACCTATCAGCTGATATATGATTAACTGGATAATGAACCTGATGATGGCAGCAGGATGCCAAAATGCTTTGTGCTAATAAAATATTAGTAAAAATTGACTGCAGCAGTATAAATTATTCCACATAATCTTATAATACAGTCACAGACCTCAAATAATAACATGAATAAATTTAAAGAAAGTAAGTAAATCTAATGTTATTGCAACGTAAATTTGACTCTGTACTGCTTCTTTTATGAGTGGTTTCGAAAAGAAATGACTGTGGCTCTACCTAGTTTTGATACAAAATTTATTAAATTTGAGGCTTATTTTTGCTTATTTTTTAGAGCTATAATTAGTTTCAGACATTATAAGTTCATATAATTTTCGAGATGTGGTATTGTGTCTGGGAAAAACTCGAAATTGCTTTCAAATACGACGGGAAAAAATCGGGCAAACCTAACAATAATTAATTTAGAATAACGAAATGTCGGTAATACATTTGCGTAGGTAACATACTCAAGTGATTAACATTGCAAGAATACAGGATAATGTACGCGCGATACATGCCACTGAAAATGTGAAATGCTGGTACATTAATGTTGAACACAAGCATATATGCATTGTGTTGTACATATGCCGGATGTCGTTTGTGGTATGGAGTTCCATGCCTGTTGCACTAGTTAGGTCAATAGAAGGAGGCTTAATGCTGTTTGTGGATGACACTAGATTTGCCGTCAATTGACGTCACATATGTGCTCGATTGGAGACAAAACTGGTGATCGAGTAGTTCAAGCCAACGTATCTACATCTACATCTACATCTACATTGATACTCCGCAAGCCACCCAACGGTGTGTGGCGGAGGGCACTTTACGTGCCACTGTCATTACCTCCCTTTCCTGTTCCAGTCGCGTATGGTTCGCGGGAAGAACGACTGCCGGAAAGCCTCCCTGCGCGCTCTAATCTCTCTAATTTTACATTCGTGATCTCCTCGGGAGGTATAAGTAGGGGGAAGCAATATATTCGATACCTCATCCAGAAACGCACCCTCTCGAAACCTGGCGAGCAAGCTACACCGCGATGCAGAGCGCCTCTCTTGCAGAGTCTGCCACTTGAGTTTATTAAACATCTCCGTAACGCTATCACGGTTACCAAATAACCCGGTGACGAAACGCGCCGCTCTTCTTTGGATCTTTTCTATCTCCTCCGTCAACCCGACCTGGTACGGATCCCACACTGATGAGCAATACTCAAGTATAGGTCGAACGAGTGTTTTGTAAGCCACCTCCTTTGTTGATGGACTACATTTTCTAAGCACTCTCCCAATGAATCTCAACCTGGTACCCGCCTTACCAACAATTAATTTTATATGATACTCTGTAGGGTATGTTGGTTTACAATAGCGGTATATTGCGAGCTTATCTTTTCGAGAACACTCCGACGGATGCGGTTCAGCAGCTCGAATCATCAGACCGACGTACAGATTTTCAGTCAGTGTGCGTGGGATAACCATGACAGTACTCCTGCTATCATACGAAATTGCACTCCAGACCATAACTCCATGTGCACGTTCAGTGCGCCTAGCACGTAGAGAGGTTGTTTGCGGGTCCTCAACTGCCCTCCTTCTAATGAACACACGGCCATTAGTGCCACAGAGACAGCTTTCATCACAATATACAACTGAGGTCCACCTGCCCTCAAATGAGCTCTCGCTTGACGTCACTGAAGTCGGAAACGACAGTGGTGTGCCCGCATCTCGTGGTCGTGCGGTAGCGTTCTCGCTTCCCACGCCCGGGTTCCCGGGTTCGATTCCCGGCGGGGTCAGGGATTTTCTCTGCCTCGTGATGGCTGGGTGTTGTGTGCTGTCCTTAGGTTAGTTAGGTTTAAGTAGTTCTAAGTTCTAGGGGACTTATGACCACAGCAGTTGAGTCCCATAGTGCTCAGAGCCATTTGAACCATTTGACAGTGGTGTAGGGTGCGTGAAGTGCACGCTACGGAGCGTCTATTTCTGAGTTGTCACTGAAGTAACCAGTTTATAACATTCCGTTGTGTCACTGTGAAGCCCATTTCAGCTCACACTGCTGCTGCAGATGCAGTACGATGCTCCAGAGCCATGCGCCGAGCACCATGGTGTTCCCTCTCGATAGTGCCACGTGGTCATCCGGAGCCCAATCTTCTTGCGACCGAACAAACTCGTCACCACTGCTTCCAGCAATCATATACAGAGACTATATTCCTGGCAAGTATTTGTGCAGTGCGGCAGGAGAAATATCCAGCTTCCCGTAGACCTATTACACGACCTCGTTGAAACTCAGTGGGGTGTCGATAAAGGATCTTCGCCAACTTAAAGCGTTTTTCACTAACATCAACTTATCATGTCCAGTCTGAAAGGCAACTAACACTCACAACCGTTACAGCATGTATTTAAAGCGAACCTGATTATCATTCTCATAATGCCACCACTAGGGCCGCTCTTACACGACTGTTGTAAAAATTTGAATAGACTTTATCTTTTGGATGTAGAAACACACTTATCAATTTTCGTTTATGTCATATAACTCCTTCTTTGTGTTGTGATTTTTTTCCATCAGTGTCTCGTATCTCTTGAAATTATGGATTGTTGAAAACTGTAGAGCCAAAATTATTGGTATTTGAAAGGTTAAATACATGCAATCTGTAAAATCAATTTGTGGGGTGGCGGGTGGAAAATTAAATTATTATATTTTCCATTATTTGTTGCCGTTCTCAACACAGGCTCTCTAACTACAATGCTGGCAACTGGAAAGTGATTAGCAAAAATGTGATGCCTGTAATTAGCGTTCACTGTGCCCGCTCTGATGGAGAATTAGAGTTATTGGATATTAAAGTTCATTATGTCTGGGATTCACAGAAAATGCAGTTTACTATAAAAATTTTGACTATATTCTGAAAACGATAAAGCGTAAAATTCCAGACAAATGATTACTATCAGAGCTGTTCAGAGTCTATTGCGCGGAGCCTATTATCCCTAGATAACGAAACTGTTCAATAACCGTTATCGATGTAAATGTTCAAAGTGAATGCTCGCCAAAATTTGATGTTAATACTCATCAAACGCCACGCTTGTAATGGTAGAAAGTCTGTCCTGCAGCGACACGTGAAAATACGGCATACATAAACCGAGTAAAATAACACTTTACCCCAATGCGAATTCATTGTTAAGTGCATATCGCGTCACGTTATATGGCCACCAAGGCTGTTCCTGGCAACTGCACAAACGCGGCGCGGCTTCCGACACGGAGTGCGCGCTGATACGAATCTAGAAGAGATACTGGTGCCCGACTCTAGCTCGTACACTCTTATTTACGTATATAGCCGCGGTGCAGACCGCCGAAGGCACAGCCGACAAAATTTGCCTTCCTGGCTAGCCGCTGGGCTAACAAAATACCACTTCAAGTTACTAAATAATTAATTGCTTCATTCGCTGAAGGCCAATGAAGCTCTTGATTTACTTGTGCAATCAGCACACAAGTAAGTATCTATGATAAAATTCTAATGTGCCTAGGTTAAATACTTTTGGCGAGAGAATTATTTTAGTTGTACTGCACGCAATAGATGAGCTCTGAATTTGCCCTTTGGAAAGATGCTACAGCTATAGTTTTATAGTTACCTTATTGAAACTTCTCACATACTTCTTATTATAGCGGATCTCCATTCTACCTAAATCTAAATATCCTAGCTTTTTCTAATCACTTACTTAATCTATCTTCCTTCCGAACTTTTAGGACACAAAAACAGAAAATCACGAATTTCAACCAAAATATTACTTTGTGAGATCCAGCGCGCTGTTTCCATTAAATTACAGAGAAAACGGAATCTGAACACAAAATTTTGAAGTTTCTAGCTCCTTTCTGTTGCACCGATGATTTTTACGTAAAATGTCCAAATTTCGAAAACTGTTAAAGTTACTAAACTGAAACTTTATTATTTTAGCATCACTCCTGACTTGCTATTAACTTTCAGATTATTTGCATTATTTTTAAGGTACTGCACAACATTCGTGACGTCATAGCTAGTTACAGGAGACTAGGCTGGCACACAATATGAATTCTATATGGCGCGAGTAGGCTGTTTCCCTACAAAGTGTCCCAAGCAATACAGATACGACATCATTTGCTGGTACATGACTTTACTGATGGTATGCAACTATTCGTTAAGTGTAAACTGATACTAACACGTGCAAGATCACCTACTTCACATGTAAAGCTGTACATAATTTTTCATACATGACATTTCAAGTGATACATTGCCTCCCAACTCTTCTGTTGTGATTCTATTTAATAGAGACACTTATAACTAATTCCACAATGTACTTCTCTCAACAGGACACCAAAAATCGTGTATTCACTTCTCATATACTTTGGCAACAGAACGTCTCGTATACTTTGACAACAGAAGTACGAGTATTGAATCACAGACAATGTTTGCTACTAGTAGATTTCTTTTGGAAAGGAATGTCCTCTTTTCTAGCGCTAGTCTACCCTTTATGTCTTCCTAGATTCGTCTGTAACGGGTTATTTAGCTTCCAAAGTACGAGAATTTCGTGACTTCGTATACATCGTAGTCACCAATTTTTAATTTAAGTTTATCGCAAATCTAATTTCTGTTACTCCTCATTACTTTCCTCTTTCTTCGGTTTACTACTATTCGTTAGGGTGTTTCTTCCACTCAAAAGCGCCTGTAAGTATTCTTATCTTTCACTGAGAACAACCACTGGTACAAACCAGAAATATGGCCAGTACCTATAGGGGCTCGCCAGTCACCCATTAGTCGACTAATCTCGCACCTGCGCGGCTGTCCGTACATTAAAAAGACATTGGGGTCTTGGATATTCAGATTAGGGATTTCGGTTGCATGTAAGTATTCGACACTTTTATTTCGAAACTGAGTACTTTTAAAACCAAATTATTCTTTCGGTACTTACCATGAATCGATTTTACGCGCGTGTCCGAGTAATAAGTGGTTGACTGCCTGTGTCTATGGTGTTGCCTTCCGCCCACCGCGATGCCGTTCATCCACTGGGCCTGTTCATCTGTTTGTCGGGCATACGTTTAGTTGTGGTTTGCAATCGTGCATTGTGTGCCTCTTGTCAAGAGTTTTTCGATTTTTTTGTGCCCGGCGCCGCCGAAACCTAAAGTATGGACATATTTTACTAACTTTAATGACACCGCTGCAAACCCCAAACAATGTTTTCAAAGTGTTAAATTTTGTGGCAGTACTTCCAATATATTTGAGCACGTCAGCACTCACGGAAATGTTGTTGAAAGAAAACAACAGCAAGTCAGTAGTGCCTCTGAGTCTGATAAAACAAGTGACAGGTATGTATGAACATAACAAAAGTTCTCTTTTCAGAATTGGATTCAGATAAGCCGAAATTGCTACACTAAGAAGAAATGCAGATGATAAACGGGTAATCATTGGACAAATATAATATACTAGAACTAACATGTGATTACATTTTCACACAATTTAGGTGCATAGATCCTGCGAAATCAGTACCCAGAACAAACACCTCTGGCCGTAATAACGCCTTGATTCGCCTGGGCATTGAGTCAGAGCTTGGATGACGTGTACAGGTACAGCTGCCCATGCAGCTTCAACACCGTACCACACTTCATCAAGAGTTGTGACTGGCGTATTGTGACGAGCCAGTTGGTCGTCCACTATTGACCAGACGGTTTCAACGGGTGAGAGATTTGGAGAATGTGCCGGCCAGGGCAGCAGTCGAACATCTTCTGTATCCAGAAAGGCCCGTATAGACCTGCAACATGCGGTCGTGCATTATCCCGCTGAAATGTAGGGTTTCGCAAGGATAGAATGGAAGGTAGAGCTACGGGTCGTAACACATCTGGAATGTAACGTCCACTGTTCAAAGTGCCGTCAATGCGAACAAGAGGTGACCGAGACGTTTAACCAATAGCACACCATACCATCACGCAGGGTGATACGCCAGTATGGTGATGACGAATACACGTTTCCAATGTGCGTTCACCGCGATGTCGCCAAACACGGATGCGACCATCATGATGCTCTAAACAGAACCTTGATTCATCCAAAAAAAAATGACGTTTTGCCATTTGTGCACCCAGGTTCGTCGTTGAGTACACCATCGCAGGCGCTCCTGACTGTGATGCAGTGTCAAGGGTAACCGCAGCCATGGTCTCCGAGCTGATAGTCCATGCTGCTGCAAACGTTGTCGAACTGTTCGTGCAGATGGTTGTTGTCTTGCAAGCGTCCCCATCTATTGACTCAGGGATCGAGACGCGGCTGCACGATCCGTTACAGCCATGCGGATAAGATGCCTGTCATCTCGACTGCTAGTGATACGAGACCGTTCGGATCCAGCACGGCGTTCCGTATTACCCTCCTGAACCCACCGATTCCATATTCTGCTGACAGTCATTGAATCTCGACCAACGCGAGCAGCAATGTCGCGATACGATAAACCGCAATCGCGATAGGCTACAATCCGACCTTTATCAAAGTCGGAAACGTGATGGTACGCATTTCTCCTCCTCAGACGAGACATCACAACAACGTTTCACCAGGCAACGCCGGTCAACTGCTGTTTGTGTATGAGAAATCGGTTGGAAACTTTCCTCATGTCAGCACGTTGTAGGTGTCGCCATCGGCACCAACCTACTGTGAATGCTCTGAAAAGCTAATCATTTGCATATCACAGCATCTTCTTCCTGTCGGTTAAATTTCGCGTCTGTAGCACGTCATCGTCGTGGTGTAGCAAATTTAATGGCCGGTAGTGTATGTATGACATAACAACAATTCTCTTTTGAGAATTGGATTCAGATAAGCCGAAATTGATGGCCAAGACGTCAAAGTGTTTTCATGCTCCACAAACCATTGCAGCACTACTCTGACCTTGTGACACGGACAGTTATCCTGCTGGAAGATGCCATCGCTGTTGAGGAAAACATCAAGCATAAGAGGTTACAGGTGGTCCCTAATAATGTTTACATAGTCCACAGCTGTCATAGTGTCTTTGATTACTACCACAGGTCCCATGGAAACCCATGTGAATGTCCTCCATAACATACTATTGTTCCATCCAGACGGGGTCCGTTGCGCGCGCATGTTTCAAGCACGCTTTCTCATGGATGATGGCGTATCTGCACATGACCATCGACCATTTTTAACTATAAACTGGATTCTTCCAACCAGGTGACACGATGCCATTGATCCGCGGCCCAATCTCGATCATCCAGTACCCACTGTAATCATAATTGACGATGTTGGGTCAAAATGCGAACACGTAGGGGTTCTCTGCTGCGGAACACCATGTCCAACACTTTGCGCAGAACGCTGGCTCCAAAACACTGGTATTTGCGCCAGCGCTGTGTTCTGTCGTCAGATCGTATTCTGCGATGAGATATCGATGTCCAACTTCTTGTCGCCTACTTGTCGTTTCAGCATTCATCAACCACTTTCCACAGATGCTCACGATAGTAGCACGCGAACAGTCGACCAGCTACGACGTTTCCCAGATGTTCGTTCCCAGGTACTGGGCCGCAACAGCCTGGTTTTTGTCAAATTCGCTTGGCAGATTTTCGCATTTGAACCACTTATCCCATTCGTCTCTGCTCCGCTCATAAACCTCTCTTAGCGCATATGTGCTCTCAGAGCCACCAGGCAGAATACAGCCTCTCAGTGACAGTGTTCGTGATGTTTTGGCTCATCAGTGTTGATGAATACTTTCCGTCTTACTCACTCCTCTCTGTTCGAAGGCGGTGGGCGGCTCTAGATAAGGCCTTACCTATCCGCTCCCCTGCTGGCTCATAGAACTGGCAAAACACGTCTACATCTACGTCAATATCCGTACTCTGTACACCACTGTGAAGTGCATGTCAGAGAGGACTTCATATAGTACCAGTCATAAGGAATTCTTCCCGTTCCATTCATGTATAGAACACGGGAAAAAGCATTCTTTAAACTCCTCCGCGCTTGCTGTATTTAGTCTAATCTCGTTATAGCGATCCCTAAGAGGTTTCTAATTTTTCTCACTTTCAACCAACCAACCTTCATGGGATGGTTTGCGCCTATCATCACGCGTCCACCAGTTTAGCTTTCTCAACGCTTCCATGACTCTCCTCACATATATCTTCAAATAAAATGAGGAGCAAAAGAAACTGGTACACCTGCCTAATATCGTTCCGCAACACGGCTTGGCATGGACTCAACTAATGTGTGCGGCAGTGCTGGAGGGAACTGACACAATGAATCCTGCAGGATTGTCCATAAATCCGTGGGAATACGTGGGGGGTAGGGGGGGATTGGAGATCTCTTCTGAATAGCACGTTGCAAGGAATCCCAGATATGTTCAATAATGACTGGTGGCCAGTGGAAGTGTTTCAGCTCAGGAGAGTGTTCCTGGAAGCACTCTGTAGCAATTCTAGACATGAAGGGTATGTCATTGTCCTGCTGGAATTGACAAAGTCGTCGAAATGCACAATGGACATGAATGGATGAATGTGATCAACAGTCAGTGTTGATGGACCCAGGCGAGGTGCAAAGCTTTGTGTCGTCCAGAAGAGTATACGAGTGGGCCTTTGGCTCCGAAAGTCCATATTGATGCTGGCCTGTTGAATGGTTCGCATGCTGACACTTGTTGATCGCCCAGCATTGAAATCTACAGCAATTTGCAGAAGAGTTTCACTTCTGTCACATTGAACAATTATATTCAGTCGCCGTTGGTTCATTCTTGCAGGATCTGTTTCCCACCGCAGCGACGTCGGAGATTTGATGTTTTGCTGGATTCCTGTTATTCACGGTACACTCGTGAAATGATCATACAGGAAAATCCCCACCTCATCACTACATCGGGGATGCCGCGTCCCAACGCTAGTAGTAGAACAACCTTCATACTTCCCCACTCTCCATTGTTGCCTAATTTATTCAAGATGGCGGCGATAGATATGGCAATGTCGCAATGATGTCATGGTGGGAAGTTCAAATTTTGGTGGGAAAATAGGTCAATTGGGCTACCTCTACTAACCTAACCCTCTCTTCTGCCCACCCCCATCCAGTTCTCCCACCAGAAAACAGCAGGAAGTTCAAATTCTGGCAGGAAAATGCAAGAGGCCACAGCTACCTCCACTAACCTAAGAAAATTGCGGGAAAATATGGCACATGGGCTACCTCCACTAACTTAAGTCATCGGACCTCCATCTCCTCCTAGGAACTTGTGGGAAAAGGACTTAACCTGTGCTGGGTAGGATGGACGTGTCTTTATTTTGCAGGCAGTCATTGTCTGAAGAATTAGAGGCAGTACCAATGTCCTGTGTGTTCACCACTAGGTCCAGAGTCCAACTGACATAGTACACTGTACTGCCACCAGAGGGCGCCATCGCCCCTCCTGTGGCGCAATCCAAGATGGTGGTCTGGGGGGGGGGGGGCGGCGGGAAAAGGACTCAGCCTGCTCTGAGCTGCTGGAGAGAGGAAGGAGTGTACTTTATTTATTTTGGAACAATTTATTTAGGGACGGAATTCACTCATTTTGGCATGCTTGGGCTCAGAATACACAGTCTGCAGACCTGCAAACTACTCGTAAATAATGCAGTACACTGATGTGCAGAGACGCAAACAACACATAAATTACCGAAATAATACATTACACAGCAAAATACTCGTCAATCACCGAAATAATGTAGTACACTGATGTACAGACACGCAAAAAATTCGTAAACTGTGGAAATAATGCAATGCACAGCCTACAGCAACTAGTAAATTGTCAAAATAATACATGTGAAATGCTCTGCAGACTCGCTCACAACGCTTAAACAGCCGAAAATAATGCAGTGCACTAACGCTCAGTGCACATTGTAAGTAGGCTGTTGGTAACGCCACATAGCGCTCAGTATGAAAACCACTGACTGTACTATGTGCAGTCTGTGGCTGGTTGTCATTGTTGGAATATTTGCTATTGTAGTGTTGAGCAGTTGGATGTGAACAGCGCATAGCGTTGCCGATCAAGTGTTAATGCCCTGGAAACCAAGAGAGAAAGATAATTGCTCACTCTGCTTATAACCTTGTGATCGTCAGAATTCTTTCTTCACCACGCCAGCAGCAGTAAGCAATGTACTTAACTATTATTTATTTTATCTCTTCTTCTTCTACAGCGGTCGCGTCTCAGCAGCCTCAACACGGTGTGGCGCGCATATCGGTGGCGGCTAAATCGTCTTCCTCACCAAAGTGGCCCCCGGTGAGGCACGCCTCGCCTGTAAGGGCGCCGCTTCTCCCTGGACGGCAAGTCGCCGCCGCCACCACCGTCCCGGCACCCTCGGTGCTCTGGTGTCCGTGGGCCGAGGACGAACCACCACCCCTCAAGTTACTGGGTCGGGTCTACAACAGCATCGGGAGCCATCACCAGAGCCTGATCCGGTAACACTGCAACATCCTCCTCTGTGATCATCATCATCGAATGAGCCTTGTCGGAATCGGCGTAAGCACAAGGTATGTGTGCCTCACCACATACCAACATGCCCCTCCCCAACACTATCATCAATGGGGTGGACTGAAAATAGTATTAATACTAATATAGATGATCCTGTAGCTAGCGTCAGTTCTCTCTCCCGTCCTTTTAGTGAAGAACATCAGGTCAGTGATACCATACCGCAGTTAGAATACTCGGTGATTGCAGACGATTTTGAGGACCGAATGTCGATCACAAGGATCGAGAACCCGGTAGGAGGGTACCGTGACTCCGTTGGTTTTCTAAGGCCGTGCCTTCCTGTCATGGAAACGGAGCTCCTCAAGGTAGTCAATGATCTGCGGTATCCCGCCATTAAATGCAGTGCGGTGCTTTGCATCAAATTAATGCACACCCCAAAGTTGAGTCTGGTGTTGAAGAGACAACTCTACATTATCTTTGGGGGGGAAAATGGCGTCAATCGCCGAGTGGTTTCGTAAATCTACCTTGAGTGCTATACTGGACCGGTTTTCCGAGATGGTAATCAGAGTGTCGGCTGAAGCACTCAGCCGAATACTAGACCTGGACATCCATACACATGTCTATGATCCGGTAAATGGAAGGTCTAGCTATATCAAGCTTCCTAAAGGTATAGCTAATAAGTAGGCATGTATTAATGTCGAAAATAGAAAGGATCAGGCTCGTTTTGCATGGTCAATCCTGACTTGCGAAAGAAATTACAATTATGCGGAATACTGCTGCAGTCACTTTTTACTAATATTTTATTAGGACAATGCATTTCGGCAGCATGCTGCCATCATCAGGTGCATTATACAGTTACTTATACATCAGCTGATAGGTTATGTACATTATCTGTGTGTGCCAGTGGGGTTAAGAAGCGAAACATAAACCTGTGTGGAAGGATAAATCAGTGTAAGTGTGTATATTATGTAAATAGCATGATTAGGTAATACATTAATACGTTTACTTACATTTTTGTTGGAGATTTCATTTTCTGGCACAGGGAGCACAGTAACAGGTCAATCACAGTTTAGCATTTTCACAAACATCTGGTTACAACTTTCCAAAGAGTTTTAAAATCTAAGATAAACTACTAACACTTTCAAAGACTGTTTACAACTTTCAAGAGAGTTATAAAATCTAAGCTGATCTATTTACAATTTCAAAGACCGTAATATATATAATATATACCTGTAGTGAAGATGAAAACTTTTATCTAGGTGTATTGGCAATATGGAGACTGTTACATGGATACTTAATGCAAACTATTCTGCCAATGGAATAAAAATTTAATGTTGAAGAAGTTTTTGAAGAAGTTAACATTATTACTTTCAAGATTGTCATTTAATAATACACTCCATGTGTTGTGCCATGAATGAAGATATCCGTTTATACGTATGAGTCCATTTGGTGTACCTTTACATAAAAAGGATAAGGGACACCAAATTTAAATTTAAATTTAAAGAAATTACAATTACAGAGATCATCCTGAGCGTCCGAGTATATAACACGTAGGTGATAACGTTTGTGGGTGTTATAACTTCGATTATCGATTTCACCATCAAGAGCCAGGACATACCTAAATTTGAGGCTCAGAATACCGGCATATCGGTTAATGTTTATGGCCTGGACAAGAAAAGTAAGTCAGATGAGCAAGACAAGCATATTGTTATCGGTCCCCTCCATTTATAAAAATTTGTCAGTGAGCGTGAGCTGCATGTAAACATGTTGCTCTTCTCTGAAGGTGATAATTATCACTATGTTTGGATTAATGACGTGTCCCAACTCCTTTCCACACAACTATCATCTGAGCATCGTGTAAAACACATTTGCTTAAGTTGCTTCAATTATTTCTTATCAGAAAAGTTATTAGTGGCGCATCTAGTAACTGTGTTTCCAAGGACCTGGTACGTGTTATTATGCCTAGTGAGGAAAATAAATTCGTTAAGTTCAATAATGCCCGCCCCCAGGAGCGATGCCCGTTTGTAGTGTACGCCGACTTTGAATTCCTCCTCGCTCCTGTGACCCACTGTGAAGATGACCCTACTGCCTCACGCACCACCTTTACAGAAAAACATGTGCCGTATGTGGCAGCGTACCAAATTGTATCTTCATATGATTCCAGTCTTAACCGCTACAAATCTTATGTCGAGGATAATCCTGCAGTTTGGCTGCTCACTGAGATCGAAAAACGTTCACGGGAGGTTGATAAGCTTTACAGCGAGAACGTTCCATGACCAAATCGTAGGAGAATGAATATTTGTATAATAACGCAGTTGACTGCTATAGCTATGGGCTGCCGTTAAACAGAAAAGTGGAAACTCCACTTAGGGACCACTGTCATCTTACGGGGAAGTTCCGTGGCGCCACTCACAACACGTGCAATTTGAAGTACCAGCTACCAAGGCACATACCCGTTTTCTTTCATAATTTAAGTGGGTATGACCCTCACTTCCCAGTTGAGCACTTGCCTGATTTCGGCTGGTAGAAAAATCAGGTCAGTGTTCTACCTGAGAGCGTCGAGAAATACATTTCATTCTCCAAATGAATAACACCATAAATGATGCTCCACTTCCCTGATATGCTAAGTTTTATGCAGGCGCCAATCCAGAGACTCGTTCAAACTCTACCTTGGGGAGGGGGGATATGCATATCACTCGCGCTGCATTTCCCGACGAGGAATAGTTTCAACTTGCGACTAGGAAGGGGGTTTTCCCATATGGATATTTGGTTAGTATGCCGAAACTCAATGAAATCAGGCTACTCGACATAATTTCATTCTCCAGCAACCTTAGAGGCGATGCCATAACGGATGCAGAGTATGAGCATGTCGTGAATGTCTGGCGGGAATTCAATATTTCAACTTTAGGAGAGTATGCACGGCTTTACAAGGACACACATGTGAGATTGCTTGCGGACATTTTCGAAAAATTTGGGAGTCTATGCATGACCACATATTCTCTGGATCCCTCGTTTTATGATGCAGCACCTGGGTTGTCTTGGGACGTAATGCTCAAGAAAACAAAGTACAGCATTGAATTATTGACCTATGCTGACATGCTTCTTTTCTTTGAGTGAGGGATCTGTGGGGGACTTTGCCAATGTGTCCATAGGCACACGAATGCAAATAACCCGCGGATGGGTGACAAGTTCAATGCATCCCTTGATTCGAGTTACATAATGTACCTGGACGTATATAACTCATACAGGCATGCCATGCAGCAATCACTGCCGATTGGTGAGTTTCGATGGGAGCCCAAAGACGAATGCAAGGGAGTAGGTGGAAAAAACATGGTGGGGGGGGGGGGTATGGCAGCTGATTCTGACGTAGGGTATGTGGAGGAGGCAGAACTCACAACATACCCTATTAATTTGCATGATGCACATGCTGTTTGGCCACTGTATCCAGAGCAACTAGTTCCACGACGAGGTTCCACACCAAAACTGATGACAACGCTGGAGCATATGTGGAGATACATTATTCATTATCGTAGTCTCCAGCAGTGTCTCAGCTCGGGTATGGAGCTGGTTAAAATAACCTGGGCTATCTCCTTCAAGCAGTCCTTCTGGTTGAAGAAGTATATTGATTTGAATACGAGACAGAGAGCTTCCACGACATGCGACTTAGGTTGTTGGAGGTAAGCCAGATGACCTATTTTCCCACCATTTTCGTAAGTTAGTGGAGGTAGCCGTGGTGTGTTGCATTGTCCTGCTGGAATTTGAACTTCCTGCCACTTTGTGGGAGAGGGGAGGTGGGGAAGGGGAAGGAGGTGGGAGTGAGGGGGTTAGGTTAGTTGAGGTAACCCAACTGACCTATTTTTCCTGCCAAAAATTGAACTCCCCTCCATGACGTCAATTCAACGTTGCCATATCTATCACTGCCATCTTGGATCCGCCATCTTGAATAAATTTGGCAACAATGGAGAGTGAGGTGGTACGAAGAGTGTTCTACTACTATCGCTCGTGCGCCGACTATAACACTACGTTCTAACTCACTCACATCTTGATAACCTGCCGTTGTAGCAGCAGTAACTGATCTAACAACTGTGTCAGACACTTGTGTTATATAGACGTTGCCGACTGCTGCACCGCGTTCTGCTTGTTTACATATCTTTGTATTTGAATAAACGTACCTATACCAGTCTGTTTGGCGCTATAGTGTATAAATAAAGTTTTGCAGCGGCGCAACAGCATGTCTCAACTTTCAGTCTTCTGCTTTGTTCGAGTCAAACATAGTTGCGAACACAATTGTCTGCGTGATTGGACACTTCCAAATTATGCACAAGACTGGTAAACTGATCTCCACTGGCTAGCAACAGATGTAGGACTTTTAGAGATAGTAATCCTGTTGAATGGGATTGTGATATTTCTTGCGAACAAATAAACCAGATTTAGAAATATTTCTACAGATGGTTGAGGGACGCATTTCGAAACATGACAGTTTCACATTGCCAGTTTCTGCTGCCCTTAGATTACCACTCACAATTTGCACTTTAAATTCAACACAAATATCTTTGAGGAACGGACAGTGAGTTACACTACTTCAAAGTATCGTAAACAATATGACCAATAACGAGAGGATAACCACCTCATAATCAGGCTGTGAGGTGAGACTTCTAATTTGAAACAATCAACTGCATTGTCCTCCAAAATTAAAAGAGCATACCGCAGTTTCCCCGTCCCATGTCAAATTCACAATATAATCATATAAACTGTCAACCGGACGTCCGTACGCTTTTGTTCTGCAAGGAAGATGGCATTCAAGTCAACGGACAACCACGCGAGAGATGACGTCAGGGCACCTATGAAAGGAGATAGGGTTTTCCGCGTAGCCCCCTTCCATAATCGCTGTATACACAGTCACAGACGTTACAGTATGGCACAGAGAAGATACCTACCAGATTCTCTGCGGTGGAGGACCATAGAAAGAAAGGAAGGAGGGCAGTCGCAAACCGATGTGGCCCGAAGGCTTAATGTTTCTCGGATTTCGAGACAGTTTATAGAGACCGAAACTGTATCCCGAAGACCAGGACAGGTCTGACCATGTGTGACTTCATTTTGCTGTAAGGACACGACACTTCCGCCTTAATACTGCATGGTATCTGTCATGCGAGCTCGCAGCATCCACTGCACGTGCTGTACACCGAGGAAACGGTGGGCAGAAGGCATCGACAGAGTGTCTTTTACTGTCGGAGACATGCTGTATATCTACCTTTAACGCGTTGTCACAGAAGGGAACGTCTAGAGTGGAGTCATCAACATGCCACCAGGAAGGTCGATCATTGGGCCAGTACTGTTTTCGCAGATGAGTCCCGATTTAGTCTGGAGAGTGATTCACGATGGATTCGCAACTAGAGGGAACGTGGAACACGATTCCGGCACTAAAACGTTATGTGAAGAGACCGAGATCGAGGAGGATACCTAAAGGTGTGCGCAGGGATTATCTTCACCACTCGAGCCCGTCTTCATGACATTGTACAGGTGAATTGGCAAGATTTAATTGCTGTCAGGCATCGTGACGGGATATTGGGACCTCATTTGCGGTTGTTGCGATTTCTGTGGGCCCAGATCTTGTATTGGTGGACATAATGCTCGACCTCACAGAACACAGGTGGTTGATGTTTTCTTGGAACGTGGCCTGCCCCCTCTCCCGATTTGAATCCCGCATAGCATGTCTGGGATGCACTAGGGAGACGGCTTGCATCACGCCAGCGTCCACCCACAACTTCCCAAGACAGCGAGCAGCTCTGCAGGAACAATGGGCGTCACTGCCTCAACAAGAGACTGATGACATCATTCACAGCATGCCCCGTCGTTGTCGAGCCTGTACTGCTGCCAGAGGTGGGCATAGTCCATACTGAGCAGCTTAACCAGTTGCCGCAATGTGTATGCAAATCCATTAATTTGGGACAAACTAAGAACTTTTTTGTCTACCATTATTTGTCTTCCAGTTGTTTGCGTTCTGTATTATTTACATCGTTTCTACTTTACTCTCACCTGTTTATACTGTTCTATGGCAAAAGAAACGCATCTTCGCAAAGTTTCCTTTTGGCGCTTTATTTTTGGACACCACTGTAAGTTAACCAATAGTCTCCCTGCAATCATTTGAGAACAACTGCATAGTGAAGAAACATGCGAAACCAAAATATGTCTTTTTTTTTGTTTGCTTCAGCTAAAACGTTTTCCGAAAAACGTACTGTTTTCCTGGAATCATATGTAGATACGGACACGATTCTTTGCGTGGCACTGCAAAGCAGTCTGCCATAAGGAGCCCACCACAAAGAATTGCGTCTATGAGTCTCAATAATGAATGCATCACAATGAGTACTAAGCTTCACTTCAGCCAGCCTTCGATACATTTTAAATTACTCGCACCCATATACTATCGTGATTCCCATAGAGTATTTACATCGGTTGTAAAAGTATTACGTCACTATATCAATCAATATTCTACCACACTGTTCAAATGTGAACTAGAGCCGTTGGCGCGGAAATACATTCACAAGTCGGACTGTCTGTGCACTAATCAGAGATAGTACATTCATGAATTAAACAGCGAATATTATGACCTGTAAAAAATTCTATATAACTGTGAAACCCGGCCTTGAGAATTAATAATTTCTCTGAATAGTCTGTGTCTATCTTCAATTGCCGGCCAGTTCAGTTTCATCAGCGTCACTGTGATAGTTTCAATCAATATCTATGATTATTGCATTGACAGTCCGACTTGTGTATGTATTTTCGCCCCAGTGGTCGTAGTTCAAATGCAAACTGTGTGTTAGAACATTGATTTGTAGCTGTTTATGTGAAAGATGTTAACATTGGTAACATTTCACAAGATTTACATTATTTCACGATGTACAGAGCTTTGCAAATAGTTTGTTGCTACTGCAATTCTACAGTGAAAAGATTTATTTTTGGCGGTATCATGTATAGATGTCTGAGAGTTTTGAAGCCTGACATGTGCTGAAGAAAAATGTAAGCGATATTTTCACCATTTTGGTCTACATGACATGTTTCTGCAGTCTGAATTTACTCTGGGCTTCATTTTTGTTTCCCTTTAGCTTTTGCACTACCACTTGAAAATGGCCCAAAGACCGAAACTGCAATTGTAAAATAAATAATTTTTAGTCAACGGCGAATATTATATCTTTAAAAAATTCTACATGACTATGAATTCCGCCAGTGAGAAGTTAATAATTTCTTGGCGAAGTATGCATCCATCCTCAAGTTTCTGCCAATTCAGTTTCATCCCATTTCTATAACAGTTTCAAGCGCCTGCTAGTTAACGCATTTCAGTATCCCTGTGACGATCTCCTATGAGTCAAACAAACCTGTGCCCAATCGTACTGCCCTTCTCTGTATTCGATCAATATCCCCTGTTAGTCCTATTTCGTACTTCAGCTGTGTTCTAGGATGGGTGGCACGAGTGTTTTCTAAGAAGTCTCCTTCTACACTGGTCGCATTTCCGTAGTCCACGTCGTCGTCGTCGTCGTCGTCTGCAACTCGATTTCGAGTACGCACATCTTCTTCCTGCATAGAATGAGCCTTTCAACTCAACTTATAAATGTGTTTCCGGTAGCTGAACAGACTAACCTTGATTGAAATATGCGTCCACGCAAACTGCACTCAGTAGGTGGAGTAAAGAGGGGCTGTAATTGACGGAGCTTTCTTGCTTGTCGCATGGTCTCTTCATTTCTACAGCGTTCTCCTTTAGACAAGTTGACATCGGTGGATGCAGTGTTCCTCTACAGTAACCGGTCTGCAGCAAATTCTTCCCATGTTTGTATATTTACGAGTATTCCAGTCGTCTTCAGACCGTGTTTTAGCGTCTCCTTAAAGCGCTGGAGGCGACCTCCATGAAGTCACCTGGCAGAGTGGAGTTCACCATAAAGGATTTGGCGGGGAAATCTTGTACCATTGAAGCGATGAACATGGCCTGACCATCTCAGTTAACGAGCGATGATGGTCGCCTCAGTGCTGCTTAGATGCGCATTCTCGAGAACCGCAGAGTTGGTCACATGATCCTCCCATTTAATGTGCAAGATGTATCTCCTTTTTTGTTATTGGAAGCGTTCAAGTTTTTTTAAATCACGGCGATAGAGTGTCCAAGTTTCACAGCCATACAGGAGCGCGGATATGACAACAGTTCTGTACACCATGAGTTTGGTATGCAGCTTTCGGTCTTTGTGCATGGGCTGCCTCAATTCTTTTATCAACATCCTGTTGGCGGGCAAACCGTTAGTAATCTACCAGTAAATCGTTGTCTGTCGCCTGCCGTACAATGTGAAAGGTGTGCGATGTGTCGTGTCTCTTCTTTGGAAACAAAATTGTTCCATTTTCTCACGTTGCTTGTTGTTGGCGAGAATATTGCCCAAGCTAGCTTTCAGTAATACTCGATTCTGCCTCGGTTTTGTTTTTCTGGGCCGGCCGAAGTGGCCGTGCGGTTAAAGGCGCTGCAGTCTGGAACCGCAAGACCGCTACGGTCGCAGGTTCGAATCCTGCCTCGGGCATGGATGTTTGTGATGTCCTTAGGTTGGTTAGGTTTAACTAGTTCTAAGTTCTAGAGGACTAATGACCTCAGCTGTTGAGTCCCATAGTGCTCAGAGCCATTTTTTTTTTGTTTTTCTGGCAGTGATATTTTCACGCTAACAGTGATACTCAGCTGTATGGATAGGTCTACTGATGAACAACTGACCGATGTGCAGCTCGTGTATGTGTTCGTTGAATATAGTGGAAAAATGTCACAACGATTTTATGCTGAACTGTTATCGAAATGGCGGTAATCACATCACAATACTTTTACATCTAAATGGTTCAAATGGCTCTGAGCACTATGGGACTCAACTGCTGAGGTCATTAGTCCCCTAGAACTTAGAACTAGTTAAACCTAGCTAACTTAAGGACATCACAAACATCCATTTCCGAGGCAGGATTCGAACCTGCGACCGTACCGGTCTTGCGGTTCCAGACTGCAGCGTCTTTAACCGCACGGCCACTTCGGCCGGCACTTTTACATCTGTCTGAGCCTTGGTCCATTGCCCTGTTTTTTGTGTTACACGTTTTCATGATTGTATGTTACAGGATTCTTTGAGGATTGAAGATATTTTCATGAAGAAAGATCGTAGGGGTAACAAATCGAATAAATCAGAATTATATTATTACTCTGTAGCGACCCAGCAAAGACCACGGTCTCTGATACCAAGACATGTCTGAACAACCTCCGAAATTTTGTCAGTGTACTTCGGCTTCACTCTGCATACTTTAATCGACCCAGCGATAACTAATGTGGCAGAATTTACGAACGGCGTTCCACATTGATTAATACATTATTTCTTAACATCTTTGATGGTGCGCCGTTTGACTCATCATTATAGTTACAAGTACACTACTGGCCATTAAAGCTGCTACACCAAGAAGAAATGCAGATGATAAACCGATATTCATTGGACAAATATATTATACTAGAACTGACATGTCATTACATTTTCACGCACTTTGGGTGCATAGATCCTGAGAAATCAGTACCCAGAACAACCACCTCTGGCCGTAGTAACGGCCTTGATACGCCTGGGCATTGAGTCAAACACAGCTTGGATGGCGTGTACAGGTACAGCTGCCCATGCAACTTCAACACGATACCACAGTTCATCAACGGTAGTGACTGGCATATTGTTACGAGCCAGTTGCTCGGCCACCATTGACCAGACGTTTTCAATTGGTGAGAGATCTGGAGAATGTGCTGGCCAGGGCAACAGTCGAACATTTTCTGTATCCAGAAAGGCCCATACAGGACCTGCAACATGCGGTCGTGCATTATCCTGCTGAAATGTAGGGTTTCGCAGGGATCGAATGAAGGGTAGAGCCACGGGTCGTAACACATCTGAAATGCAACTTCCACTATTCAAAGTGCCGTCAATGAGAACAACAGGTGACCGAGACGTGTAACCAATGGCACCCCACACCATCATGCCGGGTGATACGCCAGTATGGCGATGACGAATACACGCTTCCAACGTGCGTTCACCGCGATGTCGCCAAACACGGATGCGACCATCATGATGGTCTAAACAGAACCTTGATTCATCCAAAAAAAAATGACGTTTTTCCATTTGTGCACCCAGGTTCGTCGTTGAGTACACCATCGCAGGCGCTCCTGACTGTGATGCAGTGTCAAGGGTAACCGCAGCCATGGTCTCCGAGCTGATAGTCCATGCTGCTGCAAACGTCGTCGAACTGTTCGTGCAGATGGTTGTTGTCTTGCAAACGTCCCCATCTGTTGACTCAGGGATCGAGACGTGGTTGCACGATCCGTTACAGCCATGCGGATAAGATGCCTGTCATCTCGACTGCTAGTGATACGAGACCGTTCGGATCCAGCACGGCGTTCCGTATTACCCTCCTGAACCCACCGATTCCATATTCTGCTGACAGTCTTTGGATCTCGACCAACGCGAGCAGCAATGTCGCGATACGATAAACCGCAATCGCGATAGGCTACAATCCGACCTTTATCAAAGTCGGAAACGTGATGGTACGCATTTCTCCTCCTCAGACGAGACATCACAACAACGTTTCAGCAGGCAACGCGGGTAAACTGCTGTTTGTGTATGAGCAATCGGTTGGAAACTTCCCTCATGTCAGCACGTTGTAGGTGTCGCCACCGGCGCTAACCTTTTGTGAATGCTCTGAAAAGCTAATCATTTACTTATCACAGCATCTTCGTCCTGTCGGTTAAATTTTGCGTCTGTAGCACGTCATCTTCGTGGTGTAGCAATTTTAATGGCCAGTAGTGTATTTAGTATTACATGGTTATAATTAAATTGCAGCTGCTCATAGGTATCCAGAGTGCCATTTAACTATCGTGTGGCAGCGAAACTTGGTAGATAAGGTAATGCAGAACCGATTTACGATGGAAGAAAATTAGTTCCAATTTTCGTCACCAATTGCAAATTTGGCGCTGTGCAGGATCTCGTTGACGACTCTGGTGCTCATACTGAACAAGTTTTATAAGCAGCGGTTAATAATGAAATCAGCATTATGCCTTCCTCGCTTGTCTGACATTATCTGCCCACGTCCCGCCATAATCCATTATATGAAAACATCTGTATATGTCTTCCTCGCATTCACAGAGCCAGATTTGCACCTGATGGTCAAAACTGGAACTATTTTTTTTCCAGCTTAAATCGGTTCCACATTAATGCGTTAGAATATCTACCATGTTTCCCTGCCATACGATAATCAGAGCCCTCACTGAGCCTCTGAATAGTTTTGACTACAGCTACGCAGTACTTTGGTGTAACTGTAGGTAGTTGGACAATCACTAAAAGTGTAATCTCTATACAGTACAGACCAATTCCTCAACTATTGTCATTAAGTGAGCAGACGACATGGAACGTGATCGCCAAATTCAGCGCTGTACAATGTGGTTTCTATGGAAAGAGGGTGTAAAGACTGTGGATATTCACAGGCGATTGATGACAACTGGTGGCAGTGTGTGGAGAGTATGCGCCGTCACTAAAAGTGTTCTTGCAACTAGACAACGTTCGACAGAAAACCACGGCTCCTATCGCTGTAACGGGGTTCCAGGTACAGCCATACCCACCATATTCTCCTGACTTGGCTCTTCTGATTACCACCTGTTCGGGGATCTGAAGAAACTTCTGCAGACCGAGCGAGGTGGCGCAGTGGTTAGACACTGGACTCGCATTCGGGAGGACGACGGTTCAATCCCGCGTCCGGCCATCCTGATTTAGGTTTTCCGTGATTTCCCTAAATCGCTCCAGGCAAATGCCGGGATGGTTTCTTTCAAAGGGCACAGCCGACTTCCTTCCCCGTCCTTCCCTAATCCGATGAGACCGATGACCTCGCTGTCTGGTCTCCTTCCCCAAACCATCCAACCAAACCTCTGCACTGGCATCATTTCCCAGATTTTCAGAAACTGCAATCAGTTGTCCTGAAGTCGGTGCGACAGAATCGAGAAAAGTTCTCGTAGTTCGCAGAGATTGGTTCGCAGAGGATCTACACAGGGTAAAAGCAAGCTGGGTTAGGAGTGTAAATCTATATGGAACGCCCCTCGTATCATTCAAACAGTTTGTTGTGACTGTGGATCATATTGCTGTAAGAGGTCCATGATTAAGGAATTTGTTGCTAGCGTACTCGAGCAGATGTAATTTCGATGGATTGCTCACGTGCTGCCTGCGATATGTAAGCTATAAGAGAATCTCAGACCAGAGAGCAGTGTTGTATGCAGTAACAGCAGTAGGAGTAAGTAGTTGCCAGCAACCAGTTGTGTGTGTGGAGTTGGTTGGGCCGGTCGTGGGGAGCGATGGCGGAGCCTGAGCGATATAATATAAGGTAAAATCAGCCTCGCGCATATGTACTATTGTTATGTCAAGCCCCATGTAAATGTTTTTAAAAAATCTCTTAATAATAATCTTTCTTATAAAAAATTATACTTTGCTAATCATTCATCTCAATTTAAAGAACTTACTAATTTCTCCAATCCATGGTCATCCCGATTATTGAAAAGAAAAATCAGTTGTTTCTTTTTATACATGACAAATCTATCGGCCAGCATTGCACAGGGCTGTGCCAGAAAATTTTCTTCTAGGAGCAGATATATACGCGTTATCCGGCGACCTTATTGAGGTAAGAATTTTCAATTTATTCAGTATGATCTTTCAGGGCCATGACGCAGCACTGCTGACGTCCAAAATTTACCAGTTTAAATTCACAGTCAATTATTGAAAGGTTATCTATGAGTCATATTTTTATTAGGAGAATAGTCACATTTTATTGTTCCAAGGATACGGAATTTATCTGTGGGAGGTTACGCTGAATGTGAATTATATACTTATATTTTTTTGTCTGTTGGGAGGTTACACTAAATTTGAATGTTATACATATATTTTTTAATGTTGGGAGGTTACACGTGTCGACAACCGGCCCGGTTCGTATTTTCTTTGTGATTTTCTGAGTAGTAGTCAGATATATATCTGCTCTTATTTACTTAATGTTAAATGTAGTTTGCATCTGGCGTAACGCATTTACTAATTTGTCACTCTTTCTTTCGCAGATCATCGGCAGTTTATTGCTCTTTGTTCTAATTGTATTTGTTCAATTTTTGATTTGTCCCTGTTTGATTTTGTGCTTAACTTTGATTTGTAAAAATGCCGCGAAAAACTGCTAACAGTACATCGCGATGTGCAATGAGTGAAAAAGCCGACTCGAATAATTTGACCGATAATACTAGCGACAGTCAGTGTAATAGTGAGAATCCCCTAATTACAGATAATCAGTGCGAGCCGATCACTAGTAATGATTTTGATCCAAATGATGAGCAAACAAATTCAGTTATATCCACACTTAATTTAACGACAGTTGATGACGCTGCACGTTCCGTTACAACGAGCGCTGCCCAGTTTGATACACCTGATTTGCAAAATTTACATAGTGAACAGATAAATGTTTCTAATGAAAATGAACAATGTAGTCAAAATACGTCAGATTTATTGGATTCCGGTGTAGTGACCAACAGTGCACATCCAATTGGCAAACCTTTTCAAGAATCAGAGAATGACCAAATGGTTACACAAAACGTGACAAATGCAGACACACCATCACACAGCACAGAGAATACAGCAGCTAATATTGGCATGGATCAAGTTCTGGCATTTTTGCTACAACTTAATGAAAATCTCAAACAACAACTTAATGAAAATTTCAAACAGTTGAATGAAAAACACGACAACCTTAATGAAAAACACGACAACAATTATAAACAACTTAATGAATCGAACAAACAACTTAATGAAAATCTCAAATAGTTGAATGTAAAACACGACAACCTTAATGAACAGAACAAATAACTTGGTGAACAGATTACAGCCGTTGCCGTGCCATGTCATGAAACTAAAGAACAATTACGTGAGGAAATTAAAGCTTGTGGTAGGAACAGTAGTGAAGAAATTAGATCTGTTGCACATGAATTAAGTAACGAAATTACTTAGAGATGAAATCAGTGCAGTCGCTAAACAATGTTCTGAAAACGCAACACAGTTACGCGACGAGTTTAAATTAATGTCAGCAGAACTTTCACACACACTGGGTGCGAAAGTCGAATTTGAACAACAAAACAGCCAAATTGACGAACGTTTTAATCACCACCTACAAAACAGTGAAACACGTTACCGTAAATTCGTACAGGAACAGAACAAAGTAAAGAAACAAATCATGGAAACAATTACTCAGGACTGGGTGTTGTGTGATGTCCTTAGGTTGGTTAGGTTTCAGTAGTTCTAAGTTCTAGGGGACTGATGATCATAGATGTTAAGTCCCATAGTGCTCAGAGCAATTTGAACCATTTGAACAATTACTGCACAGAGACAGGAAGATGAGCGTAAAATGTTTACGAAGGCAAAAATATACGTAGACAACAACATTGCTACAGTATCAGATGAAATCAAGCAGTTGAACACCGAATTGCATGATGAAATCTCCGATCTTAAAACAAAAACAGACACACATACAGTAGCCTTTCAGACAGTGACCAATAGACTTGAACAATTAGAATTAATACAGGATCCTGATGCCATCAAAGCAGACGTTAAGAAATTGCACAAAACCACACGTAAAATACAAAACAAATTAATGTTTGTGACACTAAAAACTACGATCACGTAAAAGCACTGACTGAAAAATTTGATGAATTGGCCAGTCGTATTGACGTTATCGAAAACAACAATGACATCAAACCAGACGATACTTCACTAGTTTAATTTAATCAAACACCCGAAATACAAAATTTACAGCTGACAATCAGTGAGATAGGTTCGTCCAACAATACATTGCGTAGAAAATTGTCGTCTTTACAGCAAGAAGTGACAGAAATGAAAAATTTTTCAGCCTCTAACACGTCACCGCATATGCCATATTCTGAACATTTGTCACACTTACACAGCCAGTATAGCTTTGGTAATTTACAGAGAGTATGTGACTTAGATTCCGAACAGTCACAGACAAACAGATTATCATACAATCCTGAACTTGTTCAGACATTCAAAGACGATAATTTTGATTACAAGCACTTTCTATCCGTTAGGATATTTAAGGAATTTAAAAACGACAGAACACAGATTCACCCTTTAGATTGGATACAACAATTTAGCTTTGCTCTTCCACCAAATTGGCCCGTAACACACAAACTTGAATTTATTTGCAGTTTTTTGGAAGGCGAACCGGCAACTCGCGTGATACCGATCGCGAGACAATGCTACTCGGTAGTAGAATTTCAGAATACTTTTGTCAGCGTATTGGTCGAAGACGACACAGCGCGGAATCAAGGATCAATTAATTAGCTTACCGAATTATGAAAACTCAAATTTTCCCACTGCCACGCAATTTTTTGAACACATGGTACAAAAAAACCAATACTTAAGTGAGCCATACAGTGAATCAACACTTATCCAATTATGTATTTCTAAATTGCCACGATCGTTAAGAGTATCACTTTTAACAGGACAGCAGAAAGAAAATGTTTCGGCGTTTAGAGATCTGTTACAGCTTTTGGAAGTTCAGCAATCAGATTATTCTTTCATAAACAAAAATTTTTCACATCATAACCAAGGCCATCCAACATACAGTAATTACGATCAGCCACGCTTTTTCAATAGCGAAGGTAATAGACGCTCCAGGAACGACAACCACCAGAACTTTAATAACAGACAAAATTTTAATTATCAGTACCGTCAAAATTATCAGCAACAGGAAACACATTTTGGCAACAATAGAGGTTTTTCCCCGCAACAGCAACAAAACTAGCCGGTTAGCATACCTAACCAACAATGTAATGTGCAAGGTCAACCAAGCTTTAATGTTTCGCCGCCTACACGTATAGCGTCGGCTCCATCAAATAGTAACGCACCGCAACAAGGAAATCAGTACGTACAGAAAACACATCAATTCAACTCCTATCGCAGCACGCCGTATAGCAATGACTATCATGACAGACGTAAAAATAATGATCACAGATTTCAGCGTACGTTTAATAACAGTAGGTCTCACCAGCAGCAGAATCATCTGCAACAACAAATTATCATGAATGAACCGGACAGTCGGTATCATCCCGAACCTAATACGTCAGGAAGAAATAACAGAACAGTGCAAATAGTTGAAATGCCACAGCATCCTCCCGCAAATAACAGCACGTCAGAAAGAATTTGACTACATACGGTACAAATTGAATCTTCCAGCAACGTAAGAAACACTTTTGATACACAGAATCTTGTTCACGAAAATGTTATTACTTTTGACGACATCCGAGACACTCTTTTACATGAAAAACCAGTTATTCAAAAAACCATTTCCTACCCTGTCATTGAAGTAAAGATTGGATCATCCACATTTTCAGCAGTAGTCGATTCTGGATCACCTATGTCACTTATAAATGAAGAAACCTTCAACGAATGTAACAAAGAGAATGTTTATCCTACGTTACCATTAGGCAAAACTAAAGTAAAAGGAGCAGTATCTACTAAAGGAGTAGATGTAAAATTACAGACACACTTATCGTTTTGTATTGCAGGTCATACTTTCCACCCAAATTTTTCGATTGTTCCCGTATTGACAACAGACGTTATTTTAGGTACGAATTTTCTGGTACAACAAGATGCAATTATTGACTTTCAAAATTCCTATTTAATGTTAAAGGATGAGAATGTACAACTGGCATTAGAATTTCAGCACGCTTTATCTGCAGATGAACAGGCAATTAATCGAACAGAGGTCATTTCTACATCGCGTAAGACGGACTGTCATTCCACATTGTTCACAGATACGTACGTACACAACCACAATACACCAGACGAAGCTGACTATGACGTTATGCAAATGATTTCTGATAAAGTAAAACAAAGCAGCGCAAATATAGACGACGAACGTACACAACTACGCAAAATTCTTTTACAGCAAGCTCCAGTTTTTGACAACATCCCTGGTACTATGTCCTGTTTTATGTATGAATTTAAAGTTAAACAGCGTGACACATTTAAAGCCAAACATTATCCTATTCCGTATAACTACAGAGAACAAGTTGAGAAAGAATTACAAGCTATGCTAGACCAAGGAATTATTGAACCAGCAGTTAGTCCGTACATAAACCCACTCCATTTTGTTAAGAAAATGATGGCTCACTTCACGTCGTACTTGATTCGCGTCATGCCAACGACACTATTATTAATGAAACAGATCGCCCACAGACACTAGAAGAACCTCTACAGAAATTTAATGGTTCTGCTGTTTATTCCACATTAGATTTGAAATCGGGATTTTGGCAAATTCAGCTCCATCCGAACTGCAGAAAGTACACAGCATTTCTCTGTTTTGGTGATTGTTATCAATTTTGCAAATTACCGTTCGGTTTAACAATTTCTTCAGCAGCGTTTATTCGCTGTTTAAATACTATACTTCCGACAGAACTTAAAGACAGAATCACAACGTATGTAGACGACATCCTTATCGCAGAAGCTAACTGGTCTGAATACAATCTGATCCTTGAATAACTGTTGCAAACTTTCCATGCACAAGGACTCACAGTTAATCTTAGCAAATCATATTTTGGCAAAACTTCCATAAAATTTCTTGGACACGTAATTTCAGCAGAAGGCATTGCGCCTGACCCGGAAAAACTTCAAGCTTTACGTGACATTACTGTTCCTACGACGAAGAAACAACTACGCAGCTTTTTGGGATTAATTAACTTTTTCCGTAAATTTATTCATTACTCTGCTTTAGACACCCCTAGATTATGCCAGTTGACGGGTAAAAACGCTATTTGGTCGTGGGATAGCCAAGCACAGTCTGAATTTGTCAATCTAAAACAAGCTTTGTTGAACGACCACTTTTATCACACCCAGATCCTATCAGAAAGTTTTCCATTGCCACCGACAGTTCTAACACAGCTTTAGGCGTACACGTTTTTCAGGAAATTGAAGAAGACGGTAATACAGTAATTAAAAACATCGCCTTTGCAAGTCGCATTCTGTCACCTGCTGAACGCATTTATTCTGTTACAGAACTTGAAACATTAAGTGTTGTATTGGCATTTACCAGAGTTAGGCATTTTCTTTATGGAAGACATACTACCGTTTACACAGACCATAGAGCTATCCAGTTTTTGCTTTCCGCTAAATTTACACATGACAGGTTAAGCAGATGGAAACTTTATTTACAGGAATTTAATTTTACAATTGTTCACATTCCCGGTACACAAAATATTATAGCAGACGCACTATCCCGCTCTCTTAGCAACAATCAGCAAGACATCGCAACCAAATTCTGCCAAGCAAATTCTAGCGTCATGTGTATTCAACAAGTTGCATTTGAAAATTTCATTTCGTCGTCATTACGAGACATAGCACAAGAGCAGAGCAAAGACAACGTGTGGAAAGAAATTAAACACCTTTGGCAAGATAGGAGTAACGTTACCATTAGAAACCATTATATTGTACGCAAGAACATTCTGTTTCGCCGGTCTCATCCTGACAGCAACAACTGGTTATTATGTATTCCTGACGAGCTTGTTAACAAATTAATTTGGTATACTCATTAAAGTTACGCACATTATGGAGCCAGAAAATGTTTTCTTATACTGAGACAGAACTGTTATTTTGTCAACATGGAGAAACGTATTCGACGAGTTTTAGCGTCATGTAAAATCTGCCAGAAAGCTAAATCATACACGACTTCACATATTCCTCCGTTACATCCCATTGTACCCGTTAAATTGAGACACATGGCCGCTGTAGACATTTTTGGTCCAATTCCCAGAGCTAATAGAGGTTTTTGCTACATCTTTGATGCTGTTGAACTCACTTCGAAATTTGTTACCTTCACTCCGTTACGCAAAGTTACTGCTAAATCTATTTCGAATGCATTTGTAAAACATTTTTTATTTCATGTAGGACATGTACTGAAAGTAATTTCTGACAATGGATCACAATTTCTATCTGCGATATGGACACGTATGTTACGAGCCAGAAAGATTTCTTTGATCTATATATCCAGGTAGCATGCTTCTTCGAACCCTTCTGAACGACTAATGAAAGAAATTGGTGAACTATGTAGAATATACTGCCTTAAAAAACATATTGCTTGGGACACACACATACTCTCATTCGAGGATGTAATTAACTCCATACCAAATGAATCTACTATGTTATCTCCGACTGTTATATTGAAAAATGTTGTACCACCTAACAAAATTAAAGAATTAGTATCTTTTCCTACATCTCGTCGACTACGCCATCATGTAATAATTGACATTGCGCTCAACAACATCAAACGTGCCGCAGAGCGCCGGAGAAGACAGCAAAAACAGGTTTGTACACACCATGATTTAAATGCAAGATATTATTCCTTATTCATCATTTTCAGAAAGCAATACCATGTAAAGGAAATAAATTATACAACCACAGTGGCTTACTATGAAATGGAAATTTCACGATTGGAATGAAAGAAAGAAAATGCCATACTTTGTCATGAAGAGTAAATGGATTAGAATTAACAAGCATGAACAAGAATATACTATATGCACCGTATAATAGCAGTCTTAACAAATTATTTTTCTTTCAGAATTTGAGGCGATTGATGCAGGCTGTCAGACAGAGCTATACATGTTAATTTTAGTGATGAAATATGCTAGACGTAAGAAACTCTATACTATGTATAGTTGTATGAAGTAAATGGTAATACAAATAATGAAGTGTCTATTTTTTGCAGATGATAATAAATGATGATGAATTGTTACGTGAAGGATATGGTAATATGAATAATGAAGTTTTTCTTTGCAGATGATGAAAATGATGACGTTTATATATTTTCTGTTAGTTAAGAAATGCTATGTAGTTATTTAAGTATTTGTTGCAGTTCCTTTGACAGCATGTCATATGTCGCATTGTTTAATGGCTGAATGTTTTGGGAAAGACAGCTAGAGCACACACATATTAAGTACACGTTTCATTACCTGTTAATTCGAAGTTTATTACTTTTCAGCATAATATACATGTTTTCTTTCAGGTCAATAATCTGTTTTGTATTTTTTCCAGGAGAAGCTTTTGATGATATTAGTATGCTATAAACACATAGTTATGAAACCTGTTGTAATACTTGGATTTTTTACCCATTTGGGTGTGTCATTCATGAATGTGATAACATATACTCTACTTGTTTCATAATCTTGTTACAGCTGACTCATGACTAATGACATTATTAATCCTTACTTCTAGCAATAAGTCAAAAGCAAATATTTTCATGCCCCAGCAATTGACTATTGATCCCAATGCAATGCATTGCTAGCACAAAAAAAAATTTATTATTACCAGTCCCAACTATTACCAGTATACAAATAAATAATGCTACCAGTTTAAGATATATTTTTAATCCTAAATATAATGCAAATTTTTCTGATGTATTGATTCCATTATGTCTATGTATTAGTGGACTACTGACCTTGAGTAATAGTTACAATGTCTTACATTTTAAATATGTCTTATGTCACTTACATGATATCTTATATAAACACTAGCAGCTTGATGCTACATGCAATAACTCTTGTTTTGAATGATGACTTCTGAATAATGTATAAAAAATGCTTTGTAACTGGCCAATGAGTGCCAATAATTACTGTAATGAGATATGATGTCAATGATTACTGTAATGAGATGACTCATGTTTAAATGCTATGACACTAATTACTGTAATGAGAAGACTTATGATACCAATAATTGCTGTAATTAGATAACTTATGAATAATGTTCTGTAATAATTACTGTAATGAGATAACTTATGCAGAAATGCTATATTTGGTTGGTTGTGTTGGGGAAGGAGACCAGACAGCGAGGTCATTGGTCTCATCGGATTAGGGAAGGACAGGGAAGGAAGTCGGCCGTGCCCTTTGAAGGGAACCATCCCGGCATTTGCCTGGAGCGATTTAGGGAAATCACGGAAAACCTAAATCAGGATGGCCGGACACGGGATTGAACCGTCGTCCTCCCGACTGCGAGTCCAGTGTCTAACCACTGCGCCACCTCGCTCGGTGCAGAAATGCTATACCAATGATTACTGTAATGAGATGACTTATGCATAAATGCTATGCCAATAATTACTGTAATTAGATGACTTATGAATAATGTTTTGTAATAATACTCCATACATAGTACATAAACGTTTAGTAACTAGCCAATGAGTGTCAATAATTACTGCAATGACATGAGTTCTTAATAATATTTTGTTATACTCTATAAATGAATGGCAATGATTACTGTAATGAGGTGACATATGCATAAATGTTATGCCAATAATTACTGTAATTAGATGACTTATGAAAAATGTTTGTAATACCCCATACATAGCACATAAATGTTTAGTAACTAGCTAATGAGTGCCAATAATTATTCAAATTGGTTGATTACACTAGTGTAATTCTGAATGATGACTAGTATAAGACTTAATGTCCTTCACCTTCTGACCTAATTACCAGCAATTACTGCAATGTCTGTATGTCCTGTCCATCCTCATGATCATGGAGCACTATATTTGGTTTTTGCACTAATTCTACGTTGATATAAAAGTATGGATTCCACCAGAATGTGGTGTTGACACACCAAGGTGTCCACACCTTGAACAATGGAGATGTCATTATGGTGCTACTGTTTGGTGTACCTAATGTACTACCAAAATGATAACATAGAATATTAATACAACATTTCAGTGTCTTGGCTACACTGATAAATACTTCAGGGAAGAGAACTTCAGATTGTCTCACTTGGTGTTGTGCTTCTGTGGAAACATATGGACATTTCGTGCACCTATGTGCAACCCACTGTGCTACAACCATGATGCTATCCTTCCCATTCCTTTCCTAGTTCTTGTAAAATGTTAAAGACTTATACAGTGCGTGTGCACATTATTTCATCTCTTAATGTAATCAGTTCTTGTACAAAATACTGAAACATTTTACAGTGTGTGTGCACTTAATTTCTTTTTTTAATGTATTCAGTTCTTGTAAAAAATGCTAAACACTTTTACAGTGCGTGTGCACTTTGTTTCACTTCTTAATGTATTCAGTTCTTGTACAAAATGCTAAAAACTTTTACAGTGCATGTGGACTTTATTTCATTTGTTAATGTATTCAGTTCTTGCAAAAAAAATGCTAAAGACTTATACAGTGCATGTGCACTTCATTTCATTTGTTAATATGACCAGTTCTCCTAAATATGCTAAAGACTTTTGCAGTGCATGTGCACTTTATTTCATCTCTTAATGAGATCAGTTCATGTAAAAATGTTAGAGACTTATACAGTGTGTGTGCAGTTTATTTCATTTCTCAATATATTTAAATTCTTGTAAAATGATAAAGACTTATTCAGTGCATGTGCACTTTATTTCATTTCTCAACATGTTTCAATTCTTGTAAAATAGTAAAGACTTTTACAGTATGTGTGCACTTTATTTCATTTCTTAATGTATTCAGTTCTTGTAAAATGCTAACGACTTTTACAGTACATGTGCACTTTATTTCATTTGTTAATGTATTCAGTTCTTGTAAAAAAGTGCTAAAGACTTTTACAGTGTGTGTGCACTTCATTTCATTTGTTAATATGATCAGTTGTCCTAAATATGCTAAAGACTTTTACAGTTCATGTGCACTTTATTTCATTTCTTAATGTTTAAGTTCTTGTAAAATGATAAAGACTTATACAGTGCATGTGCACCTCATGTCATTTCTTAATATATTTTGTACTCATTGCATATACATTTGGTCATTTCCTAATACGTTCTGAACTCAGTGCGTGTGCACTCTATTTCATTTCTTAATACGTTCTGTACTTAATGTTATATATATGTATATACTTTGAGAATTTTTGCCCCCCCCCCCCTCAGTGGAGGGTTATGTAAGAGGTCCATGATTAAGGAACTTGTTGCTAGCGCACTCGAGCGGATGTAATTTCGATGGATTGCTCACGCGCTGCCTGTGATATGTAAGCTATAAGAGAATCTCAGACCAGGGAGCAGTGTTGTATGCAGTAAGAGCAGTGTCTGTAGCAGTAGGAGTAAGTAGTTGCTAGCAAGCAGTTGTGTGTGTGGAGTTGGCTGGGCCGGTCATGGGGAGCAATGGGGGAGCCTGAGCGATATAATATAAGGTAAAATCAGCCTCGCGCATATGTACTATTGTTATGTCAAGCCCTATGTAAATGTTTTTAAAAATCTCTTAATAATAATCTTTCTTATAAAAAATTATTTTTTGATAATCATTCATCTCAATTTAAAGAACTTACTAATTTCTCCAATCCATGGTCATCCCAATTATTGTAAAGAAAAATCAGTTGTTTCTTTTTATACATGACAAATCTATCGGCCAGCATTGCACAGGGCTGTGCCAGAAAAATTTCTTATAGGAGCAGATATATACGCATTATCCAGCAACCTTATTGAGGTAAGAATTTTCAATTTATTCAGTATGATCTTTCAGGGCCATGACGCAGCACTGCTGACGTCCAAAATTTACCAGTTTAAATTCACAGCCAATTATTGAAAGGTTATCTATGAGTCACATTTTTTTATTAAGATAATAGTCACATTTTATTGTTCCAAGGTTACAGAATTTATATGTGGGAGGTTACGCTGAATGTGAATTATATACTTATATTTTTTTGTCTGTTGGGAGGTTACACTAAATGTGAATATTATTTATATTATTTTTTCTATTGGGAGGTTACATTGCAACTAAAAAGTCATCGATTAGCTGAATACAGGTCACAGTGTATAAAATTGTATAAACTTGCATAAAAATTCTGTCATCGAGTTTCCCATGTACTATGAATATAAATAAAATAAGAATACTTTTGTTTGAAAATTAGTCATATTTATGCATGTTGATGACAATGCACACAATCCTACATTAGCTGAAAATATAGTAATATAATGCCTGGACAACATAAAATTGCAATAATTGCCAAGGGCTAATTCTTTAAAAGGATTGTTGTTATTGTTGTTGCTGTGATCATCAGTCCAAAAACTGGAGTGATGCAGCTTTCCTTGCTGGTCTATCTTACATAGATCTCTTCATCTCTGCATAACTACCAACATCTATTTAACAATAGAACGGCGGAAGGGGTCAAAATGACCCCTGGCATACATTTTTCGTTCATTGCCATATCCAATTTATTTACTTCGTTAGTGAAATTATGAGACTTTTTCTAATTTTTTCTCCTCTTTTTGAAGATCTTTTAGTAATTACAAAATATTTTAGTTTTCTTCGTCATTTCATTCAGTAACCTAGATCTGCGGAAGGGGTCAAATTGACCACATCGTAATTTCTCTTCTGAATGTAAACAAATTATCCAACAATACAGTGGCAAGAGTGAGCAGTAAAGCTGAGCAGTTGATTCTCATTGTTGTGACTTGGCACATGTTCATTCCAGTCCGCCGCAGCTTATGTTGCGTCACTCAGGCAGTATTTGTCCATGAAACACGTTTTCGAACTTGTATCGTCAGCGTCGACTTTCTGATGAAGAAGTGTTACTTCTCTTAGAGAATCCCGAAGTTGAATCAGAAATTGACTTCACTAATGAAGATGATGATTATGTACCTGACACAAGTGAAGATGAAGACATTGTGAACGAGGGGCGATTAGTGGAAGAGGATTCAGATGCTGATATACGTCAATCATCATCTCTTTCACCACAGCAGCTACAATTGAAAGTGTCTACAGAGATGATAGCAAGGGATGAAACCATGTGGGACATCGGAAATTATTTATCTTCTGGAAGGCGGTCAGCTAAGAATGTTCTGAAGGGGGGAGGAGGACCCACCGTGTATGCTTGCCAACTAGTAGACAGCTCCATCATCAGTGCCTTCTGTCTTATTTTCCATGAAGCGATGCTAAGTCTCATGAAGAAATAAAATCAAAAATGGTTCAAATGGGTCTGGGCACTATGGGACTCAACATCTTAGGTCATAAGTCCCCTAGAACTTAGAACTACTTAAACCTAACTAACCTAAGGACATCACACACACCCATGCCCGAGGCAGGATTCGAACCTGCGACCGTAGCAGTCCCGCGGTACCGGACAGCAGCGCCAGAACCGCTAGACCACCGCGGCCGGCATGAAGAAATACACAGAATCAAATGTTTGAAAAGTACCAAAAAACAATGACTGGACTGTGTCACTTGAGGAACTGGAGGAACTATAGCCATCATGTATTGTGCACAAAAGGTATGTCTGTAGAAGGTCTCTGGTCGCACTCTTGGGGGCCTGCTTTTATCAAGGACATTATGCCAAGGGACAGATTTCAGTAGCTTCTCATATTTCTCCGTTTTGGTGAAAAATCAAGCCCGGCTGAACGCCTGGCAGCCAACAAATTCGCTTAGGATCTGAAATTTGGGGAAAGTCCATCGAAAACAGTATTGGCGCTTACCCCCCTGCACAAAATATGATCATTAACGAGCAACTGTTACCAAGCAAAGCAAGATGCAGGTCCACTCAATTTACGTCCAACAAACCAGACAAATATGGTCTCAAATTCTCGTTGGCTGTTAATGTAATGGCAAAGTATGTATGTAATGCTTTCTCATGCCTTGGCAAAGAGGACAGGCATAGAGAGAAACAACCACTTGGAGAGTGTCGTTCTCCATCTCATGGAGCCTTTTGTAAATCAAGGAAGAAATGTGACCACAGACAACTTCTTTACGTCTCTTCAACTTGCTAAAAACTCAAAGAAAAGAAAACTTTATTAGTTGGTACAATGAACAAGATCCGTCGTGAAATCCCCGTTGATGTAAGGAAGCCGCAGAGACTGTGCAATACTGCACAACAGTAGCAACGCAGACTGCAACTTGACTGTATACAAAGAAAAGAAGAATAGAAAATCATTCTTCTTGAGTATGCTGCTTGCTGAAGTAACAATAAGAAGGGAAGGAAAGAAAAAGCCTGAAACCGTAACACTCTACGTACAATGCAACAAAGTACAGGGTGGAAGTGGTTGATTAAGAGACCCGTAAATGTACTGCGAAGGTTGCATGTAGGAAATGGTCAATGCATGTCTTCTACAACATATTGGACATGGCGGCAATAAATGCATAGGTCATCTATAATATAGTAACAAACAAGAAAATGGAAAGGAAGAAGTTCATACTTCAACTGGCAAATGAACTCAAGGGAACGAAAGAGCAAGAACATTAGGCAAAGGAAGAGGATATGGGACTGAAATCACCTAGAAAGCGGAGGAAGTGCCAAATCAGCCTCTGAAAAGGCAACAAGACCAGAGAAAACTGTGAAAAGTGACACAAAGTCATGTGCAGGAAATATGCACGTGAAACAGAAATCACCTGTGCTAAGTGCGTCTAGCAGCTTGAAATGACTTGAGTGAAAAATAATACAGAGCTTTTTGTAAAACTCATGTGAGAGTCAAATGGGCCAAATACACTAAATGTGTGTAGAAGGTTGTATGAATAGTTAATAAATTAAAAGCTATAGTTAAGTAACTTGTTAGCAGTAACAACAATAAATCTGTATGATGGATTGTTGTTCAAATAAATTAGTACTTATTATTTATAATTGTAAATAATTGTTGTGATTTCTAGAAATAAAGTATGAATTAACAAACACTAAAAAAAGTACTTGTTTCAGTCAAATACGAAAATATTTTATGTTGGGTCTAAATGACCCATTTCCACCGTTTTAGGGATGTCAGAAACTACGCAGTTCTAGTGTTCTCTCCCCCTTTCCCCCCCACTTCCCTCCTGTTACCAAACTGACGATTTACACATTCCTCAGCATGCCTCAGGACGTGTCCTATCAATTGATCCCTTCTTTTAGTCAAGTTGTGCAGCAATTTTTTTTCTCAATTTCAATACAATACCTACCCATTTGTTATTCCATCTACCCATCTAATGTTCAGCATTCTTCCATAGCACAGCTTCTTCTTGTTCGAATTCCCTACTGTCCACATTCCACTTCCATAAAGACTACACTCCAGACTTCCTAACACTTGAATTTACATTAGTTGTTAACAAATTTCTCTTTTACAAAAATGCTTCTATTGTTATTCCAAGTCTGCATTTTGTATCTACCCACAACGACCAGCAACCATTATTTTGCTACCAAAATAACAAAACTAATCCCTACCTTTAGTGTGTCATTTGCTCATCTAATTTCCTCAGCATTGCCTCATTTGTTTCGACTATATTCCATTACCCTGGTTTTACTCTTAGTGATGTTCATTTTATAATCTCCTTTCAAAAGACTGTTCATTCCACGCAGCTGGTCTTCTAACAGCCGTGTACCGCAAGTCTCTAGATGAACGGTAGGTTCCAAATGATTGGAAAAGAGCACATGTAGTCCCAGTCTTCAAGAAGGGTCGTCGAGCAGTTGCGCAAAACTTTATACCTATATCTCTGAGATCGATCTGTTGTAGAATTTTAGAACATGTTTTTTGCTTGTGTATCATGTCATTTCTGGAAACCCAGAATCTACTCTGTAGGAATCAACATGGATTCCGGAAACAGCGATCGTGTGAGACCCAACTCGCTTTATTTGTTTACGAGACCCAGAAAATATTAGATACAGGCTCCCAGGTAGATGCCATTTTCCTTGACTTCCGGAAGGCGTTCGATACAGTTCCGCACTGTCGCCTTATAAACGAAGTGAGAGCCTACGGAATATCAGACCAGCTGTGTGACTGGATTGAAGAGTTTTTAGCAAACAGAACACAGCATGTTGTTCTCAATGGAGAGACGTCTACAGACGTTAAAGTAACCACTGGCGTGCCACAGGGGAGTGTTATGGGACCATTTCTTTTCACAATATATATACATGACCTAGTAGATAATGTCGGGAGTTTCACGCGGCTTTTCGCGGATGATGCTGTAGTATACAGAGAAGTTGCAGCATTAGAAAACTGCAGCGAAAAACAGGAATATCTGCAGCGGATAGGCACTTGGTGCAGGTAGTGGCAACTGACACTTAACATCGACAAATGTAATGTATTGCGAATACATAGAAAGAAGGATCCTTTATTGTATGATTATATGATAGCGGAACAAACACTGGTAGCAGTTACTTCTGTAAAATATCTCGGAGTATGCGAGCGGAACAATTTGAAGTGGAATGATCATATAAAATTAATTGTTGGTAAGGCGGGTGCCAGGTTGAGATTCATTGGGTGAGTCCTCAGAAAATGCAGTCCATCAACAAAGGAGGTGGCTTACAAAACACTCGTTCGACCTATACTTGAGTATTGCTCATCAGTGTGGGATCCGTACCAGGTCGGGTTGACAGAGGAGATAGAGAAGATCCAAAGAAGAGCGGCGCGTTTCGTCACAGGGTTATTTGGTAAGCGTGATAGCGTTACGGAGATGTTTAGCAAACTCAAGTGGCAGACTCTGCAAGAGAGGCGCTCTGCATCACGGTGTAGCTTGCTGTCCAGGCTTCGAAAAGGTGCGTTTCTGGATGAGGTATCGAATATATTGCTTCCCCCTACTTATACCTCCCGAGTAGATCACGAATGTAAAATTAGAGAGATTCGAGCGCGCACGGAGGCTTTCCGGCAGTCGTTCATCCCGCGAACCATACGCGACTGGAACAGGAAAGGGAGGTAATGACAGTGGCACGTAAAGTGACCTCCGCCACACACCACTGGGTGGCTTGCGGAGTATAAAGGTAGATGTAGATGACCTCCTTAGCCGACTCTGACAGAATTACCTCATCAGCAAACCTAAAAGATTTTATTCCTAAAAAAGGGATAGTATGAAAACATTTATAGATACACCACCGACAGCTATTGGAAATTTCAGCATGATCACGTATAGATATGTAGATATATGCAAATAGTGTATCTTTTGTACCTAAAAATATTTGCAAAGACCGAAGCTCAGTGTAAAATAGAAACAGTTCATGTAGGAGATGTCGTTGTGTGTATACAATTCGAGCTTAATACAGCACGAATGAGCTGTGTGGTATCACTTAGCAAAATATTCCTGTAAAGGTATTTTAACAGGACAGTAACTGAGATGTGGGAAGAGGAATGATCGAGTGTCTCGTTTCAATACAGCACGTTTTATTTGCGAGTAAAAAATAAGTTTGTACAAAAAGTGAGCACGACACTTCACTAACAGTATAACGGAAGAGACGCGATTGTGGCTCAGGACGCCAAACGACAAGAGACGGCAATGGGGGAGCACGTGGATTGTGCAGTGGGACTATCCAAAGATCTGTCTCCGGCATTTGCCGTCGTGTCCGCGCTGCTGGCCGTAGGGGCAGGACTTGAAGCTGGGCATCGAGTTCAGCATGGCCTTACTCCCGGGCTGGTCGGACGCGGGGGGTGCGCCGGTGGTGGTGGCGGTGGTGGCAGGAGCCACCCGCGAACGCTGCGGCCACCAACTGAGCGCCGGGCTCTGCTGCCGTCTGCCGAAGAAGAAGCCCGCCTCTGCCGGTGGCGGCAGCACCGTCGTGGCCACCAGCACCAGCAGCAGCAGCGCCAGCGTCGACGCGGGGATAGGCACACGACTGCAGCTCATGTCGCCCACACTGTCAGACAGAAGACGATGATTGTCACAGGATTACCTGTCACTGTAAGACTGCTCCCAAAACCATAAAAAAATAGAAAAAATTAATACACTCACACGTTCACTATGTTTAACTTTTTTATGATCAGTTTAAAGGTGATCAACAGTTCCCTTTCATTACAAAGCACTGATCTACACTACTGGCCATTAAAATTGCTACATCACGAAGCGACGTGCTACAGACCCGAAATTTAACCGACAGGAAGAAGATGCTGTGATATGCAAATGATTAGCTTTTCAGAGCATTCACACAAGGTTGGCGCCGGTGGCGACACCTACAACGTGCTGACATGAGGAAAGTTTCCAACCGATTTCTCATACACAAACAGCAGTTGACCGGCGTTGCCTGGTGAAACGTTGTTGTGATGCCTCGTGTAAGGAAGAGAAATGCGTACCATCACATTTCCGACTTTGATAAAGGTCGGATTGTAGTCTATCGCGATTGCCGTTTATCGTATCGCGACATTGCTGCTAGAGTTGGTCGAGATCCAATGACTGTTAGCAGCATATGGAATCGGTGGGTTCAGGAGGGTAATACGGAACGTCGTGCTGGATCCCAACGGCCTCGTATCTCTAGCAGTCGAGATGACAGGCATCTTGTCCGCATGGCTGTAACGGATCGTGCAGCCACGTCTCGATCCCTGAGTCAACAGATGGGGACGTTTGCAAGACAACAACCATCTGCAAGAACAGTTCGACGACTTTTGCAGCAGCATGGACTATCAGCTCGGGGACCACAGCTGCGGTTACCCTTGACGCTGCATCACAGACAGGAGCGCCTGCGATGGTGTACTCAACGACGAACCTGGGTGCGCGAATGGCAAAACGTCATTTTTTCGGATGAATCGAGGTTCTGTTTACAGCATCATGATGGTCGCATCCGTGTTTGGCAACATCGCGGTGAACGCACATTGGAAGTGTGTATTCGTCATCGACATACTGGCGTATCACCCGGCGTGATGGTATGGGGTGCCATTGTTTACACGCCACGGTCACCTCTTGTTCGCATTGACGGCACTTTGAACAGTGGACGTTACATTTCAGATGTGTTACGACTCGTGGTTCTACGCTTCATTCGATCCCTGCGAAACCCTACATTTCAGCAGGATCATGCACGACCGCATGTTGCAGGTCCTGTATTGGCCTTTCTGGATACAGAAAATGTTCCACTGCTGTCCTGGCCAGCACATTCTCTAGGTCTCTCACCAATTGAAAACGTCTGGTAAATGGTGTCCGAGCAACTGGCTCGTCCCAATACGCCAGTCACTACTCTTGATGAACTGTGGTATCGTGTTGAAGCTGCATGGGCAGGTGTACCTGTACACGCCATCCAAGCTCTGTTTGACTCAATGCCCAGGCGTATCAAGGCCGTTATTAAGGTCAGAGGTGGTTGTTCTGGATACTGATTTCTCAGGAGCTATGCACCCAAATTGCGTGAAAATGTAATCACGTTTCAGTTCTAGTATAATATATTTGTCAAATGAATACCCGTTTATCATCTGCATTTCTTCTTGGTGTAGCAGTTTTAATGATCGTGCATACACGGTGATTCAGCTGCCCCTACAGCTGGGTTTAATGCAACCCACAGCCCCTTCAAATACCATGTGCAAACCGCTACGGTCGCAAGTTTGAATCCCGCCTCGGGCATGGATGTTTGTGATGTCCTTAGGTTAGTTAGGTTTAATTAGTCCTAAGTTCCAATAGTGCTCAGAGCCATCTGAACCATTTTAATAACTCGAAAGCTGTGGCTTCCAGTTGTAATGGTACATGAATTACGTAACCATTGCGGCACCTCATCTCAGCCTCTCGATACCAGCAATATTTTACTGTGTTTCTGTAAAATACTTAACATATTTCTGTAACAACATTTAGATTTGATTTCATTAATGTAGAGGTACTTTGATACATCGATATGTTTATATTGCAATGATATTATTCTTATGTGTATTCTCTCTTTTGTCACTATGATCTTTGACGTACTTGTAACTCTGATTTTTGGCCGCGTAAGCGGTTATTAGGGAGTCAAGTCTTGGTCGTCATGTTGAAAAGACGCAAATTGTAGTCAGTTTATGAAATGTGAACTTTAACAGTGAGGAAGATATTTTCAAGTATGTTTTATATTGTGAAGTGATGTTTTGTGAGCTACGTGATATTGCAACAAAAGTAATAAAAAAGAAGTGTAACTTAAATTCGGAGTGCTGATTACTTTTTTTTTGCATCACCATTGTGCTAACTTGCAAAAGTTTACTCTTCAAGAATGGTTTGTGAATCGCATCTATAAAACTTTTGAATATCGCAGAATAACACCTAGGCCTCTTTGCATCAGAGCATGGAATCATCACCACCTAGATTTTAGACGATTGAGCCATGAGTTCACAACGAGACCAGCGTGGGAAACACGAAAAGATGAGTGCCTAGTTTATCCATTATTTCATGAAATGACTTTATTAACTGTGCTCTAATGACACCTGCCACATAATATAACGTTTTTGTTGCCAGAAAATGCAATATTTAGTAGCGTGAGCAACACTACAATCATAATTAATTTTTGACCTTAGTTGTGGTAGGATCGTTAGACAGTGAAAACATATAGCAGTATAAAATTTAGCCACATTAAATTTTTTACAAAAGGTCCCATTAATTACTTTTGTATGACTAATAGTTTCCACGTAGCAAGCGAGAAAATTTTGCGAATGGTATTTGAAGGGATTGTGGGCTGCATAAGAATCAGTTGTAGTGGCAGCTGAATCACCCAATATAAAAACAAGTCGTTGTTTAACTTTGTTATCAAAATTCTCCACAAGTGGTTGACCAATTTACTTCACTTTTTTACAGCATACTCTAATGAACGTTTTGACAGACACAACCTACAGTTTCTTAAATATGTGTAATATAAAAACATATGTGATATACATAAGGAAAACGTTGTTACCAAAAATCTTGAGAAGCACTTGCCTGATTTAAATCAAATTTTTGCACGATACTCTAATAAACATTTGGACAGATCTCGAGTACGAATTTTTATTGTACATAATATATACATTGATCAGCCAGATCATTATCCCCACCTATCTAATAGCCGGTATTTCCACCTTTAGCACAGATAACAGCTGCGCCACGTCATGGCATGGAAGCAATGAGTCCTTTGTAGGTTGCTGGAGGGAGTTGGCACTACATCTGCACACACATCACCTAATTCCCGTAAATTCCGGGAAGGTGGGAGATGAGCTCTGACGCCACGTTCGATCACATTCCAAACGAGTTTGATTAGGATCAGATCTGGAAGCTGGGGGGCCAGCATATCAACCGGAACTCGCCACTATGTTCCTCGAACGAGTTCCTTACACTCCTCGCCTTGTAGCATCCTCTTTATCTTGTTGAAGAATATCACTGCCGACAGGAAACATGATAATCATAAAGGGCTGGCTCTAGGCACTATGGGACTTAACATCGGAGGTCATCAGTCCCCTAGACTTAGAACTACTTAAACCTAAGGACATCACACACATCCATGCCCGAGGCAGGATTCGAACCTGCGACCGCAGCAGCTCCGTGGTTCCAGACTGAAGCGCCTAGAACCACACGGCTACCACGTCCGGCCAATCATAAAGGTATATGCATTGTCTGCAACCAGTGTACGATACTCCTTGGTCGTCATGGTGCCTTGCACGAGCTCCACTGGATCCATGGGCGCCCACATTAATGTTCCCCAGAGAACATCGTCGACTTACCGCTGTACTGAAATGGGACCGCAGACCATCACTCTTGGTTGTCGGGCCATATGGCGAGTGACAATCAATCTGGTGCTCCACCGTTGTCCACGGCGTCTCCAGGCACGTCTCCGTTGGACATCAGGGCTCATTCAGAAGCGAGACTCATCACTGACGACAGTTCTGCTCCAGTCCACGAGATTCTAGGCCGAAGACATGTCTGAAGACGCCCCAGACACCAGTGGGATATCAATCTCCCTGACGCCCCTCCATAGCGTCCCTGGTGGTCTCAGGTGCCATTTCATTTCATACCAGGAGTCATTCGGATGTCAACTGCGGCACCTTTACAGCCTAGCGGTACGTCGACGATATTCTACGCTCCGTCTCACTGCCACTATAAAATGGCGCACAGCGTCTTCACTTTATCACTGGGCTGCGCCATTTTGTTTTGGCCTCTCTAGCAGCGTGGTACGGCACTGAGTCGTGGGGACTCTAATCTTCTTCTTTTGCTTGTGCCTTTGTCCTGCAATGACGCAGGGTCGGCATGGTAAATCAGATTTGGCAAGGTTAATTGAAGGGGTCGCCAGATGCCTTTCCTGCCCCCACCCCATACCCCCCGGGATGGAATTAGTGTACCCCAACTGTCTGTGTCTAGTGTAATCCATGGAATAGTGCGAATGTGGTCAGATGCCTGCGAACCGTGGAACTGAGGCGGGACGTGGGGAACAGCCCGGTATTCACCTAGTGGGATGTGGAAAACCGCCTAAAAACCACATCCAGGCTGACCGGCACACTGGCCTCCATCGTTAAGCCGCCAGGCGGATTCGATCCGGGGCTGGCGCGTCTAGCCAAGAATCAGTGCTCTCGGCTAACCTGGCGGGTCGTGGGGACTTTAATGTGTACCAGGACTACAGACATGTGGCTACAAATAAATAAAAAATTCATTATGTAACTTTCTTTAATTGACGCGTAATTAAAACTGTATGACTTTTTCTTTGAGATCGTTTTTAACTGCAGTGTTGCAAAAGGCAGTTTGTGCAAAATGGTATCAAGCATGACGTTGTAACATTAATGTCCATCAGATCGAAACCGATCATAAGGAAGTAAGTATAGTTTCCCAACAAGTGGTGAAGTGTGGTAAGATAGAATCCAGTGGTTCCAGCGAGGGCAGACACATGACGTTTCACTCTCCAAAACGTTGTCTATATTACTGGAAAGAAAGCAGTATTTTTTGAAATGCTGTTTAATAATTTGTTGTTATAGAAAATGTCGAGATTGAATTGTTATAATAGCCGAATATTATATTATTATATTATATTATATTATATATTATATTATATTATATTATTCAATTACCAAATTGAGCTGTGATCTAAATCCGTCTGCAGTCTATAATTAAGGAACAAATTTAGCAAAAGTTAGTTACTACAAAAATAAAATCAGAGATTGGCGTCCGTCATAAACAAAAATAAAACTAGTGACAGTCGTCCAATGTGTTGAATGAAGATGAAGTAGCTGCAGTGTGAAAGAGTCATCTTGAAAAGTCATGTATACGTAATATCCTTTCTTCCAGTGGTGATAGACCCACAAGGTACGCAGGAGAACGTAAGCACAGATTGGATAGTAGGAGCGATATATTGTCAGAAATAAGCAATAAGGGCGCATTGTGACCTGTACCAGGGTAGCTCACTCAGACGACGAAGAAACAGAGAGAAAAAGTCGGTAAGAGCATTACACGCGGAAGTCAAGGTTCTAGATTCGAGTCCCGATCCAACATACATTTTTCTGTAAGGTTCTTTCAGAAAAATAGCGGCGCTTGAATAGGGAATTAACGTCCCTGGTTACCGCGGTCAAAGCCATGGGTTTGATTGTCGCTAACGACAAATTATTTTTCGGATGTGAAGACAAGAAGGGGAACAACTCGATTCAATAATCAGCGAGTGTGACGCGTTAACTACTAACTACCACAGTGTTTTAAAATCGAAAGGCTTCTAACAGACTGGGAGCCAAATTTACAATTTACAATTTATCGAGGAATTTTTCTAATTCCTCACGATGAGCAATAATCATACTCATACCAGAATAGCCATTAGTTCCTCTCATAGCAAGTTGTTAAGTGATGTTCTATTTAAGATCCCAGCGTTTGCAGCTCTGAAAGAAAATGAAAAGAAACGTCACTTAAACGTGAACGCTATTTTCATCGTGCATACGTTCATACGTTATTAATCGGAAATAATTTGCAGCATTTTGCAGACATAAATGATATTACAGTCGAACCGTACTAGAAAGGTCATTCGTGCTTCCCTTTTTACAAAAATCTAGCTTTTCTAGATTAGCCTTCCATTCCGCTCTGCCTAACGCCTCTTCTTGACATGTAAGAAATATTATATATTATGTTTATTATTGAAGCGTAAAAGATTCGTTCCAATTTACGCTCCTCTGCTCAGTTCGTGGAAAATGCACTGGGAGTAACCTTCGCGGTTTGCCCTTGACTTCCCGACAGCTGGCTTCCGCGTGACATGGCTTCCGGTCGCTAGAGCGCTTGCCAAGACGGCAACCTACGTAGGCTTTCCATCACTCATGTTTCCGCAAAACTTTCTCCGAACATAATTTCAGCGTAAGAGTCTGAACTTTCCCAGTCAGCGTCACTATATTTATTGTCCCTACTCGTGTTTCTTGTATTCGTGATCTTTACATCATCGCAAGATCCAGCTTATTATTCAGATTTGTACCACCGAACCGGTCTTGTGTATGAAAGGTACCACTGCCTAATATGAGATTTACACTACTGGACATTAAAATTACTACCCCACGAAGATGATGTGCTACAGACGCAGAAATTTAACCGACAAGTAGTAGATACTCTGATATGCAATTGATTAGGTTTTCAGAACATTCACACAAGGTTGCCGCCGGTGGCGATACCTACAACGCGCTGACACGAGGAAAGTTTCCAACCGATTTCTCATACACAAACAGCGATTGACCGGCGTTGCCTGGTGAAACGTTGTTGTGATGCATCGTGTAAGGAGGAGAAATGTGTACCATCACCTTTCCGACTTTGATAAAGGTCGGATTGTAGCCTATGGCGATTGCGGTTTATCGTATCACGACATTGCTGCTAGAGTTGGTCGAGATCCAATGACTGTTAGCAGAATATGGAATCGGTGGGTTCAGGAGGGTAATACGGAACGTCGTGCTGGATCCCAACGGCCTCGTATCACCAGCAGTCGAGATGACAGGCGGCTTATCCGCATGGCTGTAATGGATCGTACAGCCCCTCTCGATCCCTGAGTCAACAGATGGGGACGTTTGCAAGACAACAACCATCTGCACGAACAGTTCGACGACGTTTGCAGCAGCATGGACTATCAGCTCGTAGACCATGGCCGCGGTTACCCTTGACGCTGCATCACAGACAGGAGCGCCTGCGATGGTGTACTCAACGACGAACCTGGGTGCGCGAATGGCAAAACGTCATTTTTTCGGATGAATCCAGGTTCTGTTTACAGCATCATGATGGTCACATCCGTGTTTGGCGACATCGCGGTGAACGCACATTGGAAGCGTGTATTCGTCATCGACATACTGGCGTATCACCCGGTGTGATGGTATGTGGTGCCATTGGTTACACGTCTCGGTGACCTCTTGTTCTCATTGACGGCACTTTGAACAGTGGACGTTACATTTCAGATGTGTTAAGACCCGTGGCTCTCCCCTTCATTCGATTCCCGCGGGACCCTACATTTCAGCAGGATAATGCACGACCGCATGTTGCAGATCCTGAACGGGCCTTTCTGGATACAGAAAATGTTCCACTGCTGCCCTGGCCAGCACATTCTCCAGATCTCTCACCAATTGAAAACGTCTGGTCAATGGTGGCCGAGCAACTGGCTCGTCACAATACGCCAGTCACTACTGTTGATGAACTGTGGTATCGTGTTGAAGCTGCATGGACAGCTGTATCTGTACACGCCATCCAAGCTCTGTTTGACTCAATGCCCAGGCGTATCAAGGCCGTTATTACGGCCAGAGGTGGTTGTTCTGGGTACTGATTACTCAGGATCTATGCACCCAAATTACGTGAAAATGTAATCACATGTCAGTTCTAGTATAATAAGTTTGTCCAATGAATACCAGTTTATCATTTGCATTTCTTCTTGGTGTAGCAATTTTAATGGCCAGTAGTGTAGTTCGCTTAACTTTCCGACGCATTCAATTCAGACCTTCTAGCGGGTTTGCTAAGTCTAATGCCAGACTGGATTATGTATCAGGTATGGCCAAATGTCTTTAACAGTCATTTGTTCTGCTGAAAAGGTAGCAGGTTTTTCGTTAATTTGTGTGTCATTTTCTACCCAACAGAACATCTAAATGAGAATTCCTCGGCTTGCAACCGTTGCTCGTCTTTTAATCTGACACGTTTGGCAATGGCCGTGTGACCCTCTGCCATACATTCGCCGTTGCCAACATCTACTGTCACATACGGTGGGAGGATCATTCAGACGTGGACTTTCTCATGAATTTAGAAATGAAGAGGCGAAAGAGAGGGCTGGTGTTTCAGATAACACTGCTACAGCAGATCATAACACCTAGGTTTAAGTCGTGTGACCACACGTTAAAGACGAAACCAACGAGTAAATCTAGAGAGGGTAGCTGAAGAGCTCAGCGCGCAGGAAGAACAAGATTACGCTAGACGGATATCATAAACATGGACGTTGCAGGAGTAGAAGGGGCACTGGACGATGTAGTGACCAATAGGGGTCGTAATAACAATAATAATTTGTTCTGGCTCTAGTAGCTGTTGTGAGCCATTAAATTGGATTTCGGTGACTTCTATGCCCCTAACCTGCTCAAGTAATCGTGCCGGGAAAAGAGGAACTACATTTTACGTAGAATCCGAACCACGTCTCACTCCTGGGAAATGTTTGCAGCGTTGAGAAGTGAAGATTAAATTAAATACTTAGTTAACAAATCTGTGGTCCGAACGGGACTCGATTCTGCGACTTGCGGGTATGCGCTTCGCCTCTAGACCACATAGCAAGTTATGAAAGCGGAATACACACAGAAACCGGGAAACTACAGTTTGTTAAATGGTGATGACGATAATGACGACAACTGTATATTTTTTTAATTTAGTCGCTAATTAACCTGCACCAAGTCGAGGTTCTATCGGTACGATTTTTATTTCAGAACACCTATGACCGTATTCTGGTACTGCGAAGACTGCTTTTTTCTGCATATCTGCACCTATTACGATAAACAAATAAGCTCTGAATTTATGAAAGAAGAGTATTATTTTATGAAATGATTACCCCGATGTTACTACACCACAGTCTTCTGTAATGATACAGAATTTTGCGCACAAACAGAACGATTTGCTTTCGAGACTACGATTAACAGAAGTAGCTCTTTTATTACGCCGAACGACTTGATAGCTTCGATGACCAAAAACGACCAACAAGAGTTGGCTGAGGTCTGAAAGCTCAATACGAGAACGTAGAGCAGTGTTACGGGGAACATCATACCGCCAATTAAATTTCAGCCTGACATATCTAACCTGACTTCCTATGGACAGATTTCCAACAACATAAATAAGTGCTTCACATCACAGATAGATTGTGGAAAGTTGTGTCAGCTTATGGTTCGCCTCAAGAAGTGTAGTATTCTTCATGGCTGGAAACATCATCCACGAATTTGATTTTATATTCTTATTTCCAATTTCAAATAAATCAGTAGAGATGAAAATAACGTTCCTATATCTGTGAATAGAGCTGTATCTACTGTTTTGAGTGGCTAGCGTAGAACAAGTCGATATGTTTGCAGCAGTTTGTTTAGCGTGAACGTATTGGTAATGTCCCTCGAGGATTTTTCTATACCAAAATTTACAACATTCATTAAGAAGAGAATATAGTCACATCTTCCCCAAATGGTAGCGTTATGCTCGTACTACCCTTTCACATTTGACTGATCGGAGTAATCCATCTGATTCAGTACACGCACCTGCGAATACATGACACAAGCAAGAACAATGAGGCTTTTTTAAATCATCTACTTAGGATCACCACACGTTTTACAGTTGGTCATCAGGTTTCAGTCCGTAACACAGAACATCTTGATGTCAAAACCTACAGGTTTTAAGTCGTGTGCACTTAAAGGTAGCTTCAGCATTAAAAGCATGCGTCTCTATGAAATGTATGACGTAATGCTCCTGTAGCATTTTATGTGAAAATAATCTGTTTCAAACTGACACGGTGTAAGGAGTATGCTTCGCCGACGATGGGCGAAGCATGACAGAATCTCTGACCAGAGAGTAGTTTATTGTTAGTTGTTGCTTGTCGCTAGCCTGCGCTAGTCTGCGCGAGTCGACAGTAGTAGTCTGCGCGAGTCGGATACAGTTGTAGTCGGTCGGATACAGTAGCGAGTGGACGGTAGTAGTCTGCGGGAGTCGGCATGCGTCGGCTGTGTGCTCTGCTCGCGACTCTGGTCAGGACTCCGGACGATGAGTATTGTTGTAGAAGGTAAAGAAGCATGCTTCGCCCATCGCCGGCGAAGCACACTCCTTACAACGGGTAACATAAAAATTATTGAGATCTTGGCTGAACTGATTTCAATAAAAGTATTTGTGATCAATGTTCCCAAGGCGTTACTGGGCCTCTGAAAGAAGAAATCAGTAAATGAAACAGAATCGTTTAATGACTGCAAACACCAAGCTCCGCTGATCTAGTATAAGATTATTTTCCACATCCTTGTTCAACTCTCGTTGAACTTAATTATTCCGACCCTAAAATTTGTCGATCGTCATGGAGGAGATTCGACGAAGGTAAAAATATTTTGCAACAAAACACCCCTACCACTAAAGTTTCCAGCCATTTATTTGAAATTTAATTACATTCTAAATCAGGATTACTCCACTTCAACATGTTGGAAACTGGTATTCTTTCCTAGAGGCTAAATTCCTTTCAACAAAAGTTCAGTCTTAACACTATGTAGAGAGTAGACATCCCTGATTAAAGTTGTGAATAAGTAGACAAAAGGACATTGTTTGTGGTGTATGACTCATCCCATCACAATTTTCACTGGCGGAATCACTAAAAAAAAGGTATTTCACACGCCTCTATGTGCAACTGTACAAAACATAAGGTACAATACTGTCGGAACTTACGATAATTAGAAACAAGCCTATTATTATGTTGCAAATAGCTTTAAAACTAATTCTACACTGACTAGAGCTTCGCGATATCATTTCCTTGGAAGACAGACATTTATCAGGGATAGGATGAAATTTAGCACCTCTGTCTTTTCTGTTTTCTGAATAGCAAAGAACTACTGTGATCTTACTACGTAGGTGTGCTTACCGTTACAGTTGCAAACAGATGTAGTATACTGCACTGATGGACTGGATGGCTGCCCTACAGAAAACAATATCTCTGGGTCGAATGGTCGCCTTTTATAGGGGTTGCCCACATCCAGGCAGAAAATCCAGGCTCAGTGCAACTGACTAACGGTGAATCAAATGTTCCCGGAATGGCCAGCGGTGACACAAGCAAGGCGCCGCTGACCTTCAGAGTTTTATGTGGGGATTGGACACGTGTGAGATGCAGGCGGCTCAGTATCGCGGTCTTCGCAGCTTTCGGCGCTCGACTATCGTTTCGGTTATCTTCTTCCGCGCGGTAATTGTGAGGCGGAAGCCAACGTAAACTTCCGCTTTGCAATTAGCTGGCAGCTACCGAAATTAATCTCGTATTTCCGTATCACAAAAGGAGCTGAGGGAAGATAATGTGTGCACCGCAGGCACGTACAAATATGTTTGACTACGCATCTGTGGTGTAACATAAATAAAGTAAAGACGGAGATTCAGAAGTTTATAGAATAAGAAGGAAACATTATAAACGCTAGTCAGAGTAGAATGGTCTCCTTAATGGTCCTCCAGATTTGTCTTCTGTGATCTGTACAAACCACTTACAGAGAGGGCTAGGACGGTACCTTTGAAAAGGTACAACTCATTTATTGCGTTATTCTTGTCCATTCCGAGACAGTGCATCGTTCGTTGCTGACCTCGCTGCTGACAGGACGCGTACAAACCACTGCGTACAAACCACTGCGAAAATAAATCGACGATAGCTTACGAAAGGTTATATTTAAATATATTTAGTGAAGATGGTGCCCCAAGTTCGTAAACATTTAAGAACGACGTAGATCAGTTGTCAAGGAAAAAAAAATTTCAAATGTGTGTTAAATCTTATGGGACTTAACTGCTAAGGTCATCAGTCCCTAAGCTTACATACTACTTAACCTAAATTATCCTAAGGACAAACACACACACCCATGCCCGAGGGAGGACTCGAACCTCCTCCTGGACCTGCCGCACAGTCCTTGACTGCAGCGCCCTAGACCGCTGTCGCCAAGAAAAAAATGGTTCAAATGGCTCTGAGCACTATGGTACTTAACATCCATGGTCATCAGTCCCCTAGAACTTAGAACTACTTAACCCTAACTACCCTAAGGACATCACACAACACCCAGTCATCACGAGGCAGAGAAAAACCCTGACCCCGCCAGGAATCGAACCCGGGAACCCGGCTATCGCCAAGAGCTGCTAATACTAATTAATACCTCTTTATCCACAATCGGCTTCCATCTTCAGCTAACCAGTTGTCTTAAGTCATTTACAACAGCTTACACGTCCATGTTAAAACTGTGGCAGTGACGTAGGATGTATTTCATCATTTGATGTCATGGTTTTAATACTGCTCTGTAAGCTGTTGACAATGTTGAGTGGAATATGCTTTCTAAAATGCTCAGTATAGCAGAGGGGTAAACTGTAGGGAGCGTAAGGATATTTACAACATGTATAAAAACCAAACGGCAGTTATAAGAGTACAGGGGCACGAAAGGGAAGCGGTGTTTGAGAAGAAGTGAGACAGGGTTGTAATCTATCGCCGGTGTTATGCAATATATAGATTGAGTAAGGAGTAAAGGAACCCAGCGAAAAATGTAGAGCAGGAATTAAAGTTCAGGGAGAAGAAATAAAATCTTTTAGATTTGCCAATGACGTGGTAACTCTGTCGGAGACAGCAAAGGACTTGGAAGAACAGTTGAACTGTATGGACAGCGTCTTGGAAGGAGTTTGTAAAATGAATACCAACAAAATCAAAACAAGAATAATGGAATGCAGGCGAATTAAATCAGGTGATGCAGAGGGAATTAGATTAGGAAACGAGACAAAGCAGGCGATGAGTTTTGTTATTTGGCCAGCAAAATAAGTGATGATGACCGAATTAGTGAGGATATAGAATGTAGAATGCAACGGCAAGAAAAAGGTTTCTAAAGAAGAGAAACTTGTTAATATGGAATACAGATTTAAGAGGTAAGAAGTCTGTTCTTAAAGTATTTGTATGGAGTGTAGCCGTGTATGGTAGTGAAACATGGACGATAAGCAGTTTAGACAAGAAAAGAATAGAAACTTTTGAAATGTTGTGCTACAGAAGAATGCTGAAGATTAGATGAGTAAATCACGTAACGAATGAGGAGGTACTGAAGAGAACTGGGTAGAAAAGAAATATTTGGAAAACCTGACTAGAGGATGGATTCGGTTGATAGGACACATTCTGAGACATCAACAAGTTAGTATTGGAGGGAAGTGTGTGAGGTAGGTATGTAAAAATTGTAAAGGAAGACCAAGAGATGAATACAGTAAGCAGATTCAGAAGGACATAAGATGCAGAAGTTATTCGCAGATGAAGAAGCTTGCACAGGATAGAGAGCTGCTGCAAAGCAGTCTTCGGATTGAAGATCGCCACAATAACAACAACAAGCTATTGTAAATGGCGTCCAGTTACCCGATGATGATCAGAAGATCGGAACCAGTTGTGAATAAAGAAGTTTGTACTAGAAACTCTTGGCGACTGAACTGCGCCGTTTTTTTTTTTTTTTTTTTTTTAATGGACGTTTGATACCACACCAAAGACACTGAAACGTATTAGCAAGATAATTTCACAAATATATGTGAAGTTTAGGTGAATAGCACGGTAGCTGTGCCTAGGAGACCTCACTGAAATGAAAGACCCGATATACGAATGGGATAATATATCGAAGAAAATTCATATCGTGGTCTTACCATTATGCGTGTGACCCACGCGGCTCGAAATATTAAATAATGTCCTCTCTGTGGGTGAATATTCGTTCAAGATAAAATTTAAAGAACATCGCACATGCCATCATCGTAACCTCATTTATTCGACACAAAAGAGATATGCTATTGAATATAATGGTTGAACGAGGTTATCTACTCATCCCATAAAAGCTATTAACAGTCTATACACAAACGACGAAGTTGCTATAGATATGGGAAACAAAAACACAGAGTCAATGATCACCAACAAAGTGCTAAGACAAGGATTCTGTATTTCCTAGACGTTGTTAGACATACACACCGTCAGGTGGCTTGCGGAGTATGGATGTAGACGTAGATGAAGTGATCAGTAAATGGAAAATGGTGAATAAAAGAAAAGGAACAACTTCAGATCCTGTGTATAGGACAAAAGCAGGTCCGTATGCCGATGTCCTAACACTGATTGCAGAAAATGAAGATGATCTTTACATATGAGTCCATAAGTTGCAGTAGTAAGCGTCAGACTAAAACCTAAAACGGTCTGTAAATGAAACGAAATGGATGACTTTTCAAGCCATACAACCTGTAAGACCAAATGTGATCTCGAAAAATAAAATCTTGGAACAAGTTATACGTTTCAAATATCTAGGTTGCGACATAACTTGCGAATACAACTATGACGTGGACCAAAAATTAAATATATCTACTTCCATTTATGAAACAATTATAAAAAAATTTGCAGAATAAAGTCAGGAAAGAAACCGAGTTGAAGTTTTCAAAATTGTAGGAGTATAAACCTTTATCTAACAACAAAACGTCGTAAAAGGAATGAGGATATAAGGAAGTATTTATGAATATATAAGCTAAACGAAAAAATAAGGTAAAATAAGACAAAATGGGAGAAATAGGTAACCATATGAATGGAGTAACACTCACGATAAAGGCTATACAAGAAATGGAGTATAGTAGCAGGCAGTTTGCCTAATGTACGAAGTGAAGAAAAAGACGAAAGAAATATATGTTTCTATGTATATAGACTGATGTGGCACGTGAAAATTTGTACCAAGGTTGTGAATCGAACCCTGGTCTACCTCTTCCTAGGCGGGTGTGTTCACATAAACACACGGATTACCCTTGAACACCTCGCTCTCTCTTGGATCCAAATTCTGTAGCAAGGTGGCTTAGTGGCTAACACACCTGCCTAGTAAGCAGAAGACCCGGGTTCGATTCCTTGCCTTGTAAAGTAATATCTGTATCAGACCAGTGAAATCTCTGAAATTGTGTCATTTCATTTATAGATATATGTGCAGAGACCAAAAGGAATCATGTGGCATTCTCAGAAACAAACTGGCTCCATATTCAGCGACTCACAGTCCAAAAAAATGGCTCAAATTGCTTTGAGCACTATGGGACTTAACTTCTGAGGTCATCAGTCCCCTAGAACTTAGAACTACTTAAACCTAACTAACCTAAGGACATCACACACATCCATGACCTAGGCAGGATTCGAGCCTGCGACCGTAGCGGTCGAGCGGTTCCAGACTGTAGCGCCTAGAAACACTCGGACACTCCGGCCGGCGACTCACAGTTCACCTTCGGATGTGTGCTACAACCCGACCGGTCTACCCTGATGCCTAGAAGAGCAGTTTTGGGAAAAATTCCTTCAGTCGACCCTCGTTTATCCGGCTCTCATTTATCCCGATATTCGATTCACCTTGATCGATTTTTTTTTTTTTCAGTACAGCAACTGTACAGTATTTTATAAGCCAGAATCGAAGGTAACACTCGTTAAATTTAAATTTAGCCAACCACCATTCATTGATGCTTGCGCTGTCTCAGATACCAAGTTAACGTTGAGTTGTACGGTACTGTAATCCTCAGTGTAATATGACTTCGAAGAGAAAGAAAGGTGGTAGTGATTACGAGCAGGAAGTTAGATATATTGCGTAGAATGGAGAAAGAAGAGGTGTTGAAAAAAATGTCGCTGAACTGCAAAGTTGTCAGAAGGGAAGGAAATTGAAGATTTTTGTTCCAAAATTACGTTTCCTGAGGATGGAGTTACTTCCAGTTGTTCATCTGCAAACGGTTACATTAGTGATGACGGATTATCTGAAGAAGTTGGCAGTCATTATGAAGACAGTATGACGTCATACAGAAGCAACAGCGTAGCTGCACAAAGGAATAGTTCATTTGGAACGCCATGGGAACTGTAGCTGAAATAATGTTAGTGAAACATCTACATGATTGTGGTGCACATAACAGCATATGTAGTTGTCTAAAAAGAAACTAACTGGTTATTTCAGTGCATAAGAAGACTATTTTTTTTAATTTTACTTAAAACCTATGTTATCAGAATACGCAATTTGTGTGTTTAGTAAAAATAGATATAATGTACGAGTTTCAACTTACTACATTATTTTCAGAATACACAAGACTATTATAAGAATTATATCTGATATTAATTCTAGAACAGCCTGCAAAAATACTGGTATTTTGACAACTGCTTAACAAATACTGCGTAATTCAGCTGCCACTACTGATCGGTTTTATGCAACCTGCAGTGCCTTCAAAAACCACAAGCTAGATCTTTATATTCTATCGTTTACCACGCGCAGACTATTAGTCCTACAGAAAAAATGAGCAGGACCATTTCGCAGGGAATTTAATGTATTTAAATTTTGGGCTATGGTATGTTTCCGCTGGAGTGCTTGCATTTGAAGGTCACCTTTGTGCGTTTTCCCTGAATAATTTAATAATTTGAAAACTGTGGCCTCTAGCGAAAACGCATCCCAGTACAAAATTTAACTACATTAAATTTCCTACAAAAGTGTTCCGTTCATTTTTTTTTTCTGTAGGATTAATAGGTTGCGCATGGTGAGGGAGAGAATATGAAAACCTTGCTTGTGCTATTTGAAGTCATAGTGGCTTATATAAAACCCATAACAAGGGCATCTGAATCACTCTGTCTATTGATTAATGTTTTTATTTGTTAACGATGTTTCTTGTTTGTCAAAAATAATGCAGTTTATTAACATTGTATAAGGACCAAAACAACTTTCGTAAGGAAATCAAGAGGTTAATGGTACTGCAGATACATATCTAACGACCTGAAAGCATGTTAAATATTTTATTGCATCTCAGATTGAAATAAAGAACTTTCTATAAAACAATTCATTTTTCGTGGTTGAAAGCCAGTTTCGTTGTCTTAGCCCATAAAAGAAAAAAGGAAGAGAGGAAACTGGTCGCTCTTAATGCTTAATATCAGCGCTGCTTTCAAATATTGCAATGTCTTTTGGAACATATTCAACTTTACTTGGTATTATTTCATTAATAGTTCATTTTCTCTTAATTATGACGAAACGGAATGTACTCTGAAACGAAATATCCTGTCTGGCTAAAAATATTTTGTTGTCCAAAGTAGGGGCCTAGATTGCTGAATCTGACAATCATCGTTCAGAATTTTGAGTCATTTCTATGTTCAATATTCCCTCTCGCACTATGCCTACTTTTCCGTATTCAACAGACGCTTTGCCTTACTAAACACACACACACACACACACACACGTGTTCATAATGTGGTCGATTTATATAAGATAAACGTGTGATAACAATGAAAGACTTAACGCTTGATAAATGACCTACAGTAACCGACAGTGTCTAAGAGTTAATAAGATCCTTCGAAGAAGCACGACAGCAAAATTATTCCACCTAGTACGCACGATGTATAAGTCACACAAATTCCATCAGAATTCAAGAAGAATACAGGGTGATACAAAAGGTTCCATACAAATTGAACGAACTGATACAGTGGTTGAAGTACAACTTTGGATCAGGAATTTCTGGGCCAGTGAAAGCTTTGTAGTGTCAGGTGTACGAAGGACAATCGATGCACTCGCAACCTAAACCTCACAATACAAAAGAAACCAGGACAAGATTCTTTATGCTCACCTTTTGAACATACTTTAATCTAATCAGTTACTCTATATTTTAAAATTTTGAAAAAAGTGTTTATTGTCGTTAATGGATTCTTCTACCAGGTTCCATAAATGTTTTTCAGTTAGACTTCATCTAAAAATTTAAGTCTCAGTAGAAGTTATTTTCCCCAGTGAACGTCTTATTTAAATTTTTGAAGCTCAAGATCTTACACATCAATAGCTCTTTAAAAACAATGATTTGAGAAAAAGTCAACAAAAATTAACGAATTTTGTATATTTCAATTTTTTTAGGGTGGGCATAACGTACAACTAGTACAAGTTATTGAAAGTGAGCTGATATTGGTAGGACTGTGGTAAAAAGTATATTCATGTACTAGACCTGTCAACACATCAACTTCAGTACCTCTTTAAAAAGAATGCCGTAAATCTAAGTCAACGACAAGTAACGAATTTTGTTTTATTCTTTTATTTTTTTTAAGGTGGGCATAAAGTCCTCCGTACGCCCCCCCCTCCCCCTTGGTAAGGCGCACTATGGGAAATGCGTTGCTATTGTTAGGGTTAAGTTCTGGTAACATAATGTACTGTTTACTCAATAATGTCTTACATTTCAGAAGGTTTTCGAAATGGCGACCACCTCCTTCAGTACAGGTAAAACATGTTCGTAGAACACTTTGGCACACACTACCAGGCTTCGCACGAATCTCATCAGACGGTGCAAGTAACTCGGCGAGAAACGTTTGTTCGTCGAGAGTAGCTGTCACGTATACGAGGCTTTTGATCTGCCCTGACAAAAAGACCAGAAGGCATCAGAGTAAGGAGCGAGGTGGTTGTGCAATTGGGGCTCCCCTTCTGGCGTTACGCCAGTTCGTCGATTTCGCGGAATGCAGACGGACAACTGATTCCGAGGCCTACTCAGTGACATTTTGAATACTGAAGGGAGCCATTCCAGAGAAGTGACCCGAGCTGTTGACTACCAGTCTCAGCTCGCTTCACGATAATGCCCGGCCGCACACTGCCCAAAAAGATACAAGCATTGTTGCGTCATTTCAGGTGGGACGCTTTTGAATATCCGCACTGCAGGCAGGAGTTGGCCCCTGGTAATTTTCATTTCTTCACTCACATGAAAGAACTGAGTGTATTTATTTGTTCACTCACATGAAAGAACTGAGTGTATCTATTTGTTAATGATGTTTGTCACTAGTGGTATATCTCTTTCTCGTCCAACGGCTCGGTTCATGGCATCGATACTAGAAGTCAGAACCATCTTCACAAAGATTGAAAGTCACTTACTTTGGTCCGCAAAGTGTCGAATATAAAGCGACGTACATATTCAGTGGCTTGCCAGCGACCATAATAAATCTGACTAGGTTGTGAATGAGTTTTTTGGGAGTAGCGTAGGGGATTTGTTGGTGGCCAGCTCCTTCTGCTCCACTGGCGAACTTCTTGGAAGAGGCGACTGCTGTATATCCATCACCAATAATATCAAATAATGTGAGTACACGTAAAATCTGACTTAAGTGCGATTTCCCTGCAGTAATGCGATGTATGTAAATAAATATTGTATGCTGACTTTTCTCTTTGAGAATCCATCGTTATTACAGCGTAAGAATTACAATATGCACCTCAGTGTATTTCAACATTTCCTCGTTTTGTGACTAATTTGTCCTTAACTTTCATTTTTTACTTACTCCATAGCCACGAGTGCCCTTTCACTTCCTGTCTGTGGAAGTTATGTAGCACATATCTTGTCCGCCACCGGTAAGTGAGTGGTCAGCGCGACAGAATGTCAATCCCAAGAGCCCCGGCTCGATTCCCCTCTGGGTCGGAGATTTTCTCCGCTCAGGGACTGGGTGTTGTGTTGTCCTAATCATCATCATTTCATCACCACCGACGAGTAAGTCGCTAAACTGGCGTCAAATCGAAAGACTTGCACCCGGCGAACGGTCTACCCGACGGGAGGCCCTAGACACAAGACATTTCCATTTATTTAGCATATATCTTTTCCTTTGTAAGTCTGTACTGTATGTTCTTGTTTTTTCTGGCGTGTTCAACGTCCTTAAGAATGTCCTCATTATGGATCTATTGTACGAAAATCATCTGATGTAATCTAAACATCTTTCCTCCCAAGCCTTTGAATCCGGTCAAGAATTTCAAAATGCTCTGCCGGGTTCACCAACCTCGATGGATAGTATATTAAGCAAAGGGAATTTGTCAGCCTGTTAAGAGGTATAATAATCCGTTTGTATGAATGGTGATTGTGTAGAGAAGTAATACGGAGTTCTAGTACAACTTTTTTCTAATAAACTTGTTTGTACTCTTTCGTTAATTTGTTTACAGTTCAACGAAGTTTGCGTTCAGGTTAGCCTTCGTAAATAACGTTACATTTATGTGAATGAGACTCATATGTAGAGCAGTGTTTGTCATTAAGACGGTCAACTACTGCATTCCTTCAAGTTTTCTACTACTACTACTGTTATTACACAGGAACACATAAATCAGACAAGAACGACAGATTGTCGATATCGAAAACAAAATTAAACAACGCAAAATCCATTGGTGTAACCATTTTGAAGGAATACAGCAAGACCGTCTGGGTAGTATCGACATGCACTACAAGCCCACTGGGTAGTGGTGCTGGTTGTCCAAGGAGAAGATGTCTGGATTGCGAAACAGGCTGTGCAGCCTACTCCATGAAGTGAAGATGTTGATAATGGTCATTATTATTATTACTACAATAATAACTATAATAATTACTATTATTGTCACTGTTATTTATCGGCCTCCCGGTATACAAACACAGTCAGTCTAAACTTACTGGGTTGCTTGTCCTTTGAAAGCACCAATCTATCTTTTCTACATTTTCTGGGAAGTTTAAAACATAAATTGCACTGACATTGTTAGTAAGACATACGAAATATAGTGGCAAGTAAACCTCGATAAATCGAAATAGTAGTGCGATCTCCTGAAAAAAAAACTCGATAATTCGAAGAAACCATATGCGTTTTACTGCACTCGATACATAATAGCGCTTGTCAAGACAAACCGCCCACGGGGGCTCTGAACTACATGAAGAAGGGCGTCACGAATGGTTACAGGTTTTCTTCACTCACGAGAGAGTGTCATTGAGCGTTGAAAAACCTGAATAGCTACACACTGAGGTGTTCACGTCATCCTTCAAACTGAAGACGAATTTACTTTGTTCGTTTCAAAATGAAGATAAGATGTGTAGCAGCTATTTTCAAAAAGCATAGCACAAATAATTTTTTTTTCCTTGTGTGTAAATTACGATTATCTGTATGACTTATTACAAGTTTAATTTCAGTAAATTGATTTATCCTAACCTACGAATACTTTTTTATTGCCACAAAAAAAAAAAACATATAGTTCAGAGAAAACAGAGCAGAAAGCAGAGCAGAAATAATTTTTTTTCCTCGTGTGTAAATGACGATTATCTGTATGACTTCTTACAAGTTTAATTTCAATAATTTTTTTAACTTAACCTACGAATACTTTTTTATTGCCACAGAGGGAAACATATATTTCATTTACTGTGAAACTATTCTGGGCTTAGATTCGCATGCCACAGTAAGATATCTGTCACCGACGTTCCGTGCACGGTTATCCGACATGACTAACACTACAAGGGCAACAAATAACAGCAGATCGACGCTACTTCCACTCCAGAAAGACCAATTACGGTAAAACTTCCCACTCCTTCTACCACAGCAGAGCAATAGTATCTTTTTTGTAAATTGTGAAGTAATACCATCGCCAATAGAGGGGTTGCGACTAGATACGAGCGGACCATCGTCGGCACAGTACACCAGCAGAACCACAGGACGGTCTTTGCAACAGGGGCCGAAGCGTCGGTGACAGATCTACTACAATATGACGACCTTCTACACCCCGCAACCTTTCACGTTGACTGACTGTCCGCGGAATCCCACACACAAACATGCATTTCATTGTTCTTAATTTATTTTTCCTGATTTACGCGTAAAAGTTAACACTATTCACGTCACTTTAAATTTAATCGCTAACGTCAACTTTCTCCATACGCTTCCAACATTTCCATCTTCTTAATCTGTTTGAATCGCGCTAGAGACAAAAATGGTTCAAATGGCTCTGAGCACTATGGGACTTAACATCTGAGGTCATCAGTCCCCTACAACTTAGAACTACTTAAACCTAACTGCGCTCTGCATCGCGGTGTAGCTTGCTCGCCAGGTTTCGAGAGGGTGCGTTTCTGGATGAGGTATCGAATATATTGCTTCCCCCTACTTATAACTCCCGAGGAGATCACGAATGTAAAATTCGAGAGATTAGAGCGCGTACGGAGGCTTTCAGACAGTCGTTCTTCCCGCGAACCACACGCGACTGGAACAGGAAATGGAGGTAATGAGAGTGGCACGTAAAGTGCCCTCCGCCACACACCGTTGGGTGGCTTGCGGAGTATAAATGTAGATGTATATGTAGATGAACCTAAGGACATCACACGCATCCATGCCCGAGGCAGGCTTCGAACCTGCGACCGTAGAAGTCGCACGGTTCCGGACTGAAGCGCCTAGAACCGCTCGGCCACCACGGTCGGCTGCTAAAGACAAAGAGAGTTCTAATATGCAATTTACTATTATTAATCTGGACGTTTAGTCTCATGCATTCCAAAGACTGTTGGCCGATTGTCAGCAATTTTCTTCTGCTTTGGTTTTCTAATCCCTCTGAAATGCACACCAATATGATAATTACTGAAGATCTTTGTTCCCGGATGTATCAAACTACAGTGTCACGAAATTGTTGACGCTGATTTTCTACCGCTTATGGAATGTCACGTTTTATAATTTGTGAGTTATTTTGAAATCTCTACATTTTCTATTCTAGTGCACTAAGATTTTAATATTTTCGTTAGTTTTCATTTTCATAAGGATTGCTTCTGCGCTAATGTCATTTTTATTTTCATATGAAGTAGGCGAGTGCTTTTCCTCCTCCCCCTCTCCCCCTCCCCCAAGGCTTACCACTTGAGTTCAAGTGGCAATTCAATAATACTCGCGTATTGATCGATCCTACCGCGCCTCTGACTTGCTTCGATGTCTTTCCTTAATAGGATCTGATGGGAATCCCAAACATTCGAGCAGTACTCAACAGTGGGTCGTATAAGCGTCCCGTACAAGATCGCTTTTATGCCGCTTTGCAACATTACGCCTAGACTATACTGTTTCAAGCAGCATATCACGAATAGAGTATTCGAATATTATACGATTGTTTTTTCTACTATAGGGTGGCGCACGAAATGTGTTACCGATTGTTTCTTTCACAATTTACGACTCACATTAGATATCCCGCTGGGATCTCTACAGCAGCACCATCAGGGCTTGGAAAAACAAATGAGTTACGAAATGACGTGTAATTCATGATACTGCCGCTAGGAGACTAGTAAGCAGCAATGGCTGGCAATGGAAGACTGACGACATAGCAACGATCGGCAATTGTGTTACTTTATCATGAAACGAAAAACCTTGTTGTGGCTCAGAGGCGTTTTCGACAACAGTTTAACACACGATGGGTCCCTTGCAAGAAGACCATCCACAGGTTGTACGATAAATTTGTACAGGAAGGAACAGTATTGGAAGCGAAGCGACCTCGGCCTAAGCCTGTTTGTTCACCGGAGAATATTGAAGCGGTACGAGTTGCTGTACAGAGAAGTCCCGGGAAATCGTGTAGAAAGGCAGCAGTGCAACTGGGAATATCCAGACGCTCCGTTCAACGCATTCTTAAAAGTGACCTCCATATGTACCCATACAAGATGACCTGTGCACAGAAGCTCACTGAAGAACACAAGCAGCAGAGACTACTGTTCAGTGGGCGGAGGATAGGGAAGAAACTCTCAACAGCGTTTGGTTTTCAGACGAGGCGCATTTTCATTTAGACGGTGTGGTTAACAACAAAATGTACACTTTTGGGCCACTGAAACCCACAAGTGCTTCATGAACGACAACATTACGCTCCGAGGATTACAGCGTGGGCAGCAATTTCCAGTCACGGACTTATTGGACCCTTTTTCTTTGAAGAAACTGTGAACAGCGAGCGTTATTTGAGCATGCTTCGAAGTAGCTTCATTCCACAGCTTCTTGCTACTGCCTTGCCCTTCAACACGCAGTGGTTCATGCAAGATGGAGCAAGGCCACATACAGTAAACACTGTGTTGGGGTTTTTACACAAGCATTTCGACAAGCGTATCATTTCACTCAAGTTTCTAGGTCGCTTCAATGACGGACAAAATTGCCCCCCCCCCCCCCCTAATAGTCCAGACCTCAATCCCCGTGACTTTTTTCTTTGGGAGTACCTAAAGGAAAAAAATTTCCCGAAACGTCCACGTGATTTACTGGAGCTCAGGAGATTTATTCTTCAAGCTTGCAGTGAAATTACGGAAGACTTGTGCCGTAGGGTAATCACTAACTTCAGTGTTCGTTTGAAGGAAGTTAGGAAATGAAATGGTGGACATATTGAGCATGTGCTGAGTTAGAACAAATCTCCAAGGACGTCTCTTCATTGTAGTATATGTTCCTTTTAGATTGTATTGACAATAAAGTTTGTATTCAAAAACGAAATGGTAACACATTTCGTGCGCCACCCTATATCTACATTAGCTTACATTTTTCCACTTTTAGAACAAGCTCCCATTCATTACACCAAATCGAAATTCCTTCCCAGCCACACTGTATCCTCCTACAGTCAACCAAAGACGACACTTTCCTGCCCCTTATAGCGTCATCACCAAACAGCACGCCGCTCACCCTATTCCAGCCGGGCCAAGTGGAAGACACTGAATGGGATGGCGTGAAACGTGGATTTCCGGAATATCCGCTCCGTGTGCAGCAATTATGTACTGGGAACCGCCAAGAAGGAACTAGAACTCACGTGTTGAAGAGCTACAAGTTACCTTTAGCGGAAGGTATCGCGGTCCTGCACTTGCCCAGCCGGTCGCGTTGCTGACCAGGAGGACATGTCTTCAGCGTCGGTGTCGCGTTTACCAGCGACCTATCCAGAAGGCCAGATTCCGTTTCATTTCCGGAATCTGCAGTATTCGGAGGCTCCTGACGTGGTCGGCGTCCTTCGTCATCGAGAACGACCGCCACCTCCGAGACGTTTCTTACGAGCTCGAGGAACTCTTCCATAAGCGCGTCGTCGGACTCATTACGCGGAGAGTTGCAGCCGGTGCCATTCGATCGCGGCCTACCTGAGACCGCCTCCACCACGCTGATGAATATGTGGAGAAGCTGGTCCGGTGACGTCAGCGTCTGGGGAACCAGCGCAAGAAGACAAATCATACACGCCACCGATACGCGTGGGTGCTGCATGTGTTGAACGCGAATTGTGACTACTTACTTCCCCGAGCAAACTACTGTGTCGAGAACGTCTGCCGAGCGACAGCCACCTTATCGGTGGTGACCTTGCTTGTGGTTCACCGATGGAGAAAACAAGTGCGGTCTGAACGGGTGGCAATGTAGATAAAGCACAGCCTTAATAAACAGGGAAAGGCGCTTTCAACACACTCGTCAGCGGACATTCATGAAAGTGTTAGCGCAGATGTGAGTAAACGGCTGCATTTTCAGCAGATCAGTTATCGTTCATCATTATTTATGACATCAGACTATCAAGTCAGTGCGAATAAATCACCACTACACCCCACACACAAATAAAAGAAGCTGGTGAAAGACGGAAGTATGCACGAGATCCAAACGTTGGTGACCCAATCATTGACGTGCAGCTACGTCTACATCTACATGGATACTTTGCAAATCACATTTAAGTGCCCGGCAGAGGGTTCATCGAACCACCTTCACAATTCTCTATTATTCCAATCTCGTATAGCGCGCGGAAGGAACGAACACCTATATCTTTCCGTACGAGTTCTGATTTCCCCTATTTTATCGTGGTGATCGTTTCTCCCTATGTAGGTCGGTATCCACAAAATATTTTCGCATTCGGAGAGGAAAGTTGGTGATTGGAATTTCCTGAGAAAATTCCGTCGCAACGAGAAACGCCTTTCTTTTAATGATTTCCAGCCCAAATCCTGTATCATTTCTGTGACACTCTCTCCCATATTTCGCAATAATACAAAACCTGCTGCCTTTCTTTGAACTTCTTCGATGTACTCCGTGAGTCCTACCTGATAAGGATCCCACACCACTCAGCAGTATTCTAAAGGAGGACGGACAAGCACAATGAAGGCAGTCTACTTAGTAGGTCTGTTACATTTTCTAAGTGGCCTGCCTATAAAACGCAGTCTTTGGTTAGCCTTCCGCACAACATTTTCTGTGTGTTCTTTCCAATTTAAGTTGTTCGTAATTGTAATACCTAGGTATTTAGTTGAATTTACGGCTTTTAGATTTGACTGATTTATCGTGTAACCGAAGTTTTTACGAATTCCTTTCAGCACTCATGTTAATGATCTCACACTTTTCGTTATTTAGGGTCAACTGCCACTTTTCGCACCATTCAGATATCTTTTCTAAATCGTTTTTCAGTTTGTTTTGATCTTCTGATGACTTTATTATTCGATAAACCACAGCGTCATCTGCAAACAACCGAAGACGGCTGCCCAGATCGTCTCCCAAATCTTTTATATAGATAAGGAACAGCAAAGGGCCTATAACACTACCTTGGAGAACTCCATAAATCACTTCTGTTTTAGTCGATGACTTTCCGTCAGTTACAACGAACTGTGACCTCTCTGACAGGAAATCACAAATCCAGTCATATAACTGAGACGATATTCCATAAGCACGCAATTTCACTACGAGCCGCTTATGTGGTACCGTGTCAAAAGCCTTCCGGGAATCCAGAAATATGGAATCGATCTGCATTCCCTTGCCAATAGCACTCAACACTTTATGTGAATAAAGATGTAATTGCGTTTCACAGGAATGTTTTCCAACCCCATGTTGACTGTGTGTCAATAAACCGTTTTCTTCGAGGTAATTCATAATGTTCAAACAGAACATATGTTCCAAACTCCTGCTGCATATCGACGTTAACTATATGGGCCTGTAATTTAGTGAATTACTCGTAATAACTTTCTTGAATATTGGTGTGACCTGTGCAACTTTCCGGTCTTTGGGTACGGATCCTTAGCGTTCAGTTCACAGTGCAGTCCAAAATAGGAATTAACGAAAGTTTTGTTCGTACCATGATAGTCATTATGTGCAATTTCCAGAAAGTACGTAACAATAATACGACCACTGGTACGACGAAGTACACCTTAAAGACAACATGAATGTTATTCACTCGCGAAATAGGTTCAAAACAAATATTCCAGGCAGTCATTTGATGGCAAAATACCTGTAATACAACGTAACAAGGGTTTTGAACATAAAATTATGTAAGCCGTCTGAAGATGAATTTTGTAAAATAGAAACTAGTAACGGTATTTTTAAATACAACAATACAATACAATACGTCCATGGTTCGAAGAGTACTAGGGTGAGTTCACCGTACTTCCCTGGCCACCGTACTTTAACCCCATGGAGACCTTTAGGAGCCACCTCGATCGGGCTCTTCTCATACGAGAAACCTAAAAGAGCTGGCCACGACATTGGAGTAGGCATGGCTCTGCATCCCTGTCGGTACCTTCCAGAACCTAAGTGACTCTCTCCCTCTACGTCTCGCAGCGGTCCGCGATTCAAAAGGTGATTTTTCAGGCTTTTGACAAGTTGTCATATTAATGTGACTAAGCACTGTAGGACACGAACGCGATTCGTTTCTGCATTAAGTGCGTACATGAAGCACATTATGAAACGTCACCTTAGAAAAATTAATAAATTACTGTGCTGATAAACCTCTTACATTCTTTGATTTTTAAACAGCTGAGCATAACTGAACGTACTCAGACATTTCGCTCTTTACCTATTCTGATCAACACTAAACTGACAGCCAATATTTTTAGCGCAACGCAATCTGACTTTCAATAATCCCTACAAGAGAAAGGCCCTGACTAACATTAACGTATACGTTTCACAAATCACTTACCCCACAAAAATCTTCGTTACTCGAACTACTGCAATACAGCGAGCGCCACTACTGCCAGCTAAATAAAAGATTCAAACTACTGAAGGCACTAACTACTGATAGGCATAGTTAGCAAATGAATGATTTTGATAGGGAAGAAACAATGTATTTACCTTAATAGTGTTCAAAAGTCATAATATATATATCAGTCCATGATATCCAATATTACAAATTTTATCTTTCTGATGGACACACGTCCAGATCGTCCGCTCTCAAAATTCCGCCATCTCTAAAAAATGGTGCAAATGGCTCTGAGCACTATGGGACTTAACATCTATGGTCATCAGTCCCCTAGAACTTAGAACTACTTAAACCTAAGTAACCTAAGGACATCACACAACGCCCAGTCATCACGAGGCAGAGAAAATCCCTGAACCCGCCGGGAATAGAACCCGGGAACCCGGGCGCGCCGCCATCTCTCTTCCCACATCCACCACGGCTGGCGGCTCACCTCCAACTGCGCAACGCTACGAGCTGTTAACAACCAACTGCCCAACACTACAATGGCGAATATTACAACAATGCCAATCAGCCACAGACTGCCCACAGCACAACCAGTGATTTTCATACAGAGCGCTACGTGGTGTTACCAATATAAAAACCTAAACAGCCTACTTACAACATCATGTGCTCTGCTACTGAACTACTAAAAGTGTGATTTGCAATTATTTTCCCGTATATTAAAATGAATATCCTCACCCTTCTTCTAGAATCTTGTAACGAGTGCAGGGCACAAATTTCCTAAAACATCGTTTAGGTCATTTCTCCATCCCACTGACATGTTACAGGTAATCAAGTAACTACTTATATTTTGAATTTGAATGAAACTAAATTTTAGATGACAACAAAAATTTGAAAACAGAAGAAAATAGAATCTGAATGGAACTAAACTTTAAATGACAGCAAAAATCTTAAAGCTGAACAAAATAAAACGATCAGCACGTTGCATGTCTCTTAAATTTGTATTCTTTCTGTTAAGCGGAAATTCCAATAATGGAATAAAGTTTGAGAATGATCATGGCGGAACACACCGAATCAAAAAAAGTTATAATTACAGTTTGTTTCTCTCGGAGGTGGACATCCAGTGATATCACAGTCGACCTCTACCCCACCCAGTGCGTGGTTGGCGGAAGGCAACTTTCAAATCTTCAGTGGGAACCAACTTTTTTATTGCAGATTACGATTCTACGGCAAAATCTGCTTACATTTTATATGAAGCACTTTCTTCGTTTCGCCACAGATGGTACTGTAATCGGGAAATGGGCACACAATCGCTGTATACGACATACTACTCAATGACCCTTGAATATCCAATGGCACTCAGGACAGTATTTCATAACTTATAATTAGAAACCCCATTTGCAACTTTGTATTCCTTTGACATATCGAATATGGGACTACTCGACGCGCCACTGTGTCCGTAGCTCGAAGCGAACGTTATTCTACTTTTCCAATTACAGTAACTGTTCAAACGTAGTACCACCAGCTTGAATACAGTTAGTGATCCGCTTTTAACATAACTGTACACAGGACAGAAGCTTATCTGCGGGAATGGCAGCACAGGCGTTTCTGATGTTATCGACCATGTCTTCAGGGCCTGTTGGCATTTCCTTATATACCTTATCTTTTAAATATCCCCACAGAGAAGAAATCTGGAGACGTCAGATCTGGCGATCTAGTGGACCAATTAATAGGGCCACCTCTGCCGATCCACTGACCCGTGTAAACACGGTCTAATACCTCCTGTACTTCAATTGCGTAGTGTGCAGAGCAATAGTCATGCTGAAACAACATACTTTGTCGAACCTCCAGGGCAACATCCTGCAGTAGTATCTGTAGTTCCTGTCCCAAAAACGTTCGATATTTGCGTCCATTCAAAGTGCTATAGATAAAATATGGATTAATGAATTTGTGCCCCATGATGCCACACCATATGTTAATGCTACCATGGTTGGTGAATGTAGACTCAGCGGAAGATGGTACCTCGGCAAAGAATGTGGGAGTCGTTTGCATTTGTTGATGTACCCATTCACAAAACATTATCCGGTTATGGAAATCGGCGCCATGAAATTCTTGACCCAGTAAAACGTTGTATGGATGATACTTATGACGATGCAGTATTTTGAGAATACTACATACGAACATACCGGAATCGCTATTTAATTTCCGGACGCTTATCCGTGGGTTGTGGTTCACTGCCGCTAGTACAGCTACTTCATTAGCTTCTCCTGTAACATGTTTGCTTCGTTTCGTTTTGCCGGTCTGTACACTGCCACCAGACATAGTTAGTTACCTTCACAACCTTGCAATAGAGTGAACGAGAGCGAGCTTTGTCTGAAAACGCTCGCCGTTTAAGCCAACAGCAGCCTCAACATTTCTCCTACATTTTCCGTAAGGCAGGATCTTTTCAGTTTTTTCTTCTGCGGATGTAACATTCATCGTCCACTTGCACGTCTGTTCTCTACATGATAGGTAGATGCGCAGGCAATAAACATTACGCAAGTATTGAAATGTTTAGGAGCCGCTATGCGTTCTACGTCAGGACGACATGTGAGC